>NC_052347.1:10737309-11064809 GCF_016432855.1 Salvelinus namaycush | reverse complement strand
TAGTTGGGTAGAATGGGTTTCAAGCATCACTAGTAAGGATAAAGAGTAGTAGTTGGGTAGCATGGGTTTCGAGCATCACTAGTAAGGATAAAGAGTAGTAGTTGGGTAGCATGGGTTTCGAGCATCACTAGTAAGGATAAAGAGTAGTAGTTGGGTAGCATGGGTTTCAAGCATCACTAGTAAGGATAAAGAGTAGTAGTTGGGTAGAACGGGTTTCGAGCATCACTAGTAAGGATAAAGAGCTAAAATGTCAGTCTAGTCTGGTACAAAATTGTTTGTTGTCATTTTTTTCCTTTGGCTAATTACAGCACACCCCTACTTGGCCTCAAAATGGCTGTGGTGTGGGGATCAATGGAAGTCTTCAGCATGAATGACTTGGCACCTGCTAGACTGCTATTCTTTAGAGAAGCCATGTGACAGTGTAAACCCTGCTGGAATCAAGCTGCTTATCCTTTTAGAATATTTAGAATGTATAAACACATGCCTGTATACAGTTGCGTTGGCAACATAGCCATTTAATCCTCCCATGACTTGCCAAACGTGGCACATGCCACAACATGAAAGCAGGCCTTTTAAGAGCACTGTCATTATCAGCATAATAGCCGTTTAATGCCTCGCGTTAAAATAATTTCCTGAAATTGCAGTGATTAGGCCATTTAAAGCAGCGTTATACATCTGTAGTTTTTTTCCTTTGGAAGAAGTGAGAACTTTCCTTAACAACACAGAGTAAGTGTAATAATGTTCTGTATTGAAGAACAATTTCCACCTTTTGATCGTTTTTTCAAGGTAATGAATGTTTTATGATCTTCAAGAAATCCAGCTTTTTCCAGACTGGTCTGTGGTTTGATGATATTGAGTTTCAGGACCAATATACAGGTAACTGGCAAAATAAAGAACCTAATAGGGCTTTGGGCCACCACCAGCTTCCAGAACAGCTTCAATATGCATAGATTCTAGAAGTGTCTGGAACTCTATTGGTGGAATGCAACACCATTCTTCCACAAGAAATTCCATAATAAAAAAAAAAAAGGGGTGGATCAGCTTAATATTGTGGAAAGATTGTTGCTTCCATCAATGTAATTGTCTGCATCATTTCCAATCCCCCATATATTTTTGGGGTAAATACACTGCTCAAAAAAATAAAGGTAACACTAAAATAACACATCCTAGATCTGAATGAATGAAATATTCTTATTAAATACTTTTTTCTTTACATAGTTGAATGTGCTGACAACAAAATCACACAAAAATTATCAATGGAAATAAAATGTATCAACCCATGGAGGTCTGGATTTGGAGTCACACTCCAAATCCAGACCTATATAACAAAGTATTGATATAAACTTTTGTTATTGCCCAAATACTTATTTTCCACCATAATTTGCAAATAAATTCATTAAAAATCCCACAATGTGATTTTCTCATTTTGTCTGTCATAGTTGAAGTGTACCTATGATGAAAATTACAGGCCTCTCTCATGTTTTTAAGTGGGAGAACTTGCACAATTGGTGGCTGACTAAATACTTTTTTGCCCCACTGTATATACATTTTACAGACCCCGTATGTTGTGACCATGTTGTGACCGTATATACCTGTGACCAAAAACGAGCTACATATGGACAATACCAAAATAAATGATCTAATGACTCTGCCTCCTCACATATATATAACATTCTATTGGTTGCAAGAATTTTGTATAGTAATTTAAATTGAAAAATTCGAAGTTTTGAATCCGGCGTTGTTTTGCGTATCAATTTATAAACCATGTGCCATGGAATGGGTACATCGAAAATCTCTTTCCAACTATTTTGCAATTTATATGGCACAGCTGTCAGTTTTTTAGTCCTTAAATGAAATTGGCATATGTTTTTATTTATCACACTTTTCTTTAACCATTTATGTTCTTTAATACAAGGCCGACATACAAGTTCCTTACTTTTTTCTCCTTCTACTTGCCTCTTCCATTTTTGTGGTAATACTGCAATTAATTGGTTGTAATTTTGGGTAGAGCAGACATGTCCATATGTCTGTGTTAGCTGTATGTGTGACAACTCCACCAGTCCTATTTATGATATCATTCACTAAAATTATACCTTTTTTTTTATACATTTCTTCGAAAAATACGGTTTAGTATATTTGAGTGCAACCACAATATTTGTTGTATTATTTGTTCTGTCTTTTCAGGTGGATTAAACTGAAATTGCAACCAACTTTCTAAGGCTTGTTTAAAAGATAATGATATTTTGGAGATTATTTCCTTTTCAAACAACCGAAAGTGAGCAGATGTAATCTGAATGAGGGGAAAAGGCCCTTCTTCAACATAGGATGAGACATTCTTACCAATTTACTAGAAAACCAGTTTGGATTTAAGTATAACTTTTGTATTGTGTTAATATTTAATCATTTCTGCCCTCCGAATTCATATTCGTTATATAAATAGGCCCTTTTAATTTTGTCTGGCATGCCGTTCCAAATAAAATGGAATATTTTTTGTTCATATAATTTAAAAAGCAGGTCACTAGGTGTAGGCAAAACCATAATCAAATAGGTAAACTGTGATATGACTAAAGAGTTAATCAGGTTGATTTTTCCACAAATAGACAGGTATTTTCCTTTCCATGGTAGCAAGATCTTATCTATTTTTGCTAACTTTCTATAAAAATTTATTGGAGTGAGATCATTTCCTTCTTTTGGGATTTGTATACCGAGTGTGTCCACATCTCCGTCAGACCATTTAATTGGTAAACTACATGGTAATGTAAAATTTGCATTTTTTTAGTGATCCAATACGTAATATAATAATAATAATACACTTATCATAATTTGGTTTTAATCCAGAGAGGATAGCAAAAGTATCTAGATCCTCTATGAGGCCGTGGAGAGACTCTAATTGCGGTTTGCGTACAATGACACCTTAGTTTTTAAGCCACGGATTTCTAATCCCTTAATATTATTATTTGATCTAATTTTAATAGCTAACATTTCGATGGCAATAATAAATAGATATGCCGAGAGTGAACAACCTTGTTTTAGATAGTTTAAAACATTCTGAGATGTAGACTGTATTTACTATTTTACACCTAGGGTTACTATACATAGTTTTAACCCATTTTATAAGAGATTCCCCAAAATTGAAATATTCTAGGCATTTATATATAAACTCCAGTCGTACTTTATCAAAAGACTTTTCAAAATCATCTATGAAAACCAGGCCTGGTGTCCCCGATATTTCATAGTATTCTATTGTTTCCAGTACTTGTCTTATATTATCTCCAATGTATCGTCCATGTAAAAAAAAACTGTCTGATTAGGATGAATAATATCTGACAATACTTTTTAAATTCTATGCGCCAAGCATTTTGCTATGATTTTTGCATCACAACACTGAAGTGTAAGAGGTCTCCAATTATTTTAATGGACTGGATCTATATATATACCACTTGGGTCCTGTTTCAGTAATAATGATATCAGACCTTCTTGTTGCGTGTCTGATAATCTACCATTTATATAGGAGTGGTTAAAACATGCTAATAATGGTACTCTGAGTATATCCCAAAAAGTTTTGTATACTTCCACTGGTATGCCATCCAGCCCTGGAGTTTTCCCAGCCTTAAAGGCCCCAATTGCATCAAGAAGTTCCTCCTCTGTAATTTGGCCTTCACATGAGTCTTTCTGTACATATGTTAATTTCACATTATTACTAGGAAAAAATCCATACAATTAGTTTCAGTTAGTGGAGATGGAGGAGACTGAAACGAAAACATATTCTTAATGTACTTTACTTTCTCTTTCAAAATATCATTCGGTGAATCATGAATAACTCCATCATTTGTAACAAGTTTTAATACATTTTTTTTGGTCCACACACAAACACAGGCGATGTCCGAATACTCATACTTGTGTCCGAAATAGTAGGCCGTTTGAGTATTTGAAAAAATCTGTTTTATAGTATCTCAAAGTGCATCAAAAGCAAAAAACAAACAGGCAATACATCATCATGAGTAGTCTAGCTATAGCTCGCTAGCTCAACCAATAGAGGTCAAGTCTTTGAGTGCATGCATCCTCTAAAGATGGAGAGTGAGGGCTACAGATTTAAAGTCAACTTAGTGTACGTAAACTTCTGACCCACTGGAATTGTTATACAGTGAATTATGAGTGAAATAATCTGTCTGTAAACAATTGTTGGAAAAATTACTTGTGTCATGCACAAAGTGGATGTCCTAACCAACTTGCCAAAACTATAGTTTAACAAGAAATGTGTGGAGTGGTTGAAAAACGAGTTTTAATGACTCCAACCTAAGTGTATGTAAACATCCGACTTCAACTGTACACACACGCGTACACACACACACACACAGACACACACACACACACACACACGTACACACACACACATACACTTACACACACAACACACGTACGCACGCACACACACACACACACACACACACACACACACACACACACACACACACACACACACACACACACACACACAGGCTGAGGGGGAGGGGGGAAAGAAACAACAACAACCATGATCATTTTTTCCAACAAAATAGGGGAAAAAACCCAAAATGACACAACAGTGAGGCGAACAAGGTTGTTAGTGTCTGAGGGCTGAGGGGTTAGCGGCTGTGACCTCACGAAGCAGCACTCAGGGCTCCCTCACTAATAGGACACGACACTCTAAACCCGCTCTATTTTTACTCCCCTCAAAACTCCAGCTTTTCCGCCAGTTGCTGTTGCTTTTTTTTCTTATTTGTTTTCATTCAACGTTAACGTTACGGGGCTTCAGGCTTTTTAACCCCCCTCTCAAGCACACACACTCATACACAGACACACACAGACACACACACACACACACACACACACACACACACACACTCATACACAGACACACACACACACACACACACACACACACACACACACACAGAACCAAGCCCCTGTGGGTGTAAGCCGCTGTACACTCTGTGCAGCTCTACCTCCATGTCATTGTAGGTTTACCTGACAGGTTGGCTGGTTTAGGGATGATGGTGTAAAGCTACGGGTTCCTTTCATGGTATATAATACACAGCCAACGGCACAGGGATTAACGCAGGGGGAGAGGTGTCTCACCTTAATTCTTCCCTTGGCAGCAGAACAGCATACAAGTGCCTCCAGAAAGGGACACAATGTCTTGTATAACTTGCCTAAATGTGTACATTTAATTTAAACAGAGAGGTTGGGTGAGGTTCAAAGCTATTGAAGTGATATGAGTGGGGTAACTCAGTGCATTTTATTAATCTGTGCTCTTCTATTCCAGCATATTTTACAGCCACACTATGATGGAGTCTATTACACTGCTATTACAATGTGTACAATGTAATTACCTGGAATCACACTTGTCTTTACAGCATGATAAAGTAGGGAGGAAATGCTTGTGCAGCAGATCCTTACAGATTTTCATTGTTGTTGTTTTGTTTGTTTTAACTTGGTTTAGGGGTTTGGCCACTGGATAACAGAGCTCTTACTGTATCTGAACAAAGGAGGACATTGTTGAGGTCTCTGGGGGTACCAGGTAGATATTCTGACCCATATAACTCATTGTGGACCCACAGGTTGAGTGGATGCCATGTCAAAGGAAAAGATTAAAGGTATTTGTAAGGTATTTTGACCTCTATACCACTAACCGCATTCTTTTCTCGCTCTCTCTCTCTCTCTCTCTCTCTCTCCCCCACCTTTGTCTCCTCCCCTTTCTCGCAGCAGATACGGCAGCAAGAGACTACTACAAGGGCTACCCGATGGTGGACTACTCCCGCCATCACTCCTCGCCCCCCACCTTCCAGCCCATCGCCTTTCACAAGGACAAGCCCTTCCTGCCCCCTCCAGACATCCACGCCCCACTGGCCATAACCATCACCGCCGCCCAGCTCCCCAAACCCAAGATCTCCAAGACTAACACCCACCCGCTTACCTCCAGCTCAGCCTTCAAAGTCTGGGACCCCAGTAAAGGCCATGTCCAGCATCCAACGGCCTCCCACATCGGGCAGGCACAGCAGCAGCATCCGCAGCATCAGCAGCATCCGCAACATCAACAACATCAACAGCATCAACAGCAGTTACATCAACAATATCAACAGCAGTTACATCAACAGCCCAACAGCCGCCGGCAGGCCTACTCCAACAAGCGGAAGTTCAGCATTGAGACGCTCCCGGAACTCTTCTCCCAGCCCCTGGGCTATGGACAGTCGCCCCACATGCACCCCAAAAACAAGGGGCTGCCCACCAACAGCAAGACAGAGGTCACAGTCTGAACATGAACGTTTGGAGAGCAGGAGAGCAAGAAAAAAGTCTATAGGACTGGGAGTAAGGCCTGGGAGCGAGAGCTTTTTGTACGAATCAATGTCGTGTTGATGGCTGGGGGGATGAACAGGGACAGGCAATCTTCTTTTGCTATTTTAATTGCAGGTTTTCTTTGTTATTGATAATGTAACACCCAAAAACGGAAGGTATCAATCACATGAAGTGACTCGCTCTCTCTAGACCTGGTTCCTTTAAATTCCCTCTCTGTCCTAGCGTCCTCCCGATTTTGTTTTGGTAAATCTCCTCTTTGCTCCCCCTGGCACCACTACTCTACAAATCCCTACCCCCCCACACACTTACACACTCTCCTACTGTTTGCAGCCTGTCAGAGTGGTACACATGGGTAAAGCACCTCCAGGACCCTGAACAACAGCAGTGACAATGCCATTGTCTTGTCAGCTCCCATCACCCTCCATCCAGAACAGAGTGAGATACCATTCTGGCAAATCTGTACCAGCGAGAGAGAGGGAGAGGAAGAGAGAGAAACAGCGGGAAAGGAGGTGCTTGTTTATTCATCCTGAAGCATAAGGGATGAGGAACTAAGCTGGACAGAGGTTTGGTGCGGCAAGCACCTCCTGTTCGTCACCTGCTGGAGAAGAGCCCTGAAACTTCAGACCCCCTGGTCGTCAAAACTGGGGAATCTCACACAGTGGTTGTGTCTGGAGACTCCCTGGGAATCGTCAGCGTCCACGTCTCTCAGCGTTGTGTTTGTTGTTGTCTTAATCGGTGACACATGCATCGGAAAGGGCAAACAGCACAGGTATCAGCAAGGTCACCACAGTCGTGTTAAATGGAACCGTCTGTGTTAGTGAAGCTTCAGCAGAGGCCAGACGCAAATCGCAAGGGACAATAGGCGCCTGCAAGAGGGCAGGACAGGTCACCGTGTCTGTCCTGGGTAATATGGTGCCAAAGGCAATGCAAGGGTGGGAAGGGTGGGAAGTTGTAGTTGTGAAGTAAAGGTCATTGCTTTTTTATTTTATCTTAGCTTTGGCTTGCTGTTGAAGAATTTATCCAAACATGAATGCACGAAGGTCAGTCAGGAAGGAAAATCATACACAGAGTATTTTATTAAAGTATGTCTTCCAGACTGGCAGCAATTCATGTGATGCATGCATATATTATTGTAATATTAAAATAGGCTTTAATATGATAATTTTGTTGAATGCAGGTGTATGGTTCATCTATATGTATAATGAGTCACTTTAAATGCAGCTGGGTTGAAGCTGGTGGCTAAACATAGACATTACAGTTAGTCTTTCCCAACCACAAGGATTATTTCCAATAGTCAAGCTACAGGAGAGCAAGCAACTCATCTTGGCTCGTTATCATTTTACACTTGACCGCAAGGTACAATATTTGCATGGAAATCTGATACGTCTAAGTTCACACGTCCTTCACCATACGTTTCAGTGGACTCTCCTGTAATTTAGCCCAAGCCTCAAGCTTAATGTATTATCTTAAGTAAACAGGTTACGCCGCAGTGCATACCTACGCCCAGCGTATTCCAGACAGGTGGAACCGTATCAACGGATGGCAGCCAGTCAGCCGTGTTTACTAGAGACATTCACCATCTGCTGCTACTGTAGCTCCTCCCCATCAACCAGCTTCCAGCCTGTTCCTGAGCTCCACCAGACCCCCTTTCCTCTGCTCTCCCTTTCCCCAGCGGGCTTGACTTATGGTGGGAGCCTCCAGCATCCAACCCCTGCATGGTCTTCCAAGCTGTTCCCAGCCAGGGGACACCATGCCTCCTCACAGGGGGTGCAGCCATAACTAATGATACCCAATCCCCAGCATGGCAGGCCCTCACACACGCTCACACACTAGGCATGCATGGAGTGGAGCAGGGCTTTTACACTGTTAAATGATTTGGAGATTCATTCGGCTGCTATTGTCGAGCCATTCTGTGTTACGGACAGACACCAAGTGGTTTCACTGTAGCCTATGCAGCAGCATGATATGGAATATATGACATATGAATTGATTTAAACTACGTGCAGCCGATGGAGTCATTCATGTTGGAATTGGCTATTGGAGACAATTATGGGTTAATGCTTATGTTACATTTCATTGGGGATTTGAATTATCTGTTCACGTTTCATACTTCAGGATTTCTAAAGCTGTTATGTAATCTACATAAGACCCACGTGGAGTTGTTGTTCTTATGATATGGTTGAATAAAAGTAAATCAGAAATAGAGAAGTGTTGGGATATGCACAGTACATGTATAAATATGCATCATGCACATCTGCACTCATAGCTACCGTATGCAGCATGCACGGTCACCATTTAGCTTTCTCCAACTTCAATTCGTAAACGAGGGGGGTTACACACAATGATTCTTAGCTTAACAGCCCAGCCATACAAAGTATTCTATGGACTCTCTCCTTTATCATTCAGGATGCATTAGTGGTTGTGAACAAGCAATGGATGTGTGCAAGTAACAAGCAATATGTTCTGTCTGCAAAGCAATAAGTACCCATCTATCTGCAAACCCTCTCTCTGGAGTCTGTCTTTGGACCATTCCGGAGTCCTTTAAATGTGGGGAGCTGAGGTGGAAGCAGAGCTGCATGGACCCAGATTTGTTGTTGTTGTTGCAATCTCAGGCTCTTCTGAAAGATATTTAGGACTATTTTCTCAGAAACCAGACCACTGAGCTTTTCACAGAGCTTATTTTTATTCTCTCTTCTCTCTCCTCCTGCGCTTCTCCGGCAGAGGAAGTTGCATTAGCGAATCAGAACTCCGAGAACCCTATCCACTGAGAAAAAAAGCTTGATTAGCTCTCCATGACCTTTTACTATTGGACGGATTCAAATGTTATTTTACAGACACAATTCCAGCAAGGCCATACTAAAGAAAACACAAACCTATAAGCAGTTATCAGGGCTGGCCTGCAAGAGTGGACACCTCTGAAACCCCAGCTGAGCTCTACAGGCTGCAGGCACTAGGATAGTGTTGCTAATGCTAGCTGAACGATGCTGACGTTGTGACACATGGATCCTTCAGGCTCCAGGGAGTCTCCATGAGGAGGGTGAGTCTCTGTGAGGCCTCAAGGACAAACACAGCCTGGGGCCAAGCTGACAGCTAGCGAGGCACCAGGATGGCGCCTTGGCTTGCCTCCTATAGTAGAACGAAGCACTGTAATTGGCTGAGATTCCACCTTAATATCCCTCTTCTTCCCATCCTAGTGCTGAGCGAATGTTGACCCGCAGGTATATCTGACTCATGGGAGACAAACACTGCTGACTGTTCTATACAGTGACACCCTCCTTGAGTATCATTTACCCACTGAAGGGCCTTTTTGGCGTACAGGTATGCCAGAGTCTTTTTGCCGCAGGCCTCTGTACAGTGAATCCTACACCAATACTGTCACAGTAAGCCCACTGGTTTTGGATTGCCTCAGTCTGTGTTGGACAGTCAAAAGTGAATTAATGCTGTCGAAGGCTTACTGGCCCAAAGTTTTGCCTCAGTTTCTCAATACTGGACGAGGAGCAGGACAGAGCAGCCATGTATATCTCACAGTCGCCCATTCTGTGGTTGTAGGTGCTGGACCAAAACAATTCTTATCAGGAGAAATTGAGTACATGTAACTGATAGCACACAGTGGGAATGTCAGACTGTGGACCATCAATTTAGTGTGCATACTCAATCTCTACTGATTACACTGTATATACGGCACCCTAAAAGAGCTGAATGACTGTTCTTTGTAAAACTTCCTTAAACGCAACTATTCTACAACAGGTTATCTGAATGCAACCTGGTAGACATACTTGGGTTTCATCCTTAGCAATATATTGTGTATGATTTTTTTTGTACTGTATTCGGATTGGAAGTTCTTTCAAAAAAGTAGCGTTTGACTGATGAGAGATGAAGTGCTTTCAGATTCAAAACTGGCCACACACTCCTTCCCAACAGAAAACGTCCTGTGTCTGAAGCTTGTGCTTTTTCGGATACTATGTATGGTACATACACTCATGTATTCATGTCAAAAATGCATTGTATTCAAGTGCTTTGGCAACACATTAGTTAACAATGACAATTGAAGATTTGTGATTCCTGTGCAGCTTATATCTGCAAATCATGTGTTGTTCCATACTTTTGGTAGTAGACTACCTTTGATTGCTATGTACTTGTGTATATATATTGTACCACTTGTCTGCTGTAAAAATTGTTAAATACTTGTTTTATATAAGGGCTTTTTATAGACTTAAACAAGAAAAACATATTTCTCTCGTTTTGCATTGAGAGCTACCAGTGTTTGGGTCACCCAGATTGCGGTGTCCAAATTAATTTGTTCTGATATCTCCGATTTGGCTGAATCTGTTTCTCTGGGTTGTTAGCTGGCAGAAGCGTTTTAGACCCCTTGAGTATGTGAAGTTATCTGACAACATGCGAGGCTAAGGAGGGGAGGCCTACTCCTCGTTCTATCAGCTAAAAGTCCCCCCTTCCCCCTACTCCACTCTGTAAAGCAGGGCAAATACTGGTACTCTTGTCAGCAAGATTTCTTTACCATTAAGCTGCCATACCAACCTCTTCCCCAGCACCGTGAAGCAGTATCAGTGGTGCGTAAACTCTTAAGACAAGGAAGAAACCATAGGGAGGATTTTAATTGACGTCCTTAACCAAGCATCTATCGAGTACCTTTGCAATGCCTGTAGACTTGGTCAATGAAATAGCCCAATTATAAATGTAAAATTGGATTGTTTTGAATGAAATTGTCATCTAATTTGATTTATATTCAAGGTCCATGGCTTTTAAATGAATCCGAAAATTGGTTTGGACACCTCTTAATATGCCCAGGCTGTCTAGATAGAACGGAGATACAAGGTAATTAAGGTGCTGGAACAGTGCATGTTTTGACCAGAAATTATATTAATTTAGCTGACGGGCTTGTACTAATAATATTGCCCTGACATCTAAAAATAATCTTTGTTGTTGCAGGTATTCTTATGTTCTCTGTTTACATGTGGTTTTGATTATGCAGTTCTTTATTCATAGTTAAAGGCCACGAGAAATGGAGCTAAAAATGTATATTTAATGTCTAGAAAAATGTGTAGGCCTACATGATGTGAATAAATGTGTACACACAAACACACATGCACTCAGTACAGTACACACTGACACAGTAAATACAATTCCAGAAGAACAGTAAATACAATTCCAGAAGAACAGGCAAGACAAATGAAAAGCATATTTTATGTTAATTTGGAGGCTATCATTCACATTGTATAAGGAAGACAGGCACTGTCAACAGAAAAAAAAAAAAAAACTTTGGTCTGGGCATGTTCTCCATGAGTTCAGCATTTATCTGGGCATCCCTCTCTCCTAGTGCCCTGCATTTGTTTTGTTCTGCCACCCCATCCCAAACGGAGACCCAGGCCAGCTGTCACTGATGTTTGACTTCATTTATATGTCTCCAGGGTCTGGACTGACTCCATCAGAGAGAGCAAAGAGCCAAACGCCACAAACCAAATCCCTCTCTCGCTCTCTCTCACATCCTCCCACTCCAGTAGTGGACAACCTGAGGCAATGTCCAGAATTAGGAATGTTAAATGTTCAGGTTAAAAGACTCTGAAATACATAGCAGCACACTCCTATTATAGAGCGTAAATATAACTACACTAAAGGTTTACAGGATGTTGCATTTGGGCAGCAGATCAGTTGATAGGAGAGTTCCAATGAGCTAATTCCACAGAGGACATTGATACGAGGGAAATTAAAAATCCCTCCCACCCAACCTTTACACTTCAGTTCTATGCAGATTCAATCATTCTCATAAAGACACCATCCTAGCATCAACAGGGTCCTTTCATTCCCTAGCTGTTTACTTACATTTTAAAAGAGGTTATCATTGATGATGACGACGATGATGATAATGACAATAATGATGAAGATTAGTGCTGTAAAAATGGAAACAATTACAATATTTGAGGAAGAGTCAAGGTCAAAGTTATTGTCTGGCTTTTTAACCATCTCTTTTTAGAGGAAACCTTACTAAGTGTTCTTTGTATGAACTTGATAAAAAAAATTAAATGGTCAGAGAAACCTTGTGTCTTGGCATGTTTGTGTGAGTGTCTGCCAGACAGGGAGTAAAAAAAGAGAATTTGCAAAATGTACAATATGTTACGAATTTGCAAAACGTATGATATGTTACTGATTCCAATTTGTTGTGGCTAACATTAGCTAGCTAGTTAAAGTTCGCTAGACTAGGTGTTCAAATCAAATTTGTCACATGCGCCGAATACAACACGTATAGACCTTACAGTGAAATGCTTACTTACAAGCCCTTCACCAACAATGCAGTTAAGAAAAATATGTGTTAAGTAAAAAATAGATAAGTAAAAAAATACTAAATAAAAGTAACAAGTAATTAAAGAGCAGCAGTAGAATAACAGTAGCGAGGCTATATACAGAGGGTACCGGTACAGAGTCAATGTGCGGGGGCCCTGGTTAGTCAGGGTAATTGAGGTAATATGTACATGTAGGTAGAGTTAAAGTGACTATGCATAGATAGTAAACAGAGAATAGAAGCAGTGTAAAGGGGTGGGGGGGGGGGCAATGCAAATAGTCTGGGTTAGAAGTTAGGTTAAAGTTAGGGGAAGGGTTAGCTAACATGCTAAATAGCGGCAAAGTATCTCAAAAGTAGTAAGTAGTTGCAAATTAGCTAAAATGCTAAAGTTGTCCATGATGAGATTCGAACACGTAACCTTTGGGTTGCTAGACGGTCGCATTATACTCCCAACCATCCACCCGGATTGACCATTCACCCTTCCTCCCTTTCGTTTCTTGTCTTACATAAACATACCAAACGCAACATATCATACTAATTTCAGTCTCCAGGCTTTACATTTACTATGTTACCCATAGTCTATGAGACCAGGCTGTGTAGATAAGGGAGACCATGAACACTAAAAAGGGAATGCAGTCAATAATGAAGGAAATGAATAAATCATAAAGCTATGGGAGAGGAAAAGAAAAAGCAAGAATAAGACAGCACGGGACAATGAAAGAAGAAGCAGGACGAATGGAAGTGGGGAAAAAAGGAATGTGACATTTCCAGAAGGAAAGAGGGAAGCAGAACCGAAGGAATTGAACACGAGAGAGACAAAGACAGACAGCACTAGATTATGAGACAGAGACAAGAGCGACAGCAAAACCGGAGAGAGCTGACTACGAGAGAGATAAGCCCACCACATGAGGAACCAGCATTGTGATTGTAATACTGCTGATTGATTGTTAACTGTGCTGCAAGAATGGGGGGCCTTGAGGGGCGGCTGGGCCTGAGGGGAGGGAGCAGAATAGGGGGTTTGAGACAGGCAACAGTCTGGCACAACAGTAAGGGGTGCTTGGACTGCAGTCGGAGGATATCGAGCCTTTCAAACCTCCCTCTCCACACATATGCTCTCGCACACACACTCACGTCATACACTCTGGCACTCAAACACACACACACGCCCACACACACACTCTGCAGGCCAGCGACAGCTCCATCAATCTCATTGGCTCAGTGTCTGCACACAGCAGCTGTCAGTGCACAGGCAGGAAGGTCCCAGGCTGCAACGACAGGCTTAAGAAAAGGGAGAGAGAGGGAAGTGTGTGGATGGAAAACACGGAGGACAAAGAGAAATAGATAAGAGCAGACACGGGTCAAGCAACTGACATATGCAGGCGCTGTGCTCTGAGTGGTGTGGTGGTTCTGTAATGGTCAGTCACTCGGGCCGTAATGGTGTGTGGACGGCTGGACACCCTGTCTGTCTGCAGAGGGGCATTGACAGCGACCTCAGTACATTAGATGGATGGGCTCCATCGATCTTCCCATCCACCGTTTCATAAACTCAATTAAATTTGAGCACTCCTGAAGAGCTGCATAGTCCACCTGCATTGCTATTCTCCCATTTGGAAGGAAATCAGGCACCCTTTACTTGAAGGTCACATCACACCGTTGGCCAGAAGAGGTAATGCAGGAAAGAAAAAAGGATTTGGTTCCCTTCCAAGTCTGTACTGTACTTCCGTCAATCAACTCAATTTGCAACTCTACCTCTACAGGACTCTTTTATCCCCAATAATGTCAACCGGAGGATTGTCATTTGTCAAATTAATTCCAGAGATTGCTTCAATCCCCCAACAATGGCAGGTAGGCACCCCCACCACTTCATAAAACACTAGCGACCCTAATCAATATGTATGGTTTAAGAGGGGTGATCTGTGATGGAGTAGTGGGTGGGGATGGACAGCCCATAAAACCTGATGGACTATTTCAGTGCAGAAAATGAATTAAATGCAGAGGAATTCATTGCGATTGGACACATCCGGAACAACTTAAGCGGGATGGGAGGGGGCATGTGGGTGGATGGGGCGGCGGGGGGTCTCGAGTGACGTTTTCAATTAGTTGACAGAAATAAAGTACCTTACTCAATACTCACGAGACCTGCACACTATTGTTTCATTTTTAATTACAGTCAGGAATAAAGTAGCAAGAGGAACTGGAAAGACGGGACACTTCTTCACTGAGAAAATAAAAGCTTAACACAGATTAACTTTGCTAATTGGCTGGAAAATTCATTGGGGTTCCAGATTGGTTAATTAAACGAAAGGGACAATATGTGAGGGGCTAGAGGAGAACTAGAGTGCTTTCAAAGAATCCTTTAACGGTTCCTTAAAACGTTTGGGGGGGGGGTATTAACTGCTTATTGAAAGAGTTCAGTTTTGAACTCAGCCCCTTGGATCTTCATTGAAGAGGTAAGGGAAGAGGACGATGGCTGCTGTGACTGAGTCCTGTAAGGTTTTTGAGAAAACATTAAATAAAACAATGTATACAAAGATGATCCATGTGATCTACATAACATGTGGAAAACCGATACAAATTGTACAGTGGGGCAAAAAAGTATTGTCAGCCACCAATTGTGCAAGTTCTCCCACTTAAAAAGATGAGGCCTGTAATTTTCTTCTTCTACTTCAACTATGACAGACAAAATGAGAAAAAAAAATCCAGAAATTCACATTGTAGGATTTTCAATGAATTTATTTGCAAATTATGGTGGAAAATAAGTATTTGGTCACCTACAAACAAGCAAGATTTCTGGCTCTCACAGACCTGTAACTTCTTCTTTAAGAGGCTCCTCTGTCCTCCACTCGTTACCTGTATTAATGGCACCTGTTTGAACTTGTTATCAGCATAAAAGACACCCGTCCACAACCTCAAATAGTCACACTCCAAACTCCACTATGGCCAAGACCAAAGAGCTGTCAAAGGACACCAGAAACAAAATTGTAGACCTGCACCAGGCTGGGAAGACTGAATCTGCAATAGGTAAGCAGCTTGGTTTGAAGAAATCAACTGTGGGAGCAATTATTAGGAAATGGAAGACATACAAGACCACTGATAATCTCCCTCGATCTGGGGCTCCACGCAAGATCTCACCCCGTGGGGTCAAAATGATCACAAGAACAGTGAGCAAAAATCCCAGAACCACACGGGGGGACCTAGTGAATGACCTGCAGAGAGCTGGGACCAAAGTAACAAAGCCTACCATCAGTAACACACTACGCCGCCAGGGACTCAAATCCTGCAGTGCCAGACGTGTCCCCCTGCTTAAGCCAGTACATGTCCAGGCCCGTCTGAAGTTTGCTAGAGAGCATTTGGATGATCCAGAAGAAGATTGGGAGAATGTCATATGGTCAGATGAAACCAAAATATAACTTTTTGGTAAAAACTCAACTCGTCGTGTTTGGAGGACAAAGAATGCTGAGTTGCATCCAAAGAACACCATACCTACTGTGAAGCATGGGGGTGGAAACATCATGCTTTGGGGCTGTTTTTCTGCAAAGGGACCAGGACGACTGATCCGTGTAAAGGAAAGAATGAATGGGGCCATGTATCGTGAGATTTTGAGTGAAAACCTCCTTCCATCAGCAAGGGCATTGAAGATGAAACGTGGCTGGGTCTTTCAGCATGACAATGATCCCAAACACACCGCCCGGGCAACGAAGGAGTGGCTTCGTAAGAAGCATTTCAAGGTCCTGGAGTGGCCTAGCCAGTCTCCAGATCTCAACCCCGTAGAAAATCTTTGGAGGGAGTTGAAAGTCCATGTTGCCCAGCAAAAGCCCCAAAACATCACTGCTCTAGAGGAGATCTGCATGGAGGAATGGGCCAAAATACCAGCAACAGTGTGTGAAAACCTTGTGGAGACTTACAGAAAACGTTTGACCTCTGTCATTGCCAACAAAGGGTATATAACAAAGTATTGATATACACTTTTGTTATTGACCAAATACTTATTTTCCACCATAATTTGCTAATAAATTCATTAAAAATCCTACAATGTGATTTTCTGGATTTCATATAGTCATATAGTCTGTCAAGTGTACCTATAATGAAAATTACAGGCCTCTCTCATCTTTTTAAGTGGGAGAACTTGCACAATTGGTGGCTGACTAAATACTTTTTTGCCCCACTGTATATACATTTGTGTTCCTCCTTGTCAGTATACCTTCAGACACACAGACAAAAAAAAGTGAGCACATGAAAGTGGGCAGTTGCAAAGCAGGGTCTATATCTATGGGCTAGTTGTAATACAGTAGTTTGGTCATTCTAGGGCAGGGATCATCAACTAGATTCAGCTGCAGACCAATTTTTTATTGAGTAGATGGTCAGGGGGCTGGACCATATTTACAAATATATGACAAAACAGATGTAATCATTTCAAACCTTGCATACATTTGTATATGAACACATACTGTATCTCTCTTATGCATGGGAATTCTTTGGAACAGACTTCCAAAATTAAAATAACGAAGCAGATTTGCTCGTCTTTTATGTCCAACAAAACAATTATATATTGTATTATATTTTGCTCAGAAAATTTGGGGGGGCCAAATAAAATCACCCACTGGCCAAATTCGGGACACGGGCCACCAGTTGGAGAAACCTGCTCTAGGGCGATTCTGGTGCTAAATGATTACTTCACAGTATCCGCTTTTTCAAAATGTTCATCTCCAACCCTCATTCCATGCAGTGGCCCCCAAACATCCATGCTGTAAACCACAATTTATCCAATTTAAATGTAATCAATTACTTTTCTAAAAAAAAGAAAATACATAATAAAAATGTCCAAATCATGAAGAAGCCCAACCAGTATCCCTCCCCAGAGCAATCCCCAAATCCCTCAAGTGTTGACAACTTAAAATGGAGCATTTCAGAATCCCTAATACAGCAGATCGGGGCTGACTGGCCTACAATCCCTCTACCATGGAGGGTTTTCCATTCAACAGCACCAGTCAGGCCACCATGAGGGCAAAGTCAAAGAGGAGGATATACTGGACAGAAACTGCCTGTCCGCCCCCACCACAGAAGCATATCTTGAATGTATGTCTGTGGTGATATGCAACAAACCATGAAAGGGATAATACATTCAAACAAGCAAGCAATGCTCAAAATTGAGCATGTGCACGTGTGTGGGTGCAGTGTTGTGTGAGTCTGAGGCCGTGCAAATGCAGGCTGTATCACATCCGGCCGTGATTGGGAGTCCCATAGGGCGGCACACAATTGGCCCAGCGTCGTCCGAGTTTGGCCGGGAAAGGCTGTCACTGTAAATAAGAATTTGTTCTTAACTGACTTGCCTAGTAAAATAAGGCTCAATAAAATAAAAAATTGGTTTTCTAACTCCGGATACAGAGTTCACACTGTTGACAGAATTTGTCACAGTAAACCGTGTACTTGCCTAAAATGGAAAAACACTGTCAAGTCAAAAAAATAACTGTGCATTATAATACATTTTCAGTGTCTAAATTGGTATATTACAGCAAGAATTTATAGGGAGGACTTTATTAATAAAACGTTTGGCAAAGGTACTGATACAGTACATTAATAATAATACAGTCATGATGTTAAGGGGCACCCAAAATAATAACACAGCATTCGTGATTCACCAATGCGGCTCGTGGTTCAGTAGGCATCACTATAATTGATGGAGTGGACTACAGTATACACGAAACGGGTCATCTCTGCATACTTAGTTGCTTATATAGGTTAAAATGAAACAAACATTCCCATCTTTGCAATCTCTTAACCCTAACTTACTTTAGCTACAGTACTGGCTGACATTTAGTTCAGCGCGTCTATGAAAATGAACCTACGTCCAAGGGAGATCAAGTACACTACGTAGCAGCA
This sequence comes from Salvelinus namaycush, assembly GCF_016432855.1. Lineage (NCBI taxonomy): Eukaryota > Metazoa > Chordata > Actinopteri > Salmoniformes > Salmonidae > Salvelinus > Salvelinus namaycush. Next base: position 11,046,298 of record NC_052347.1, on the reverse strand, counting down.
ATACCTCTGTTTAAAAAAGCAGGTTCTCATTTTTATCAAATATATAAAATCCTATCACGTCTGTCATAATGTTCTAGAGCAATATCATTAAAGCTAAGCGTGTAAGACCACGTGTTCTAAAACATGAAATCATGTTTCCTGGCATTTTCAAATATATTCCAAAATACATCCCATATTATGGGAAAAAATATATCATAGTCAAATATCACCATCTGTGTGTCTCTCCTCTGTACCAGGCTCCTCCTGCAGTTCTCCTACTCAGCCAGAGCTGCGGTCACCAGACTGCTACACTGGAGCCACGGTCTGACTCCTGCATGCATTCATGCTAACAAATAGCTACTTGATTCTCCTTCACCTTGGCTTCCCTGATCATCTCCTCTAAAGTTCTCATGAAAATAAGTAGGTTGTGGTTTTTTAACCCTAAAGCTGCTAGACAGACGTGATTATCGTCTTGTTCTCACATTACTGGTTCAACATTGTTACAATATCTCCATAGTATTACTAATACTACTAAGGGCAATAATAAACATAGACAATAGTCCAGATCGGTAGCTACGGTAAGCTGCTGACTGGCTCAGATGGAGCATCATCAACTACGGTCCACAGGGTTTGTTAACAAAGGTATTGCTGTATAAGCTACGTGTGTAAGAGGGCCTGCCTTATAGAACGTAGGGGTATACACATAAGACATCTATCAAAGTGTTAGTCAGTAAGAGGGACTGAGTTCAGAGTGCAGTAGAGCCAGTGTGTTTTTGAGTCGTTGTACCGTGCGTTGAGAAAAGAGAGAAAGAGTTGACAACGTAACATCAGCATCTATCCGTGTGGATGACAATAAGACGGTCCAAGGCTATAAGCAGGAGTCCCAGTGGAGCTGCAGGTCTGAACTGTCCAGAAAGTCCGCTGAGAAGACGCTGGGGGGCGTGTGGGGGCCCAGGGGACCCAGTGGGGCGAGCCCTGCAATCTCGTTGCTCGCCCCTCCCATGGTGATATCCAGCCAATCCATGCTGTCCAGGGCATGGTCTCCGAAGTCCAGGCCAGGGGGGTTGACCGTGTAGCCCGACAGCTCATAGGTGTCCATGGGCGAGGATGTGTGGTCCAGGATGCTGGGGGTGCTTAGCATTTGACTGTGAAGGTCGTCAATCAGGGTCAGGGGCCCGCCAGGCTCCACCCCCAGGAGGGGTTTGCCCGTGGTGCTCTCCAAGAAGTCCTCCAGACGTCCACTTCCTGTGTTGCTTACGTCCTGATCAACGGTGGCCGGCGCCTGCAGCTCCTCCTCCTCCCCTGTGCCTGGCTGGGGGGTCTCGGGTTCGGGAGGGGTGGGGGGCGAGAAGTGGAGCTGCAGCTGGAGAGGGGAGGGGGCCTGAGAGTGGGAAGGGGAAGGGGTGTTGGGGCGCAGTCGCGCCAGGGAAGGGTCGGGCGCTGGTTTGAAGGTGGCTGAGATTTCTGGGAGAGGAGGAGAGAGAAGAAATGTCAACCAGTAGGAGACAAATATTGAATCCGGAAACCAGAAGGAGCTCTTCTTCTATCGGCATTCAACACTCACCTCCTGTTTGAATCAGGATGTCGAAGAGATCGTCCATATGCTGGGTGGATCCATTATCCTGGGAGCAAGACACAGGGAGAATAGTAAAACCTGACACAGCAACTGAGTTGAGAGGTGAATACAGAAGAGCAAGGGTCTTGGCATGGTTGTCCATAATGAGACCTCTGAGACACAAACATAGAAACAGCCAGGCGGCGTGGGTTACCTTGTCATCCGGTGGGTTAGGGGAGGGTGTCTGTTTGGGAGAAGGAGGGCTGAACAGGGGTTCATGGTCAAGACCTGGACTCAAATCCTCCTGATGGAAATAGAACAATGTTCTCATGTCTTAAAAATGTATACTATTAACTTGTCCCTTTAAAGAACTGCAACTACAGTACAGGTTTTAACAAGTTCACAATTACAGTTTGAGCTGGAGGAGAGGGGGAGGCGTCTTTTTCAGAAGGGGAGGAGTCATCATTGGGGAAGAAAGGCTGGAGATTGGGCGGGGCAGAGAAGGAGAGAGCGACCCCTGGGGAGTGATTGGTTGACACCTGCAGCCCCGCCTTCTGTCCCTAAGCAAAATGGGAGATAAATCTTAATGAGCTGAGATGCAAATTAGCTGAAAGCTTCATTCTGAGTTTAAAACATAAATCACAAAGATGAGGAATATCATTACAGTAATTACCAGAATAATAATCACTATTACATTACATTAGTTATCAGCTCTTATATATCAAGGATGCTGTCAGCGTATTACAGGGTTTACATCATTAATTCACATAACAGACGATTATTGGAGTCACCGAGGCATTTCCGAATGACTCTCTCACTTAATGGGACATTATCAACAAGCCAGTCACCACCAAAATTGAGGCTCCATTGACCGCTGTTCAATGGACATCCTACATATCAGGCTTTTAGAAACGTTCCCTTACCTTTCTGGTTGGCTGCTTCACAAGGCCTGGTTGAGTTTTCGGTTTTGATTGGGTGTCACTGCTGGACAACTGAAGAGGGGATTGGCTGGGCAGCTTGGTGGGAGTTGACTGCAGTCTCTGGTAGAGACCAAGGAGAGAAATAGCGTGAGAAGAAAGTAAGCAGCACAAGGAGTCCCTAAACAAAAACATTAGGTTTGAGTGAAAGAGGGATTTAAATGTTTACCTGCAGTATGATGTGATTGGTTGCTTTTCCCTGTGGAGTGCCTTGTGGCGTATCACTCCCTTGGCTCTCGGCACAGTGATTGGTTAGTGCGATGAGGAAATGGTTGCCGTTGCTGTCTGTCACCAGGGTAGGTGTGGAGTGTGTCTTGAGGAGATCCAAGGGGAAGGAAGTGGTGGAGCGCGACTGCTGATTGAGGAACATCTGAGACACCTGGAAGAGACCAAAGGCATTAGTCAGCAAGAGACAAACACAAGGTGACACACTGACTATTTTGACTGGGATCACATTTGTTTTGCTGTCACTGTCTGCAGCTCTTGTTGTGACTAGCCGTTGAGTTGTTTTGACTGCCACTGACCTGTTGTGACTTCAACTGCTGTTGTTGTTGTGCCTGCAATATCTGCTGTTGTTGATGCTTTGACTGTAACAGCTGTTGGTTCTTTGATTGTATCTGCTGTTGTTGTTGGGACAGTAGCTGTTGCTGCTGCTGCTTGAGCTGTTGCTTGTGGGACTTCTTCTTCCTCTGCTGTGAGCGGTGTTTCTGCAGATTCTGCTGGTTCTGCTGTAGGAGCAGCTGCTGCAGGGCCTGCTGCTGTGCCAGCTGCAGCGCGTTGATCTGCTGCGTCTGCTGCACCTTCAGCTGCTCCAGCTGCGACCGCTGCTGTGCCTGGATCTGCTCCAGCTGCACCTGCTGAGGTGGGGCTTCCAAGGACGGCTCCACGGCCTCTTCCACATCCCCGACCTCCTGCTTGATGGTCATCTTGGTGACCTCCATGTGGCACTGGGAAGGGGTCGGGGAGCGGGCAATGGGGCAAAATGTGGAGGGGATGCTGGGGATGTCTGGCGGTTCTTCCTTCACCCTGACAAGGCCCAGGGGTTCTGGGGGGGCGTCCCGGCCCCCTCTCTTGCCCTGTTCCAGCTGGACGCGCAGGGTCTCCACCAGCCGCTGTTTCTGCCTTAGCATGCACGTCAGCTCCTCGATCTGCTTGTCCTTCTCCTGCAGCATCTGGTCCTTGTTCACAGAGGGGGGTGCTACTTGCACGCGTTTCTGCAGAGCAGCCATGGAGAACTGGCAGGCTGTTGGGGCCGAGCCACTCAACTCCTCTTTGATAGTGCCACGGTGCTGTGGGGAGGGATGGAGGCTTAGCTGGGTGAGGGGAGAGCTTACCTATTTGGAAAGAGAAAAGTAGTCTCTCAAGATTCAAACCATAAAACCTGATATCTGGGCACTATAAAAACATATATATATTTTTTAAAGTAAGGACACATCTGATATAGAAAGAAGACTTACCATCTCCCCAAATGCATCTCCATTACAGCTCGTCTCATCTGGACTCATCCCAGCTAGCGAGCGTTCCGAAGGGGCAGGAGAGACAGGCGGGGAGGAGCTAGTGCTGCCAAAGTGCATGATCTGCTGTGGAGCAGTGGTCATGAACGGGAAGGTTGCCAAGGTTAACACACCTGCATCTCCTGATTGGTGGACCACAGAGGACAGGGCCTGGTGTTGGGAAAGTTGCTGTTGCTGCTGTTTTAGTAGTTGTTTTTGTTGTTGTTGTGTTGGGTGGTTGCTTTTGGAAGCTCCGGCCCCTGACCCTGTGGCACCCCCTACTGTTGTAGTTGTTGCACTACCACGACTGTTCTGCTGAGCCTGGTAGTTCCTCAACCGCTCGATGAGGTCATTCTTGGTGCCTGACACAGGCAAGCTCCGCAGTTTGAGCTCATGCTTCAGTTCAGCCACCTGGAGGACAAAAGAAGGTGTCAGAATGTGAAATGTTTAGACACACAGTTGGTTTTGTCAACACAGTCAACTCTTGATAAATGCAACGGCTTTTACTGACCTTCAGGTCGTCCAGGTTAGGAGGCAAACAACCTGCTGTGGCCCCTCCCACATGTGTGACATTCTGCTGGCTTGGTGCACTTTGACTGGAGGAGGATGTCGAGGGGGCGGGCACGGCCGGAGAAGGAGAGGGGCCATTGGTGGGAGGTGGTTGATCTGTTAGTGGTCTGGAGAGAAAATAACGAGAGTCAAAACGATGATAGGATAGGATACAGGCTGAAGTTGATGGGTATGTGAAACAGTTGTATACACACACGCGCAAACACACACTCACTCACTTGGGCGGTGCAGGAAGGATGGTGTGGTAGTTGTAGTGCTGCTGCTGCTGGTTGAGGATCTGCAGCTGGAGGAAGAGCTGCTGCTGGTGGAGGATCTTGGCGTAGGTGGAGTCCAGCTGAGGGGGCGGCTCGTGGTCGGCCTTCTGGTCCGGGGGGATGTACTGGTGGTACTTCAGCTTCCTCACCTTGGGCTTGTTGTCCTTGGGCTTCTTGGATCGCTGAGGGGGGCGCTCTGAGGTGGGCTTTGGCTGGGACTGCAGGGGGAAAGATCATTGAGACGTAGTGGATTAAACACTAGACTAGTCTACTGTTAACAACAGAAGTAATGCTAAACAAATAATACAAATACAATGGGCTTTGGTACAATACTCATAATTAGCCGTGACAGCTGCCACTAACCTTGATCAGTGCAGGGGTGGTTCTCAGAACTGCTGTCCCATTGCTCAACTTCACTGGTTGGCAGGGCCCATAGAAGGGAGGAAGAGGAGGGGGTGGCGGAGGAACCTGAGTGAGAAACTGTGTGGGGGTGCTGTTGCAAGCTAGGGCGTCGGGGGGAGAGGGCAGAGGGCCGTGGCCCAGTGGAGACTCCTGACCAATGGGCTGATCAGGAGAGAGAGTATCATTACTGTCCTCATCAAAGGAGGATATCTCCCCAGCAACCTTGGGGAAGTCCGTCTCTGAGGGAGAGAAAGAGAAGACAGAACAAAAGAGTGAAAAGAGAGAAGATGGAAAGAATAGGGAGATAAACAGTTAGAGAAAGTAGAATAATGAGCCACCAGTGACAGTTCAGTCATCGTTGTTGTGATGTAGTGTGAGAGAGCCATGTAAAAAATAAAAAGCCAGGCTGTGTGTCAACATTAGCCATGCCATCATTCCTCTCAGCAGCCAGTCAGTCAGTCAGCATCAACAGAGGTTCCTGCACTGGCAGCAGGAGGAGGTGGAGGCCTGCTGGGCCCAGGGCTTTATCATCACATTGTAAATGGCTGGTACATCCCCACGCCTTTGATAAAGACTATTATGGATCTTTTATTTACAGACGGCAGGCAGTTGGAGCGCTCAGCGAGCACCGTTGGCTATTAATTTCCCATCAGTGGGAGATGATGAATAACCAATATGGGGTTTGATTCATTCTCTTCCTGAAACAATCATGTGATGGCTTCCCCTTTGCACCGCCGTGTGTGTGTGTGTGGCGGAGAGTGTGGAAAGCAGCACAGGTTGAGGTCATGTCCCTGTTCTCTGTGTGGATATGACTGCCTGTAATTTGATTGTTGTTATTAAGAGCCACCGACAGCCGGGGCAATCCCCTGAGATTGAACCATGCTGGAACCTGACGCTCAGACATGTTTACGTTCATCTTCACAGCAATCAATGCAGTTTCCATCATCTCATTTATCTCACGGTTTAACAGCACAGTAGAGACTACCTGTTATGTGAACTCTGGTGTGGCAATACATTTCCTTTACATCTAATCCAAACAACTGTGCCAAGTCATGTCTTGATGCGTGCACAAACACAACCACACACCCACACACCCAAACTGACACTCACATTTTATAGTGTTTTGTGAAATTGAAATCAACATGTTTCTGTGAACCGTGAACGCACAAATGCGAACAAACATTAGTATGATTAATATAATTTGCGCCCATGAGGGGCCCGCAGTGGGGAGGTGGGCAATGAGGTTGGCCCCTGCTCATCAGTCATGAATTTACAGAATGTGCGTAAATACATATCTAAGGTTAAGAATGATATCTCCATTCTTAGCAGCAGTTTTGAAGCATCTGAAGGCAGGCAAGGCCCTTCTAGATGGGCATGGTGGGAGAATACCAACTTGAACATCAATATGTTCATTTTGGCTGGAGGAGGAGATGGCCAGGAGGGACAAGCAGAGGTTCTCACGTTTTAACACACATACAGTGCATTCACAGCGTATTCAAAAAGTACTTAGACGCTTGACTTTTTCCACATTTTGTTACATTACAGCCTTATTCTAAAATTCTAAAAATGATTACATTTTATTTTAAATCTCAGCAACGTACACACTATACCCCATAATGACAAAGCAAGAACACTTTTTTAGAAATGTTTGCAAATGTATTAAACTTATGTAATAAGGTATTTCTGTTTAAGTATTCAGACCCTTTGCTATGAGACTCGAAATTGAGCTCAGGTGCATCCTGTTTCCACTGATCATCCTTGATATGTTTCTACAACTTGGACAGAGTCCACCTGTGGTATATTCAATTGATTGGACATGATTTGGAAAGGCACAAACCTGTCTATATAAGGACCCACAGTTGACAGTACATGTCAGAGCAAAAACCAAGGCATGAGGTCGAAGGAATTGTCCGTAGAACTCAGAGACAGGATTGTGTCGATTCACAGATCTGGGGAAGGGTGCCAAAATATTTCTGGTCCCTAAAAACACAGTGGCCTCCATCACTCTTAAACGGAAAAAGTTTGGAATCACCAAGACTCTTCCTATAGCTGGCCGCCCAGCCAAATCGGGGAGAAGGGCCTTGGTCAGGGAGGTGACCAAGTACCCAATAGTTACTCTGACAGAGCTCCAGAGTTCCTCTGTGGAGATGGGATAACTTTCCAGAAGGACAACCATCTCCGCAGCACTCCACCAATCAGGCCTTTATGGTAGAGTGGCCAGACAGAAGCCACTCCTCAGTAAAAGGCACATGACAGTACAAAAAAAAAAAAACTATGAATGTATGTACTTGTAAGTCGCTCTGGATAAGAGCGTCTGCTAAATGACTTAAATGTAAATGTAAATGACAGCCCAATTGGAGTTTGACAAAAGGTACCCAAAGACTCTCAGACCATGAAAAACAAGGTTCTCTGGTCTGATGAAACCAAGATTGAACTCTTTGGCCTGAATGCCAAGCGTCCTGTCTGGAAGAAACCTGGCACCATCCCTAAGGTGAAGCATGGTGGTGGCAGCATCATGCTGTTGGGATGTTTTTCAGCGGCAGGGATTGGGAGACTAGTCAGAATTTAGGTTAAGATGAACGGAGCAAAGCACAGAGAGATCCTTGATGAAAACCTGCTCCAGAGCGCTCAGAACCTCAGACTGGGGCGAAAGTTCACCTTCCAACAGGACAACGACCTAAGCACACAGCCAAGACAACGCAGGAGTGGCTTCGGGGCAAGTCTCTGAATGTCCTTGAGCGGCCCAGCCAGAGCCTGGACTTGAACCCGATCGAACATCTCTGGAGAGACCTGAAAATAGCTATGCAGCGACGCTCCCCATCCAACCTGACAGAGCTTGAGAGGATCTGCAGAGAAGAAATGGGAGAAACTCCCCAAATACAGGAGTGCCAAGTTTGTAGTGTCCTACCCAAGAAGACTTGAAGCTGTAATCACTGCCTAGGGTGCTTCAACAAAGTACTGAGCAAAGGGTCTGAATACTTATATAAATGTGATATTGCAGTTTATTTTTTATAAATTAGCAAACATTTCTAAAAACCTGTTTTTGCTGTCATTATGGGGCATTGTGTGTAGATTGAGGGGGGGGGGGGGGGGGGGGGGGGGGGGACTATTGAATCCATTTTGGAATAAGGCTGTAACATAACAAAATGTCAAGGGGTCTGAATACTTTCCGAACGCACTGTACACACACTGAGACACACACAGATGCACAGTATTTATATGACGTGTGACTGGGTCCGATGTGAGCAGAGTTCACATGAGATTTTATTCAGTACCTGTTCCTGATGACCTTCATATAGAGTTTCACTGGGTGGACTATTTTTGCTTATTCAGCAGATGTTCACGTCACGCTAGTGAGCGAATTTGTGAATTATGGCAATTGGAAACATTGGGCTTGTGGAATGGTGGACTTCTTACAAGAACCTGTTTGATGCTGTTGAAATAGACTAGTGTAGTGATCATGAGAGCTCATTTGCTAGTGTGGCTACATAATATGGAGTGGTACTGTGTCTGTTAGATGCTGCTGCTTTAGTTACCTATGATGGCCTGTTTGATGCTGCTGCTTTAGTTACCTATGATGGCCTGCTTGATGCTGCTGCTTTAGTTACCTATGATGGCCTGTTTGATGCTGCTGCTTTAGTTACCTATGATGGCCTGTTTGATGCTGCTGCTTTAGTTACCTATGATGGCCTGTTTGATGCTGCTGCTTTAGTTACCTATGATGGCCTGTTTGATGCTGCTGCTTTAGTTACCTATGATGGCCTGTTTGATGCTGCTGCTTTAGTTACCTATGATGGCCTGTTTGATGCTGCTGCTTTAGTTACCTATGATGGCCTGTTTGATGCTGCTGCTTTAGTTACCTATGATGGCCTGTTTGATGCTGCTGCTTTAGTTACCTATGATGGCCTGTTTGATGCTGCTGCTTTAGTTACCTATGATGGCCTGCTTGATGCTGCTGCTTTAGTTACCTATGATGGCCTGCTTGATGCTGCTGCTTTAGTTACCTATGATGGCCTGCTTGATGCTGCTGCTTTAGTTACCTATGATGGCCTGTTTGATGCTGCTGCTTTAGTTACCTATGATGGCCTGCTTGATGCTGCTGCTTTAGTTACCTATGATGGCCTGTTTGATGCTGCTGCTTTAGTTACCTATGATGGCCTGTTTGATGCTGCTGTGTACAGGCAGGATGTTCTTGTGAATGAGCTCCATGGGGCCGGGCCGGTGGGAGATCTTGTCGTTGAGGTCGTCAGCCAGACGGGCCCTCTTCAGCTGCAGTTGTTTGGCCTGGAGGGAGGGTTCCGCCGACGTCTCTGAACACACAGCACACAGCGGGTTAGCCAGCCAACAACCATCAGGCACGTGATCTTTATCAGGGAACCAGGAAATCAAAGCTGTGAGTTTCAACTTCAATGCTTTTGTAATGATGCAGATACGAAGGTAAAAGCACACAGCACAGCTACCAGTTATGGCACTCAATATCAGCTAATGGAAGAGCAACCAATTGAGGGAATTTATTTTGTAGCCTACATTTTTCAGGTGCAGCACTCTGTGGCTCAGGGAGGGGGCGCTGTCTGAGAAACTCACCCTCCAGAATGTGCATCCTGACCAGCTCCGACCTCTCCGGCCGACTTCGGATCTTCCTCTTTAGGTAGTCTTCAGTCTGGGAGAGCGGAGAAGAGGAAGAGAAAAGAGGAAGAGAGAAGGGGAGAAATGATTCACTTTTTAACCAGTTCACCGTTGAGGGTCAGTTTAAAAGTGTTCATCTGACAGACACCACAAAGAGTGAGAGGAGTATGAAGAGAAACTCACCCGCGCTCGCTCTAAACTTCGTCTCTGTTCGTGGAAGGCAGCTGGACTTTTCAGCGCTGGAGAAAGAGAAGACATTAACAGGGCAAAGTGTATGTTCATGCTGATGTTTAAAAAACAAGTGGCTAGAAACTTATGTCCTCAGGTACCAGGCAATGACTTCATAATGTACTTTACATTTTACACTTGAGTACTCAAAACCAATAGCATATCAGTATGCCTCTAGTCATTCATGAGTCAAATAGCAGGTTTCCATTTTCATGGTCTGACAGTCACAAGGTGGGAATGGAATGGAGACATCGAAGGGTTCTCTCAATGTGATTTTCCACTGTTTGAGAATTACTCCAGCCACTAGATGTTGCTTCCCGGTCTATAGAGTAATGCATGTACTGTATATTGAGCTATCATATAGCTACCTTCAGTACCTTGTTTCTGTGGGGAGAAGTGACATGTAACCTGCTTCTGCAGTCAGAGCAGACAAGAGACAGCGATAAAGAGAGTGCTAGCTAGATTGTCAGTCCCACATTACCCCTGCCCTGCTGTTAGGGTACAAGAGGGACTGCTACGTAGCAGTTATAACATGTAACGGCCCTGCTAAGCTACAGCCATCTCAAACGTTTGTTTATTCTTCCTCTGGGTTTGATTTGAAAATCCAACTATTGTAATGGAAGGGGGCGGCTCTCGGGGGCTGTGGGTGTTTAAGTGAGAAAGACACAGAGGAGAGCCAACCAGTAAAAAGCAAAGCCCCCTTTATTATCGAGGCATTGTGCTGACAACATCAAAGAGCCATTCCAGGATCTGAAGTCAGAAGGCCTTTGAGAGTTAGGTGTTATCCTGAGTAGTTTACATCTGGTTGAAGTCTGTTGTTGTGTTTTTATAGTGGAAGTGAACGTGTTTAGTCTGATGCTGGGTGTGTCTGTGCAACTAACTGTACATGAACCCCACTTTCACTCTCTTTTTTCACTTCCTGTTTGGCTTCCTCCCCTTCCTTCTAGTCACAACACCCCAGTATGTAACCAAGAAGTATGGGCTGAACAAAATGACCCTCATTACACCTTCTAATTGAATTTATGAAAGATAAAACAATAATTGTTGTTGCTCTCACATTCTCATAGCATAGCACCCTAATCTTCTTTAATGCAATGTTAATTAGGTATTCATTGTTGAAAGTGTTTCCTGAACCTTCCTTCACCAAATAATCAACCAACATGACCGCGAAAAATATATCTGGCCTCTTGAGCAAAACACTGTACATCCTGACCACTCGCCACTGAAGAAATGTACATGGTGAAAGAATTCTTCTCAGTCCTTCCCTGCGCTCCTAAATGGACTGACTGTGTCTGTATCTGTGGCTAAGCTTATGAACATCACGGACCATGATGGATTTATGAATGCAGAATAAGTGCATCTGTGAGCGTGAGGACGAGTGTTTCATGCATGATGGTGTGTGGATCACGTCTATTTTGCAGTTTTACTAGTAGCAGCACGCGATGTCTTAAAGTGGATATACATAACATGTAAGGTAGGATATCACCAGGTCTGCTTATTATAGCCCAGTTTCACACAGTGTGACACAAACACACCCTTACACCACAGCCGGCTAACCATGCATGCATTCGCACAAATATTGTTAAATGATTCCAACCATGAGAAACATGATTCTTATTTAATTCAATACACAGTATGGGATATCACTAGCTATAACAGCCATCTAATAAAAACAGCTCATGTCAAATCATATAAAACAACAATCAACCGTCATTAAACTGTCCAAAATGGACAATAAAGTATCTATTCTATTTTAAAGGTTATTTTGATTCCTGTAATTCAAGGCTTGACAATACGTTTCATTGTTATCTAGAATTAGACAAATGCTTCAAATTGCAAAAATCTAAATTTCTCTCCACAGAGACATGAGTGTGCGCGTCCTGAATATGCTTCACTGTTTTCTAGTTTAGCGCGTACAGTATACGCTATGGAAAATCCCATTATCTTGACTTAGTAATTCATTTACATACACTCGTAACAATGTGCGTAAGCAAACATATGACTGTTAGCCAATGTCCTAGAATGTTATGTTATCCACCCAACAGTGCACATTCAGGCTAATGTTGGTCTGGACAAAGACCCAATTGCCTGAACACTATTTATACAAAAGTATGTGGACACTCCTTCAAATTAGTGGACTATTGCGCAATGCCAAGCGTCAGCTGGACTCTGGAGCAGTGGAAATGCGTTCTCTGGAGTGATGAATCACACTTCACCATCTGGCAGTCCTTCGGACGAATCTGGGTTTGGTGGATGCCAGGAGAACGCTTCCTGCCCCAATGCATAGTGCCAACTGTAAAGTTTGGTGGAGGTGGAATAATGGCCGGGGGCTGTTTTTCATGGTTCGGGCTAGGCCCCTTAGTTCCAGTGAAGGGAAATCTTATCGCTATAGTATACAATGACATTCCAGCCGATTCTGTGCTTCCAACTTTGTGGCAATGGTTTGGGGAAGGCCCTTTCCTGTTTCAGCATGCCCCCATGCACAAGGAGTTCCATACAGAAATGGTTTATCGAGATCGGTGTGGAAGAACTTGACTGACCTGCACAGAGCCCTGACCTCAACCCCATTGAACACCTTTGGGATGAATTGGAATGCCGACTGCGAGCCAGGCCTAATCACCCAACATCAGTGCCCAACATCACTAATGCTCGTGGCTGAATGGACGCAAGTCCTCACATTAATTTTCCAACATCTAGTGGAAAATCTTCCCAGAAGATTGAAGGCTGTTGAAGCAAAAGGGGGACCAACTCCATATTAATGCCCATGATTTTGGAAGGAGATGTTCAACAAGCAGGTGTCCACATACTTTTGGTCATGTAGTGTACGCATCTCTGAGGCGGTGAGTAGAAAAAGTTGCAGGCCTCCGATTGAACCAGTCCTCCTGTCAGCAGTGATCACTAACACTCATTTAGCGCTTCACTTTTTCTGTGGTTCAAACAAAAACATTGGTTTTACATGAGACCACTTCCTGACTGCTCTCTGATTGGATGGAGTGGTGCCACCCTGGGATTGCATAAAACAGAGACTGTGTCCCAAATGGCACCCTATTCCATACAAAGTGGACTACACCAAAAATGTAAGAGGGAATGGAGGGAAAGAGAAGTGGCTGTCTGCACACTGACAGTACCAGCAAGGAGGACCTATTTTGCAGTATGGTCTGATACTCAGACCTAGGAGGTTAATTATGTATTCAGGAGGGAAGCGAGAGAACGAGGGGGAGCGAAGGAAGTAGTCAGGAGACATGACTGCCGTCAGGAGGTCGTTTAGCCGACCCATGCCTTTCCTGTGACTGCTACTCTTTCCCTCTCCTATCCTCTACTCTTCTCTGCCATCTCCTCACGCCCTCTCCTCTGCCATCTCCTCACGCCCTCTCCTCTGCCATCTCCTCACGCCCTCTCCTCTGCCATCTCCTCACGCCATCTCCTCACGCCCTCTCCTCTGCCATCTCCTCACGCCCTCTCCTCACGTCCTCTCCTCACGTCCTCTCCTCTCACCCTCTCCTGTTCTCTACCATCTCCTCACAGCCTCTCCTCTCCTCTACTGTTCTCTGCCATCTCCTCACACCCTCTCCTCTCACCCTGTTCTCTACCATCTCCTCACACCCTCTCCTCTACCATCTCCTCTACTGTTCTCTGCCATCTCCTCACAGCCTCTCCTCTACCATCTCCTCTACTGTTCTCTGCCATCTCCTCACAGCCTCTCCTCTACCATCTCCTCTACTGTTCTCTGCCATCTCCTCACAGCCTCTCCTCTACCATCTCCTCACACCCTCTCCTCTCCTCTACCATCTCCTCACACCCTCTCCTCTACCATCTCCTCACACCCTCTCCTATCCTCTACTGTTCTCTACCATCTCCTCACACCCTCTCCTCTCCTCTACTGTTCTCTGCCATCTCCTCACACCCTCTCCTCTCACCCTGTTCTCTACCATCTCCTCACAGCCTCTCCTCTACCATCTCCTCTACTGTTCTCTACCATCTCCTCACACCCTCTCCTCTACTGTTCTCTACCATCTCCTCACAGCCTCTCCTCTACCATCTCCTCTACTGTTCTCTACCATCTCCTCACACCCTCTCCTCTACTGTTCTCTACCATCTCCTCACACCCTCTCCTATCCTCTACTGTTCTGCCATCTCCTCACACCCTCTCCTATCCTCTACTGTTCTGCCATCTCCTCACACCCTCTCCTCTACCATCTCCTCACACCCTCTCCTCTACTGTTCTCTACCATCTCCTCTACTGTTCTCTACCATCTCCTCACACCCTCTCCTATCCTCTACTGTTCTCTACCATCTCCTCACACCCTCTCCTATCCTCTACTGTTCTCTACCATCTCCTCACACCCTCTCCTATCCTCTACTGTTCTGCCATCTCCTCACACCCTCTCCTCTCCTCTACCATCTCCTCACACCCTCTCCCATCCTCTACTGTTCTCTACCATCTCCTCACACCCTCTCCTCTACCATCTCCTCACACCCTCTCTACCATCTCCTCACACCCTCTCCTATCCTCTACTGTTCTACCATCTCCTCACACCCTCTCCTATCCTCTACTGTTCTGCCATCTCCTCACACCCTCTCCTCACACCCTCTCCTCTCCTCTACCATCTCCTCACACCCTCTTCTCTCCTCTACTGTTCTCTACCATCTCCTCACACCCTCTCCTATCCTCTACTGTTCTGCCATCTCCTCACACCCTCTCCTATCCTCTACTGTTCTGCCATCTCCTCACACCCTCTCCTCTACCATCTCCTCACACCCTCTCCTCTACTCTACCATCTCCTCACACCCTCTCCTCTACTGTTCTCTACCATCTCCTCACACCCTCTCCTATCCTCTACTGTTCTGCCATCTCCTCACACCCTCTCCTATCCTCTACTGTTCTGCCATCTCCTCACACCCTCTCCTATCCTCTACTGTTCTGCCATCTCCTCACACCCTCTCCTCACACCCTCTCCTCTACCATCTCCTCACACCCTCTTCTCTCCTCTACTGTTCTCTACCATCTCCTCACACCCTCTCCTATCCTCTACTGTTCTGCCATCTCCTCACACCCTCTCCTCACACCCTCTCCTCACACCCTCTCCTATCCTCTACTGTTCTGCCATCTCCTCACACCCTCTCCTCTACCATCTCCTCACACCCTCTCCTCTACTGTTCTCTACCATCTCCTCACACCCTCTCCTATCCTCTACTGTTCTGCCATCTCCTCACACCCTCTCCTATCCTCTACTGTTCTGCCATCTCCTCACACCCTCTCCTATCCTCTACTGTTCTGCCATCTCCTCACACCCTCTCCTCTACCATCTCCTCACACCCTCTCCTCTACTGTTCTCTGCCATCTCCTCACACCCTCTCCTCTACTGTTCTCTGCCATCTCCTCTCACCCTCTCCTGTTCTCTGCCATCTCCTCACACCCTCTCCTCTACCATCTCCTCACACCCTCTCCTCTCCTCCACTGTTCTCTGCCATCTCCTCACACCCTCTGCACTCTCTCCAACATCCTCCCTCTCTTATGTTGAATGAGACCCTGGCCTTGTTGCTTAGTCTGGCCCCATGCAGACTGGGGTTCTCTTCTGTTCAACGTAAGAAAGGAGAAGTAAACATAAAAGAGAAGCAGCAATAGCAGATATAATAAGGTTGAGCAATACATCCCAACAAAGCTGCTACTGTGACTGTCTAACACTGTTGCATTTTAACCACTCGGAAAGCACAGTAAATAAATATTCTAACGTATCAAGGCTGTTAGTAGTAGAAGGAAATGCAAGCCTTTTTTGTGATGGCCGCACATTGAATTCAATCCCGCTGCACACAACACTGTGTGCCGTTTCACTTGTTACCAGCAAAGGTTCATGAAGAGTGCCCAAGGATGGAAGACATTGAAGATGACAACTCAAATGACTACTCTAGCCAAGTCTGACAACCACTACACACATCGGTCTGAACAGAGTGTGACTAAATTCAACGGCACCATTTGCCTCAACATTACTAATAGGAGTAGATTTGAATTGGTTTCTTCTCTAATACTCCAAAAGCATGGAGAATAGGCATTGTTAAATAGTTGTCTAAACACTAAGGTAGTCTGTGTCAAACCATAAGACCTACCCCTTGTGTGGTTCCCTACAGAACAAGGAAAATATGTGAGCAATTTATAATAGTGTTCTGTTCCTGTAATACTAGGCAGTGTACTGTAAATATGAACAACTTGCAATGCATAGAGAGTAACATCAGTACATGTGCATTTCCTTTACTGGGCCAAACAGGGATTTGAAAGTGAAGAGAGAAAGCATTCTATTGGCGGTTCAAAACCCTGACTGAGGAGGATCATGCATCCTCAATGAATGTAATGCCAAAGAAAAACATGTCTGATACTGGTTTATTACTCATAAACCCAATCAGATTGAAACCATTCATGTCCATAACGGAAATGTACAATTTCCTTTGGTACACTTGTTCTCTGAGCTTACTGATGGACATTTTCTACCGGCCAAAGCATTTGTCTCCAATATGATGTTTTGATATTGTACTATATTTAGCCTTTGGACACATGGGGTTAATGTCTTGTTCAAATCATCAGATCTTAATTCTTGGTACTGTATATACAGCGCCCTCCGTAATTACAGTGGGACACTGGGACAGTGAAGCAGTGAACCGCAAATTCCACTATTGTGCCTAATCCTTATTGTGGCTAGCTTCACAACACATAACCCGGTCCGGTTAATCCTCACTAACCAGATGAAGCTGGCTGCTTATAACGTTAGCTAGCTAACTGGCTGCTTATAACGTTAGCTAGCTAACTGGCTGCTTATAACGTTAGCTTTGGGCAACAGGGTTAAGTAGCTGGCTAGCTATTTATTTATTTTCATTAACTGAAGTTCAATTTCAATAGGTGAACAACAAAGTGGCAACCTAGCTAAAACTTCCTCACAAGGATTCCTAAATCATTGCTAAGAATAATGAAAATTACTGCAGTTTTTACTGGTCATTGTTTTCAGGCTGGTTGTATTGGTGCTAGCTAGGTACCAAGCTAAAGCTAGCTACCCCAGAAGTTGTGGTCAAACAAATGATGCTTTATTACCAACGTGGTATTGTAAATACATCGTTCATGGTCAGTGTTTGCTGACTTTTTTGTTCAGCTTTGACGGTGCTACTATCTTTTTTGACACGCAAAGACCCAAACGGCGTTCTATAGTATGCATGTCGTGAAGGTAATAGCAGTGACGCTATTACTGTGTAAATCCGGTAGGTCAACATCTGAAAAATAGCGCACTTGGTAGTGTTAACCGGTGCTTGACCAGTCGGCGAAAGCCAACATCACCCACGACAGAGAACGGTTGATTGTCAAGGGCAATGAATTCCATTATCTTGGCTTGAATGGATTTCGCCTACGAGTTGTCTCGCTGAAATGTTGTTACTCTTTCAAATGACTGCTTGACTGCTCGCTCCACACATCAGACATTGTGGGCTAGTTTAGGAATGCCGTGTTGCATGTGTAGCGCAAAATTTTACGTGGCGTCATTACGTCATGTACCTTCGTTATATAGGTATGCACGTCAGCTTTGACATCGGTTTTGTACATCAGGCGTTAAACTAGACATCGGCCGATACCGGCATTTTTAGCTGTCGGCCGATTACGATATGTTCACCGATATATCGTGCATCCCTAATATGAGGTCTAGGCAATCTATACAACTTTTAAGATCTGATAATCTGAACATATTTACATGACTTTATTCATGAAATGTGTAAAAAAACAGTAACCCCATGTGTCCATAGTACAATACAGAAACAGCCGTAGTTCACAAACAATGAGTTGAATCATATATTTGGCATATTTGGGCTTAGAACAGGTCATCTGTATGTACTATGTTGACACCAAATTTCATGCATTTTACATCAAACAGAATGTGTTCTGTGGCGTTGTCTGATATTGTACTAAATATAGTTAGAGGACGTAAATGGGTTAAAAAAAGGTTCCTGGAACTAACTAGTGTGAAACAGAGAGGAAGTCTATCTTAGCAATGTAAACATTCATTGACTGTGCAATGAAAAGAACAAGTGTAACAGCTCAAAATTAAATGTGGCAATGAATTAAATGCACAGACCCCAGTACACAATGAATGAGTTTAGCATTCAAAAGTCAGAAGCAGAGGAAGGAGCTCGATCCACTTTGCTTTGAAGACTGACAACGACATTTCTCAGAAAAAGGACTGCGACGATTTAACCACATGCATAATCATCAGGATCTCTAGAACATGAAGCAAAGCATTGAAAGCCATGTAAGATACTATACTGTTGTATATTAAGTGCCTGTTATGAAACAAGTGAGGTGACTACAATGGAGTAGCTTTACTGATTCTTATGGGCGTGAGGTTAGGACAACAAACTATCGGGAGAGTGTTACTTACGTGGCATGATCCCCTGACTGACCAGTTCCTCACGGGTCCGTCTCTGCTGGAGTTTGAGCTGGAGCACTGCATAAGAGGGACAGCAAGAGGTCAGGTGAGTACACTACAGACAGAAGCAGCAAGGGCAACAACCAATAGTGAAAACCCAAACGCCCTACAGTCAGTTTCCGCTACGTGCTCTTCTCCTTGGGAGGAAATACAAGGCCGGTTACAGCCGTGTTGTAAATTAATATAGTGTATCTTTCTGGGAGGTAGAAGCTAAGAGTTGAAGAGTACCCTACTCACTGCTCTTCTGGTCCTCGCTCCCTCCCTCCCACAGAGTCGTCTGACAGCCGATACAGAAGTTATCATCAGAGGCAGAGAGGAGAAATAGCGGGCAGATGGTCCCTGTCACACACACGCGCTTCCTGTTTCTACACTCAAACAGCAGCCAGGTTGTCGCGTTTTGACAACTTCTACCACACAGAGAGAGATAGAGAGAGCGACACTTCCGCATGGCTTGAACAATGCTAATGCAGAGGGCTTCTTGTAAAAACAGGAAGGCCCACATTCACCACTCACATTTCAAAATAGAATGAGGTGTTATATTGAGAGGAGTATATGTACAGATAAATGGTAACACTTCTGTACTGACTAAATGTGTATGACATGAATAAATGTGTCTTGCTAACAGCTGCCTAATCTCAGCTGGACCAAGCCTATAGAAGGAACACAGAAAGCTAGTGATGGAGACCATGTTCTCTGCATGACATCATCATTGCTATCCAGTGTTTACACTTCAGCCTCAGCGAGCTGAGTGGACTCATGTAAGTGATTCCTGTCAGATGTGAGGTAAAGTAAACCTACATCTCAGTACGCGCATAAGCAGTTTTCATGAAATTAGAGATGTGATACTGTACATGCGAGGGGAAGTTAAGCAGTTACAGTATACTACATAGCCATACAGTATGTGGCCTGGTGTTCATGTGTGAGAGTATGATTGTTGGACCAGTCCATTGTACTGTACACAAAGTGATGCTTGTGTGCACCTCCTGAGGTAGTTGTGTTTGTAGCTGGTCTGCTGCCTACATGTGAACCACAGGGAAGCATACTGACTAATAGGTCAGAGTGAGAGCAGTGTGGGCGATGTGGGACTTCTTTCTCATGGTCTCCCGTCTCTCTGAGCTCAGCCTCTGCAGTTTTTCACATCTCTGACCAGCGTCCACATTTCTCACAGTCCTGGCTGTCGCCTCTTTCCTTTTATATGTCCGTTTGACGTAGGACTCCCAATAGTCCCCTCGACAGGAGACCAGATTAAATGGGCTTACTGGGGGGGGCGCACAAACACAGACACTCCTCCAGTGGCAGATGATTTGCTAGTTGTGCCAAGGACTGACAGGGGAATGATGCCAGGTGCTTATACTGAATATTTTCTAGGCAAATGCTCACTCTGAAATGCCACAATTTGAATTCATTACCGTTCTCAGTACCTCACTTAATGTGATGTAAACGAGAACATTACATTTTTCACATTTTTCCTACCACCTGTCACTCTCCATAACTCCGTTTGTGCTCAATTTATGTATTGTTACCTTTCTCTGTGCGTCATTTCAAAACTTCCGGTGCACTTTTTCTACAATCGCCTATTCAATCGTTTGCTTCTTTGAGAATATTTTCTAAACCTTCCATTCCCTCCATCCCAACCCTGAGATGAAACCCATCCTCTCCCTGCTGGTTTCTATTTGTGTACCACACTGTAATATCTGGGAACTCTATCTCTCTGCCCGGCCCAGCCTGTTGAGTTACAGGGAATATTACTGTAAATCACCCGACACTCAAACTGCTCCGAAGCAGAAATCTAAGGCCTGGGCTCGGCCTGGCTGAATGAGGGGACACATGTGAACAGACACCCTCCTCAATCAGGGCCAAGGTATGCTATCCACCTTTGAAACTCTGAAGTCAAACCGGCTGCCAAGGCAGGTGCCTGTGGGTTACCACATCGTACAGTGTCTCTGAAAGACTGTACGTCTCGGTGCAAAACCTCTCGGTAAATCACAGTCTGTTTCAATGGTTCCAAGTCCATCTCAGTGTCTCAAGCCTGTCCCTGTTTTCCCTCAGCGTCCATCTGTGTCTTAGTATCTAAACCGGTCTCTGTGTGTCACACTAAACACCACAGTATCTTCATCAGTCTCAGTATTTCTCACCTTAACTCAGTGGGCCAGCGTATCTGCCTCACAGCACATTTATGTTTCTCTAAAAGTCAGTGTGAGATTCTCAGTGTGTCACGACTAAGTCTGTTCAGGCTCTTCTCGCTCCAACTCAGTTGGTGTCACGGCCCTGGCTGCACCCACAGGTGCCTGAGCATTGTCCACTGGGCACAGAGTCCTGGCGCTGCCCCATCTGTACCGGGGCCAGAAGGTCAACTTAGTACCTGACCAGCAGCCCAGAAGACACCAGACACCCACTCAGCCGGCCTGGGCAGCATAACTCAATACACACGATTCACTGAGAAAAACTCAACTGTATAGCTGGGAGTGTTTTATGGAGAGCTATGAAACAAAAGCCAAGTAGGAAGAGTAAGAATAATAATTCTCCATAATGATGCTACATCAAAAATATCTGTTAAAAAATATATATAACCAAACAAAGATATCAATGAAACCATATCTTCCACATCTCATATTATAAAGAGTTTGTGTGTATGTGTGCGTGTGTGCGTGCGTAATACGAATCCCACCTTCCCTCAGGCTCTGACAAGCCCGCCGTTCTAACTCCAATCGTATGCGTTGCTTATCCATGCTGTTGCTGATTGGAGGGTGCCCAAAAGAGGTGGGGTCCGTGTGAAGGGACGTGTTGGTGTCCAGCATGGTGATCAGGTTCAAAAAAAATAATAAGTATTACTGAAAGACGGTGGTCCCATCAAATAATGTCCAAAAATAGAATTCTCTGTTCAGTTCAGTCCAGTCAATATGTATTATCACATTTGTGATATCTTTTGGAAAAGTCACAGAGATTCTGCTAAATATATTAATGCAGGATGTCGCCCGATGGACCAAAATAAGAGCATTAGAATATCAACGGTCCTCGTGCAAGTGACAAAAATCATGAGAAGATTGAAGTTTTCCAAAAGTCCATATAAAGTGCTCTATACATAACTGTGTTCTCACTGACCTCTCCCTCTTGTTTTTTAGCAAACAAAGTTCCGAATAGTTCAGAATGCCCAAATCTCATTGAAAAAACAAAACCAAATGAAAAAGATGGAAAATAAGAAACACTGGCTTGCAGTGGAAATGTACAGCTGCTATGAGTTTCAAGAGCCAGTATCTACTGCAGCAAGACGAGTGAGTGAGGTGAGTGTGTGGGTCTGTGAGTGTGTGTCAAATGCCTGTGAATCCGTGATCAAGCACTGTCACAGCTGTTGCTGCAGCCACTCACTCCGCCATTGACAGACACCGACACACTTCAGCTAAACCTTTTCCTCCTAACCACAATCAAATACTTCCCCCTTGGCACCTGGGACCTCTGCTCATTAGTGACAACATAAGAGTGCACACCTGTGAGCTTTGTGCACAATCTAGACGCACCATATTCAACTGGTGGACTGCGGTCCGGATCCGGTCCCAGAACGGGGTCAATACGGGCCATGGGTGCAGACTACAAAATAAATAAATATAAACTCAGCAAAAAAAGAAACGTCCTTTCACTGTCAACTGCGTTTATTTTCAGCAAACTTAACATGTGTAAATATTTGTATGAACATAAGATTCAACAACTGAGACATAAACTGAACAAGTTCCACAGACGTGACTAACAGAAATGGAATAATGTGTCCCTGAACAAAGGGGGAGGGTCAAAATCATAGGTAACAGTCAGTATCTGGTGTGGCCACCTGCTGCATTAAGTACTGCAGTGCATCTCCTCATGGACTGCACCAGATTTGCCAGTTCTTGCTGAGAGATGTTACCCCACTATTCCACCAAGGCACCTGCAAGTTCCCGGACATTTATGGGGGAAATGGCCCTAGCCCTCACCCTCCAATCCAACAGGTCCCAGACGTGCTCAATGGGATTGAGATCCAAGCTCTTCGCTGGCCATGGCAGAACACTGACATTCCTGTCTTTCAGGAAATCACTCACAGAACGAGCAGTATGGCTGTTGGCATTGTCATGCTGGAGGGTCATGTCAGGATGAGCCTGCAGTAAGGGTACCAGATGAGGGAGGAGGACGTCTTCCCTGTAACGCACAGCATTGAGATTGCCTGCACTGACAACAAGCGGTCTGATGATGCTGTGACACACCACCCCAGACCATGACGGACCCTCCACATCCAAATCGATCCCGCTCCAGAGTACAGGCCTCAGTGTAACGCTCATTCCTTCGACAATAAACGCGAACCCGACCATCACCCCTGGTGAGACAAAACCGCGACTCGTCAGTCTGCCTGGTCCAGCGACGGTGGGTTTTTGCCCATAGGCAACGTTGTTGCCGGTGATGTCTGGTGAGGACCTGCCTTACAACAGGCCTACAAGCCCTTAGTCCAGCCTCTCTCGGCCTATTGCGGACAGTCTGAGAACTGATGGAGGGATTGTGCGTTCCTGGTGTAACTCGGGCAGTTGTTGTTGCCATCCTGTACCTGTCCCGCAGGTGTGATGTTTGGATGTACCGATCCTGTGCAGGTATTGTTACACGTGGTCTGCCACTGCGAGGACGATCAGCTGTCCGTCCTGTCTCCCTGTAGCGCTGTCTTAGGCGTCTCACAGTATGGACATTGCAATTTATTGCCCTAGCCACATCTACAGTCCTCATGCCTCCTTGCATCATGCCTAAGGCATGTTCACGCAGATGAGTAGGGACCCTGGGCATCTTTCTTTTGGTGTTTTTCAGAGTCAGTAGAAAGGCCTCTTTAGTGTCCTAAGATTTCATAACTGTGACCTTAATTGCCTACCGTCTAAACTGTTAGTGTTTTAACGACCGTTCCACAGGTGCTTGTTCATTAATTGTTTATGGTTCATTGAACAAGCATGGGAAACAGTGTTTAAACCCTTTACAATGAAGATCTGTGAAGTTATTTGGATTTTTACGAATTATCTTTGAAAGACAGGGTCCTGAAAAAGGGACATTTCTTTTTTTTGCTGAGTTTATTTTTTGGAAGTAGGTCAGGCTTTGACCCCTGGTATCATATAAAACACACATAAGACATGGAAACATTTGTAGAATTTCAGAAAATTTGCTTTAAACAGCTAAAAAATAAAATGCTCTGCCCCATGCAAAATGTGTAGAATTGTGGGAAATTAGCTTTAAAACTGCAAGATTTTCTTTACACCAACAAGAGGGTTGTGAACAGTTTGGGGGTCACATGGGTTGCGAGGTGGAGGTTTGTTACTACGCCGATAAATGACAATATCCATCCGGACCTTTGCCCCCTAGGAGATTACTATTTAAAATAGTACTTGAGTACACCTGATGTAGGCAGACAGCATACTGGCCCCACACAGTACCCTGATGTAGGCAGACAGCATAATAGCTTCACAGAGTACGCTGATGTAGGCAGACAACAAAATGGCCCCACACAGTACCCTGATGTAGGCAGACAGCATAATGGCCCCACACAGTACCCTGATGTAGACAGACAGCATAATGGCCCCACACAGTACCCTGATGTAGACAGACAGCATAATGGCCCCACACAGTACCCTGATGTAGACAGACAGCATAATGGCCCCACACAGTACCCCTGAGGTAGGCAGACACCATAATGGCCCCAGGGAAGAAACTGCCACCACAGATCCCCAAACAGAAACCAAGGCTGGGTCTTTGACGGTTTCAGTCTTCACCGTTTTGACTTTCGTAAGCAAAACATTTGCTAATAAAAGATGGCAGTGACAGAGAGTGAGAACTTTAAAATGTGAAACACGTTTTGGTCTGCCACTTCTCATTAAAACATCAATGCTAATCAAAGCCCTAAAATCATTTTCTGAAGATGAAGTACAAAAAAACTGCCAAAACAGACATTTAAAAACAGAAATGTATCCTACAGCTGTGTGTACTGCCAAGTTACCATTTGTATTCACATAATGGTGGATCAGGTGAGTTAAAATAAAGTCTGGAACTAGCCTGGGGGTCATAACAAAGAACTATGTGAGGTAGAGAAAATCCCCAGGGAAGCTCTTGTTGATTATTATTGGCATTCACTTTGTGTTTTAGAACAGATTTGTGTAATGGCTTTAGAGAACCGGCCACAATAAAGGTGATCATAAGAGACTATTTACAGATGCCCACAAACTGTGTGTGTGCGCGAGAAACGCTGGAATAAGGATGCACAATCCTCAGGCAAAGCTCACTTTGACAAGGAAGGGGGAAATGAATCAAGACTGATCCCCCTTGCTGCAGATAAGGCACCAACCATATGCTTGCAGGGATAATCCTGCTTTCAGGATGTGTGTGTGTGTCATATGTGTGTGTGTGTCATAAATACTGATGATAGGAAAAGCTAATAACTCACAGGGGCTCTAAGCATATCCAAAATACCTCAAGTTGCATTCTGCTGTTTCAGTGAAAGTGGTCATAATCCATGTTAATCAGACTGAAATAGAGCTCCCTGTGGGCATCCTCTGACTACTAGATCAGTGATGGTTATGTTCAGAACTATACATGGTCAGAGTCAAATTTATTTATTTTTATTTCACCTTTATTTAACCAGGTAGGCAAGTTGAGAACAAGTTCTCATTTACAATTGCGACCTGGCCAAGATAAAGCAAAGCAGTTCAACACATACAACAACACAGAGTTACACATGGAGTAAAACAAACATAGTCAATAATACAGTAGAAAAAGAAGTCTATATACAATGTGAGCAAATGAGGTGAGATAAGGGAGGTAAAGGCAAAAAAAAGCCATGGTGGCAAAGTAAATACAATATAGCAAGTAAAACACTGGAATGTTAGATTTGCAGTGGAAGAATGTGCAAAGTAGAGATAGAAATAATGGGGTGCAAAGGAGCAAAATAAATAAATACCGTAGGGGGAGAGGTAGTTGTTTGGGCTAAATTATAGATGGGCTATGTACAGGTGCAGTAATTTGTGAGCTGCTCTGACAGCTGGTGCTTAAAGCTAGTGAGGGAGATAAGTGTTTCCAGTTTCAGAGATTTTTGTAGTTTGTTCCAGTCATTGGCAGCAGAGAACTGGAAGGAGAGGTGGCCAAAGGAAGAATTGGTTTTGGGGGTATACCAGAGAGATATACCTGCTGGAGCGCGTGCTACAGGTGGGTGCTGCTAAATGAACTGTAAGTTAAGAATCTAGGGTCAAAATCAGCCCATAGCCCGATAATAAATGCAAACCAATTCTCGCTATTGCCAAACAATCCAACCAATTCCTTGCTGATAAGGCCCAAGGAAAACACGAAATAGCTAGAGAAAAACACTCTTCTGTGAGGCTACTTGCCGATCCTCCTGTACATGCTTATAAAGTACTGAAGCCTTATGACTTCTGAAAGAAGGAAACTGTATACAGAGTTGACCTCTGGTAGTTCCAGCAGGGGTAGTTCACCTACCAGCTGTTTCATAACCAACCCCAGAAGATGCATTTAGCCTGCAGGTTTGGTGTGACCAAGCACCCTCAGACAGGGAGGTAAAATAATCACATCTCCTAGAAGCAGTCTTGGGGGGGTCTTTAAATGGAAGTGCTAGGACATCGCTGAGGAGAAATTATGATCTTCAGAGCCAGAGGTAACAGACACTGATAATTGTCATCATTCACTGCGTGTAATCAGGGTACCTCCTATTCCAAGACCAAGAGGAAACCGCTAGGGTATCCGATACCGGCCTGGGTCCGTTTTCCCGATAGCGATGGAAACTAGACTAATGAGTGTTTTAACGATGAATCGCTACAACGGCAGAAGATCTAACATGAGATTCCCAAAACACCACAGAGAGAGAACATTCGCTAAGTGTGTCATTGGCGCATGTGGCAATAGTGATAAGATTGAAAGAAAGGCAGCGCTGCTCTCAGATCAGCTTTCTCCATTCAAATCTTACCATAACATACTAATTATTTCACAATACTGACGATGGGTCAGCTCCTAGAGAGATATATTACCACATTATGTCTGCAAATAATGAGGCGGCTTATTCTAATGCTAACCCGATAATAATGCACTAAATCAGTTTGGGCATATAATTGCGCACATTGTTACACCAAAATATATTGAGTCAAAAATTACAAAGTAGCCTACAATTAGCTACTGTAAATAGAACTCAATACGATTTCAATATATAGCCCTATATGCATCTCCGTTTTCATTTGAAGCATCTTCTTATCCTTCACTTGTTTGTAACAATTACAAAAACACTGGCAACTTTGTATTTGTAGTCAACTTTGTTCCAATGTTATCGGCGGTCACAGAGACAGATAAACATCTTGTTTCTATGTTTAGCGGAGATCTGTGTATAAAGTGAAGCAGAAGGGGAACAAAAGCATCTAACGACGCAATTAGCTGTTAAGAGTGGTATGAGGCAGTAGGTAAATAAAGAGCGTTTTGAGGTGCAACTTTAGTAACAAGGCTTTTGGGAAACAGCTTGGAAATCTAACCATGCTACTACGAAGGTTCTAACGATGAACTTAATATGTTTTTGGGAAACTGGGCCCTGGCATCTCAATATCTGGTGGGCCTACTGTGTTTGAAACAAGATGGAGTCCACATTCAAACAGTTACTGCTGCTGCCTTCACACCTCTTCATCGAGGTCTTACTCAGGAGGAAGGGTGTGCGGTAAACAAGTCTCGAATTAACTCCTTCTCTCTGGGCCTGGGCTCCAGAATGTGAGCACCCCCCACCAAGCCTTCCCCTCGGGCTGACTGTTTTAAATAGTAGGCCAGCTGGCTATGGGGGCTATATCCAGCTACCCTTCACTGGTGCAGACGGCAGCTAGGGTTACTCACAGATATCCCTGCACACACACAACCTGACTCGACACATATCTTGTGTTAAGGATCTAGAACCTGTTCAATATCCTCAGTGCATTTGAACACATAAAAACACAAGTTAACACTGAAAAAGACATTTCGATTACATTAAGAGAACATCCAAGGTTTGAAAATGAACCTCATCTCCTGATACATAGGACATGTTGCATACATGCAAATGTCAATGTACATGTGATGTGCCACAGTACTTCAGTTCCCTGTCCTTCCTCTAATGCTGTACGGCCAGTTAAAGTGTTTCTGTCAGCCACAAGATGGCAGCGTGTATCATCTCAAACAACACTGATATTTTTAGTGGTCCACAATGTTCAATCCAGCTGCTGTGTACATCTGGCAGCATGTGTTCAGGGCCAGAGATGAAAGAGCAAGTAGGGTTCATAGGACTTCAGGGTGATTATCTCTTATGAACTCTTCGTGCAGTCATCCTTACTGTCACGTCCCTTATTCCTGGTCAATCACATTCACAGTACATGAGGTCAGCTATATGGTTCAGGTGTCAAGGTTTTCCACTAATATTTCACAGTTGAAAAAAAAAATTACACATTTAGACTCATAGCAGTGGACTTTATATGCCTCTTGATCTCATCTCTCTCGCTCTTTGCTGCCCCTTGTTTATAATCTTTTTCCTCCCTTCCCATCATTCCCTTCAATTAATCTCTGTTCTCCCTTCTCTCGTTTGACAGCCTTGATTACCATAGATGTGTAAACATATCAAAATATGAACAGATAAGGAATTGAGGATATATCTACGTCAAGAACATAACTGTCGGCTGCTAATATCCAAAAATCCACATGCCAACACCCACACTATTATAGAAAAACACACACATCAATCAATTATTATTCTCTGCTACGTAAGGCTCCTCGAGCATGAGTGTTTCAGATAAACGTCAGGAAGACATTTCTGTTTCCATGGAAACAGACGTCTTGGAGGGTTCGGGTTCACGTTTTTTGGCCTAGTGGGAGATCTATCAACGTGCCCTTGAGCAGGGCCTTGACCCTGGATGCTTCTGTGTTTCGCTCTGAATGAGAGTCTGTTGGATGACTGGTATGATGTAGTTGTTGTACGTTTCGGATATAAAAATAAAAAAAAACAACAGTGTGTGTGTGTGTGTGTGTGTGTGTGTGTGTGTGTGTGTGTGTGTGTGTGTGTGTGTGTGTGTGTGTGTGTGTGTCTATGTTGAGAATCAACTCAGTGCTCTGTGTGGAACAGTGTCAGGAGACAAAAACATTTTTAAATGTGGAGGAACTAGTTCATTAAGAGCACAGATTTCTGCTTTCCATTAGGAAACGTTCATCTCTGGTGTGTCGTGACCAATAAACACGACCCAGGCACCTCATCACACCTGACTCCCTACAGACACTTCACACTTCTCCCCTCACCTGTCAGAACAGCAGACTAAAGGTGCAGAGCATGCTCACTCATAATGGAGCCTGTGTGTGCATGCTTATCGGCAAACGTACACTGACACCCATACACCCCAATTAGCATGCTATCCATTGGTGAACATTCATTCACAGAGCAAGATGGAGATCAGAGTGGAGTAGAGCACAGTGTCAGGGCAGCAGTGTCTAGCCCTGCTGTGTTTTGAATACAACTGCGGTCTGGGTGTGAGTGCAGTACCTCGACAACCACTACACACTTGATCTCTCAGTCCTCCTCCTTAGCAAAGTGGTTGGATCCAGGCCAACTTAGTCAATAAACAGTCGTGTTGAGCTGCCTGCACTTCAGTGAAATATTGGGACAAGTATGTAACCTCTGAATTCCTAAAATAACTGAGCATGTGCAGTGTTGGGGAAGCTACTCTGAAAATATAGTTCACCAAGCTACCAATTACTTCACACTGGAAGAAGATAAGCTACATTAAAGCTACCCTTAAGAAAAATATAGTTTACTGAACTAAAGTTACTTTGAACAAGAGGTTAATTACATCCAAAATACTTTGTGATAAATAATCATATCTAAATCTGAAATATCAGACTACAAATTGCAAGAAGTTAACAGAATGTTTTTAGCCTATTAAACACACAAACTGTGTTTCAAGTGAGAATTAGACAGGTCTGATGCCAAAAAATAAAAGGAAATTGCCTACTTCACCCATATTATCTTTTAGCTGAAAAAGTCATGTAGTTCCAGTAGCTAGCCTCAAGGCAAAAAAAGTTAGGAATTGAGTTCAACTACCACCAAGCTACTGCAAAACGGAGTTAAATGACTAGTTGAACTACATGTAGTTCACTACTACAACACTGAGCATGGGCGTGTACGCTCGGGGATAACACGCAAAGTTAGAGCTGCAGTTTGCTGCTTTGTCTGCGGTAATAAAATGTTAACTATGTAAACTCACACAGCATCTGATGATAGCATGAGTGGAAAGGGTGAGATGAGTGGAAAAAGTGAACACGATTAACTCAGACTTGTATTGCTCATGATAGCATGCTGCTCTTTTTAAAATTTGCTTGTCTCACAGCTTCCCTTCGCTGAGATGCTTGTGGTTTAGGATGCTGGTGTGGTTTGGAGGAACAAAGTGCTTTTACCCCCAAGCCATAAGACTTCTGAACAGCTTATCAAATGGCACCCCCCAACCCCTCTTTTACGCTGTGCTACTCTCTGTTTATCATATATGCATAGTCACTTTAACTATACATTAATGTACATGCTACCTCAATTAGCCCGACTAACCGGTGCCCCCGCACATTGGCTACCCGGACTATCTGCATTGTGTCCCGCCACCCGCCACCCACCAACCCCTCTTTTACGCAACTGCTACTCTCTGTTTATCATATATTAATAGCCACTTTAACCATGCCTACATGTACATACTACCTCAATTAGCCCAACTAACCGGTGCCTGTATATAGCCTCGCTACTGTATATAGCCTCACTCCTGTATATAGCCTCGCTCCTGTATATAGCCTCGCTCCTGTATATAGCCTCGCTCCTGTATATAGCCTCGCTCCTGTATATAGCCTCGCTACTGTTACAGCCTCGCTACTGTATATAGCCTCGCTACTGTATATAGCCTCGCTACTGTTACAGCCTCGCTACTGTATATAGCCTCGCTACTGTTATTATTCACTGTCTTTATACTGTTGTTATTTATTTCCTTACTAATCTATTGTTCATCCTAATACGTATTTTTTACTTAAAAATTGCACTTGTAAGGTCTACTACACCTGTTGTATTCGGCGCACGTGACAAATACACTTTGATTTGATTTGAAAAGGAGAGAGTAGCCCCCATGTTTAGACTATCGCACACACACACACACACACACACACACACGTTCCTATTTTCCTCATGTCTGTAAAAATAATTTCATACACAAGCTCTTCCTCCTCATGACTTAATGAGAGCTCAAGTTCAGCTGGCTTTTATTCCTGCACAACAGCTTCTACTCCTCTTCCTCAAGTGCACTTTCGCAAACTGCATTCCAGGTACCCTTTGACCCGGAGTGCACATGGGTAAGATACTACTCTCCTCCCCCTCATTGAGCTCTTTCAGCTGGAATTCTAACAACTTTGCCATACAACTCTCCCTCCTTGACCAGAGACCACTGTGGGTACTGTGCCAAGTGATAGGAAGTATGAGAGCAAACTGTAACGGTTCTACAGTTCTATAGTTCTACCTACATTATAGAAGTGTTTACACAACACAGAGCCTCAGACTGAGTAACCTGTCCATACTTCATAGCTGCAGTCTTTCTGATGAAAGTGGATGGTCTTCGCACCATATAGCATCAGTCCACCGGGGTTTTAATCTCATCAGCGGGCTTGATGGCAGTTGCCTGGAATCAGAACGTGCACTCACCGTTTTTCCTGTCTCTCAGGGGCAGCAGGTTGGGGGCGGGTTGCAGCGACAGCTCTTGCAGCTCATTGGTCACTGCCTCGCTATGTGGGCTGGGGGCGGAGTCAGACGATGCAGGAGCCGAACCACTTGGGCCTGGCTCCTCCCCTGCTTGGGCCTCCATGATCGCAGGGGGGACAGAGGGTGGCTGACGGACAGACCTGAGAGATAAACAAAATAACACATTCATCAAAAATGCCTAGAACTCTCACCATCTTACTAAACTGGCTAGAACATCCCTCCTTTACTTGTATCCCCAACTGCTTCCTGCCTCACATCACCTGCCTGACACATTCCCAGGGCTCCCCTCCAGTTCACTAGCCTGACAGAGTGTATGAGCCCTAATCCAATAGGTTAATGGGTCTTGCTGCAGAACGACCAGCCCATCCCCATGGCAACCCACCATAACAGGCAGGACTGCAGATGAAACACTGGGCCCAGCCAATACTGCGGAGGACCAGCTCCTTGCCATGGCAACGCCTTACATAAACACCACCCAATGCAGAGAAATTTACAAAATCACATGCTAACGGATTCAGAGGAGCAGCCTAAAACAGACATTGCCTTGGAATGAGAGCTCAACTTGCTACTGATGGGCCACAAAGGTGCTCTTGCAAACCTCCAGCTAATCTGTCACTTAGCAGTGTGTACCGATATGGTCTCCTACACTAAATATCAATGACTTGATGGAATGCAGTCTGTATCCACATGCCATTTTTGCATTAGTCATGTGGTGTGCTTTACTCATAATGCATTCATTCATTGTTAAACTTATTTGCAGTTTTCTCAGCAGGTAAAACAGCAGCATAGCTGAATAGCTGTGTTTTACAGAATTTGGTGCAGCAGTTAATTTTACTGCTGTGCAATCTACTGTAATACAACGCTTTGCATAGTGTTACACTGCCATCCATTGTCTTCTTGTTTAATGCCTCACCCCATGGTTAAAGGCCCAGTGCAGTCAAAAAGGTGATATCTCTGTGTTTTATATATACACTGAACAAAAATATAAAACGCAACATGTAAAGTGTTGGTCCC
Source organism: Salvelinus namaycush (assembly GCF_016432855.1). Lineage (NCBI taxonomy): Eukaryota > Metazoa > Chordata > Actinopteri > Salmoniformes > Salmonidae > Salvelinus > Salvelinus namaycush. The sequence continues at coordinate 11,013,972 of NC_052347.1, read as the reverse complement.
ATGTTTCATGAGCTGAAATAAAAGATCCCAGAAATGTTCCATATGTACAAAAAGTTTATTTCTCTCAAATCCCTGTTAGTGAGCATTTCTCCTTTGCCAAGATAATTCATCCACCTGACAGGTGTAGCATATCAAGAAGTTGATTAAACAGCATGATCATTACACAGGTGCACCTTGTGCTGGGGACAATAAAAGGCCACAAAAAATATGCAGTTGTCACACAACATAATGCCACAGATGTCTCAAGTTGAGGGAGCGTGCAATTGGCATGCTGACTGCAGGAATGTCCACCAGAGCTGTTGCCAGAGAATTGAATGTTCATTTCTCTACAAAAAGCCACCTCCAACGTCGTTTTAGAGAATTTGACAGTACGTCCAACAGGCCTCACAACCGCCGACCACGTGTAACTACGCCAGTCCAGGACCTCTACATACGGCTTCTTCACCTTCAGGATTGTCTGAGACCAGCCACCCGGACAGCTGATGAAACTGTGGGTTTGCACAACCGAAGAATTTCGGCACAAACGGTCAGAAACTGTCTCATGGAGGCTCATCTGCATGCTCGTCGTCCTCACCAGGGTCTTAATCTGACTGCAGTTTGGTGTTGTAAACCCACTTCAATGGGGAAATGCTCACCTTCGATATCCACTGGCACGCTGGAGAAGTGTGCTCTTCACAGATGAATCCCGGTTTCAACTATACCGGGCCGCATGGCTTGTGGGCGAGCGGTTTGCTGATCTCAACATTGTGAACAGAGTGCCCCATGGTGGCGGTGGGGTTATGGTATGGGCAGGCATAAGCTAAGGACACAATTGCATTTTATCAATGGCTGTTTGAATGCAATTTAAAAGGTTGCGAACAGTGAAAATGTGATGATATTTGGATGAAACCAGTTAATAGTAGGTTGACCCAATTATGAAAAATGACTAGCTGTTACGTTGACAAAGTTGATCATAAAGTTACTGGTTACCTCCCCCCATGTCAAACGCTTGGATCCAGGAGGCAGGATTTACTACCAGCTTTATGCAACGTCACGTAAAGCTGGAAATGTCATACACCTATGGTAGTCTTATAATCTTAACTAATTTAAATATGTAAAACCTGAACAGTCATCACATGAGCGCATCATACGGCTTTGTTTACAAACTGTAAGATAGCTCAAGCAGAACGATACATAATCCTTGTCAACTGTGACTTTCAGCAAGCAAGCTACTTACCAGCATGCTGGAAAAAGCACACTGTGTTGTGGCTGGATGCCAGTGTTAATTTAACTTTACACTATTTTCCGAAGAATGAAGACAGCTGACAGCAGTGGTTGCTTTTCATTTCAGGGGGACAGGCTGCACCGAAAATTATGATCAAGTTGCTTTATCAATTGGGGAGAACATTGGATGGATCTTGCCAGGAAGCTAATCCTGAAGACGGCTGCTGTACCATCATTGACAGTGGATCAGTGGATGTAACAAGCTCTGACCATAATGTACGTAACAGAGGTTGAGGAGTCTGACACGGTGGCTGTAACTGTGGCTGTTTTGACTGTATATTTTCTGTAACACACCTGATAGTCACTATATGGTTTTTGTTCTTCCATCCCTAAACCCCCTACAGTATCTATAGTATTTGTAATTTACCTCTGAAAATCATATTTTTAACATTCCATTGTGTTGGTTGTTGTCTTACAGTTAATGTAGCTTGTGTCATTGGGGCTAATCATGATGATTAGGGGGGGGCGGGGGGGTATTATTTCAATTACCATCTCCTTTATCTTTCCACTCATCAAGCTGTAATAAGACATTTGAGAAATTCCAACATCTACTCTGTCTGCACTGCTTCCCAGGCATCCACCGTAGCAGGAATGCTATGATACTAAATCGGCTTTAGCAAGAAATAGGGGGATATCCTGTGAAGCCAGACCCAACATACTGTAAGTCATAGTTATTCATTTCAAATATAGAGCATTTCAGGCACACAGAAATTACAAATACAAACATTGAAAAGTTTCACTAAAAAGTGCACGGCTAAACCCGTCTGCCCGGTCAAATGACGTCTAACCATTATTTCTCACCTTTATTTCTCATGAGTGTTCATGTTGATCAATATTTCAGCTATGCTGGCCTATTGTAAATAATCAAATAAACATCTGATCAATACATACAATTCTGAACATATTATCCTTTATAATGCTAATGCAAGGGCACCAATAAATTGTGCAGTACACTTATTGTATGCTGTTTTCATGTACATTCCCCTTATGTCTAAGGTGACTCAGGCTTTACTAATTCTGGTGAAGAAGCTTATCAGTGAACTGTATTCTGTAATTAGTTACAAAACAATAGAAATGCAATTGTGTATTGCTGCTGATATTCAACAGTCCATGATCAGCTCTGTCGACCATGAGAGCATATTGCTGAGAAAATGGGTTGGTGCATACCGTTTAGGCTCAGAATGACATGTGGTCCATTGTTTACCTAGTCATCAATAACTTGTGGCCCATTTACCTTGTTACCTGGCAATGTACACAGGGATGTTTGAAAGAGCTGCCAGTCAAGGAGAGCACATGAATATAAACTCCCTGCCCACTCAGACAGTTCTTTCAGGCTTTCTGATCGTTATAGATGAGAGAAGGTAAAATGTATTAAATTCTGAGCATGTTTTGGTCATTAAAAGGCTATTTTTACTTGGGAAATAGGATGACTATGCAGGACCTTTAAGTCAACATGGCAGTAACCTGAGCCCGATGGGCGGATTAACACAGCTGCCCTCTGTGAACTAAAATCACAACAATAGCTTCCTGCCACTCGAGCCATGTTCCAGAGGCTTCCACCCGTACACAATCTAGCTACAACTGTTGGAGCACATACAAGAACATATTATGCTGTCAGGACAAGGGAGCGCCACCATTCCACACTTTTCAAGCTGAAGGAGAGGTCACCAGAGAAGCATTGCATGGGAAGCCTGAGTTCACACAACCTTTGAACTAGAGGTCGACCGATTATGATTTTTCAACGCCGATACCGATACCGATTATTTGGGGACCAAAAAAAGCCGATACCGATTAATCGGCCAATTTTTTAAAATGTATTTGTAATAATGACAATTACAACAATACTGAATGAACACTTATTTTAACTTAATATAATACATCAATTAAATCAATTTAGACTCAAATAAATAATGAAACATGTTCAATTTGGTTTAAATAATGCAAAAACAAAGTGTTGGAGAAGAAAGTAAAAGTGCAATATGTGCCATGTAAGAAAGCTAACGTTTAAGGTCCTTGCTCAGAACATGAGAACATATGAAAGCTGGTGGTTCCTTTTAACATGAGTCTTCAATATTCCCAGGTAAGAAGTTTTAGGTTGTAGTTCTTATAGGAATTATAGGACTATTTCTCTCTATACGATTTGTATTTCATATACCTTTGACTATTGGATGTTCTTATAGGCACTTTAGTATTGCCAGTGTAACAGTATAGCTTCCGTCCCTCTCCTCGCTCCTACCTGGGCTCGAACCAGGAACACATCGACAACAGCCACCCTCGAAGCAGCTTTACCCATGCAGAGCAAGGGGAACAACCACTCCAAGTCTCAGAGCGAGTGATGTTTGAAACGCTATTAGCGCGCACCCCGCTAACTAGCTAGCCATTTCACATCGGTTACACCAGCCTAATCTCCCGAATCTCGGGAGTTGATAGGCTTGAAGTCATAAACAGGATCGGTAGGATGGTCAGTTTTACGAGGGTATGTTTGGCAGCATGAGTGAAGGATGCTTTGTTGCGAAATAGGAAGCCAATTTTAGATTTAACTTTGGATTGGAGATGTTTGATGTGAGTCTGGATGGAGAGTTTACAGTCTAACCAGACACCTAGGTATTTGTAGTTGTCCACATATTCTAAGTCAGAACCGTCCAGAGTAGTGATGCTGGACGGGCGGGCAGGTGCAGGCAGCGATCGGTTGAATAGCATGCATTTAGTTTTACTTGTATTTAAGAGCAGTTGGAGGCCACAGAAGGAGAGTTGTATGGCATTGAAGCTCGTCTGGAGGGTTGTTAACACAGTGTCCAAAGAAGGGCCAGAAGTATACAGAATGGTGTCGTCTGCGTAGACGTGGATCAGAGACTCACCAGCAGCCAGAGCGACATCATTGATGTATACAGAGAAGAGAGTCAGCCCAAGAATTGAACCCTGTGGCACCCCCATAGAGACTGCCAGAGGCCCGGACAACAGGCCCTCCGATTTGACACACTGAACTCTATCAGAGAAGTAGTTGGTGAACCAGGCGAGGCAATCATTTGAGAAACCAAGGCTATCGAGTCTGCCGATGAGGTGATTGACAGAGTCGAAAGCCTTGGCCAGGTCAATGAATACGGCTGCACAGTATTGTTTCTTATCGATGGCGGTTAAGATATCGTTTAGGACCTTGAGCGTGGCTGAGGTGCACCCATGACCAGCTCTGAAACCAGATTGCATAGCGGAGAAGGTGCGGTGGGATTCGAAATGGTCGGTAATCTGTTTGTTGACTTGGCTTTCGAAGACCTTAGAAAGGCAGGGTAGGATAGATATAGGTCTGTAGCAGTTTGAGTCAAGAGTGTCCCCCCCTTTGAAGAGGGGGATGACCGCAGCTGCTTTCCAATCTTTGGTAATCTCAGACGACACGAAAGAGAGGTTGAACAGGCTAGTAACAGGGGTTGCAACAATTTCGGCAGATAGTTTTAGAAAGAAAGGGTCCAGATTGTCTAGCCCGGCTGATTTGTAGGGGTCCAGATTTTGCAGCTCTTCCAGAACATCAGCTGACTGGATTTTGGAGAAGGAGAAATGGGGAAGGCTTGGGCGAGTTGCTGTGGGGGGTGCAGTGCTGTTGACCGTGGTAGGGGTAGCCAGGTGGAAAGCATGGCCAGCCGTAGAAAAATGCTTATTGAAATTCTCAATTATAGTGGATTTATCGGTGGTGACAGAGTTTCCTATCCTCAGTGCAGTGGGTAGTTGGGAGGAGGTGTTCTTATTCTCCATGGACTTTACAGTGTCCCAGAACTTTTTTGAGTTTGGGACCGTCCAGGAAGCGCTAGTGAAAGTGACATGGTAACCTGAAAGGTTGTTGTGAACTTGTGATAGATACAATGATACACGATAACGGAAGAACAATAGCTAGAAGAGCCATAAGAATGATAAGACACTGGACTGTTGTCCAGGTAAACCATGTTGACTTGACAACCAGTTGGGAAACAGTCAGTCACCCAGAGTAGAAGTCCTACTGAGACAAAACAGCACACAGAAATGTTAAACAAACCCAGAATTATTCAAAACAACAACATACCCAGAGATCCTACAGACACACTTTAATCCTGTACTTTCAGAGGCCCGTTTTGTTTATTATAAACGATCTTGGTCATGTGCTGTTGGAGAGGGACTTTTACTTTCCCTTAGAATGACAGCACGCCATGCCTGTAGCATGTACTGAGCACTAACAGAATGAGTTACAGCATCCCTCAACAGGACCACATGTGACTTACCTAATCATTTCAGCATATTAGGCTAGCTATGTGTTATTTTGCTTCTGTATCTTGTTCATATAATTTCTCCCAATATTTACCCAACTTTGGAGTCTTTCTCCACCTGGAACCCAGATAAATCCCTTCATTTGATAGACACTGATCTCAAGACCCAGAGCATTGAGCTTACACTGTAATGCTCTCCTGTTATCAGAACTCTCACCAGCTGAACACTTTTAATACCTGGGATTCTTGCTTTGGTCTTAATGGTATAGACCTACAGTAGTGTATCCCCTGCCAGGTTAATACTCAGTAGCCTAATGTTCATTCTAGCATTAAGAACTCTAGAAGGATCATCCTAGATCTTTAGATTGTTTCTTGATTTGCAAAGCAACTGCAACAGACAGAGCTTATCTTTCAAGACCATTTATTACCAATACAACTTTTGGAGATAAAGGCTATCATGTCAGGAGACCGAAACCAACTCCACACAGGCATCTGCCTACCTACCTATGAAATACAAATAAACACCCAGGCTCTCACTTTCTATTTCAAACAAGCTTCATATTCTGTGAGAAAGTGCAGGGTCAGGTTTTTGGGGTGAGAGAAAAAACTGATGTTAAAAGCTGTGCGATTCTGACTGGCACAAAAAGACTAGCCTAACAACACCCAAAGCCTCCATGTCCCCTACTTTACACAACACTGCCTAACTGTGAACCCTCCTATCCCAATTCTTCACCATGGACAGTTTTTTGAACGATTCATTACTGAGAACAAACTGGACTGAATTTGAAGAGCACGGTCTGAGATTCAACGCCTTAATCATTTCCCCTGCCAAAGCAATGACATCATAGCCCGGCCTCTCTGCATCCCTCATGTTCAGACAGAAAAAGTCCTGCGCCACCACCACGTGATCCGCACTTATTTTCCTTCACAGTGGAGAAATAATTCAAATCAGGTTTTAGGGTTCACTATTTGTTGTGATGCATGGGACCATTGGGGCAGCATGTAGACAGCATGGCAGTCTAAAGACCTTCCTCCTAGGCCCCTATTGGGAGTAGCCGGAGGACTTGCTGTCTCTGATGATGTCACTGAGTCACAATGCCACGGAGTCTGCCCGACGTCTTAATTACACATGTGCGTAATCCCTGCCAGATTGTCCAGTTCCACTACTGACAGAACTGTCAATCATATCTACAACCAACACACTGATCATTTACATGGCATTAGCAAACCAAAACTAGTCCAGTACATGCTGTGTTTGTGTTTACGTACCACTTGTACATAACAGTGTGTGTGGAACAGTTACTAATTCAGAAAGTGGGTTCTTATTCTTAGCATTAATGTTATTATGGTGCAAACTAGAGGTCGACCGATTAATCGGAATGGCCGATTAATCGGGGCCGATTTCAAGTTTTCATAACAATCGGAAATAGGTATTTTTGGGTGCCGATTTATTTTAATTTTTTTACACCTTTATTTAATCTTTATTTAACTAGGCAAGTCAGTTAAGAACACATTCTTATTTTCAATGACGGCCTAGGAACGTTCTGTAGAACGACAGATTTTTTACCTTGTCAGCTCGGGGGATCCAATCTTGCAACCTTACAGTTAATTAGTCCAATGCTCTAACACCTGATTACATTGCACTCCACGAGGAGCCTGCCTGTTAGCGAATGCAGTAAGCTAAGGTAAGTTGCTAGCTAGCATTAAACTTATCTTATAAAAAACAATCAATCAATGACTGTCATTGCTCCAATGTGTACTTAACCATAAACATCAATGCCTTTCTTAAAATCAATACACAAGTATATATTTTTAAACCTGCATATTTAGCTTAAAGAAATCCAGGTTAGCAGGCAATATTAACCAGGTGAAATTGTGTCATTTCTCTTGCGTTCATTGCACGCAGAGTCAGGGTATATGCAACAGTTTGGGCCGCCTGGCTCTTTGCGAACTAATTTGCCAGAATTTTACGTAATTATGACAACATTGAAGGTTGTGCAATGTAACAGGAAAATTTAGACTCATGGATGCCACCCGTTAGATAAAATACGGAACGGAATAAACGTTTTGTTTTCGAGGTGATAGTTTCCGGATTAGTCAAAGGTATATGGTTTAGAGAGAAATAGTCAACGCGTTATAATTCCTGTAATAACTTGCGGCTGAATTTGAAAGGGGTTCCTTCGTTATTTTACCGTTCATGTCTTCCATAGAGAATGTCTTGATCTACTTCAAATAAGGTCTGTGTTTCGTGCAGGCTTAAACCGCCTCGACGTTTTGATACCCGTGTAAATCTCACTAGGATAAGGTAACATTTGTCAACATATTTTCATAAATCCACTCTACAAAAAAATTGATCTTCGCTTATATTTAGCCAATATTGATCAGAGTTACCTTGTCCTATGGATATCCACACAGTTATAAAATTGGCACGGTGATGTAAGCCTACACGAAATGCAGACCTTATTTTAAGTGAATCTAAAAAAATATCCTATGGAATAAATGAAGGAACCGCTTTTCAGATTTTGCTAGAAGGTGTCATGGGAATTATGACTCGCACTTTGGTCGTCAATTCTTACCATGCCCATTATTAAAATAGGATTTCCTGCATATAGAAATGACAGTTTTTGTTTTCAACATTCATCACAGGTAACTTAAACTCTATTTTTATTCAAACAGTTGAGAGTATTTGTCTCCTAAGCAGACTCTTCAGTATCATTGTCACTTCAGAGCTGTGTGCGTGTGTGTGTATTTATGTATTATATTAAGTTAAAATAAAAGTGTTCATTGTTCATTCAGTATTGTTGCAATTGTCATTATTACAAAAATGTGATTGTTTGTGTGTGTGTGTGTGTGTGTGTGTGTATGATATATATATATATATATATATTTTTTTTTTAATTAATTTTTTTTTTTTAAATTAATCGTCCGATTAATCGGTATCGGCTTTTTTTGTCCTCCAATAATCGGTATCGGTATTGAAAAATCATAATCGGTCGACCTCTAGTGCAAACACAGTACAAGGTGTACAGTGCAATATATCAATCAAACTGTTGCAAGTTTCAGCCCCAGTAATGAAACATTAGGATTCAAAGAGATTGACACTTCTATGCCAAGATTCAGATTGTATTTCAACTACCTATAATCTTGTCCACTTTGAAGTGAGATATGAACTGAACATGGATGAGCTAAATGAACTCAAGCCATGATTCATAGAAAGTGGAGGAGATGAAAGAAGATGAAAAACTAGAGGAAAACAAACTAACAAGACCTTCATGGTTGAAGAAAAGGGATTCACAGCACGGGCACAGCAACATGATGATGACAGCAGTAACATAGAGCATAACACTTCAACCAATTGGAGTGTGTAATCGTGAGATTACGAGAGGCGTTTGTGCATAGCATACCTGGTCTATTTCCTGATTAACAAGGTCTTGGATGTTTCAATTTCAGTGGGGCTGCTCTCATTGTGAAAAAGTGAAAGGAGAAGGGAGGGGTAGTGAGGATAAAAGAGAGATAAAGAGATACATTTGTTACAACATGTAAACAGATTACATAACTATCTTAATCTCTAAACCTTAGATAAGATTTATTTTAGATCCTAATTCATGTCCAAGGAGCAGGCCAACTGTTTTCAGGTCTCCTATTTACTCAAAGCTCAAGCTTGATAGAGATCAGATGCTAGGTAGACCCACCCCACGTAAGTATAATACAGCATTTAGATAATCCACCTGTTCATAGGCACTGACAATAGAAAAAGTAGGCCAAGTGCAGAGGATCAGCCTGAATAGGGTTATCTGTGAGCCAGATAAATATGAAGCACTTATGTCATGGCAGGCAAATAAAATCTAGACATATGACGCAAGGATAGGTTTATATTTTTAGCCAAATCGACACAAATCTAAGCCTTGAGAAAGATAAGAGGCAGGATGTGAATCCACAACACTAGCCCGCTCCACTTTTTACAGGCAGTATTAATGCTAATTTATAAACTGGGTGGTTCGAGCCCTGAATGCTGACTGGCTGACAGCCGTGGTATATCAGACCGTACACCACGGGTATGACAAAACATGTATTTGTACTGCTCTAATTACATTGGTAACCAGTTTAAAATAGCAATAAGGCACCTCAGGGGTTTGAGGTACATGGCCAATATACCACGGCTAAGGGCTGTGTCCAGGCACTCTGCAATGTGTCGTGCATAAGAACAGCCCTTAGCTGTGGTATATTGGCCATATACCACACCCCCTCGTGCATTATTACTTAACTAACCCAGTTCAGTTGAGAAGGGTGAAATTGCATTCTGCAATTCCTGCATATGGGCATTCCTGCATCTGCAGGATTCGGCAACGCTCCAGTACAGTAGGTGGCGTTAATGCACAATAACGTTGGATGCTCGCCTCCGTCCTCTCAAAGAAGGGGCTAGGGCGACAACAGTAATAATACTGGTAAACAGTGTAAACAGCGCGTCAAACTGGTCGACGCTGATCTTCAGTGCGTAAAAAAACGTTTTACAGGCCATCTAATAATTTGTCCCGGTAAAAATGTTTTGAACGTGCATTTCACATTATGGTAGCCTACCCTTTTGGCTTTACATTGAAGATTCACTTTTTTTCATGGTTCTAGGTCAATTTAAGTATTTTGAACGAAGAGTCATTTGGGGGCCAAATGAGCCGGCTCTTTTACATGAACCGAGCCAATGAGCCGGCTCAATGCCCATCACTACTCGACACCACCCAGAATATGTGATAAACTAGAACGAGCTGTGCGGCCACAAACAAGTTCAATCAGACATTAACGCTTGCCATATAGTTGAAATATTTATACTTAACTAGCTACACATCTACCTCTACTGCACCTGCTGTCTCGACCTCTGAATGCTCGACTATGAAAAACCAACTCACCTTTACTTGTTGCATCCTCTATAACCACTGTGATTATTTGACCGTGCTGGTCATATAGCTATGACAATCTTGAAAAACGATAAGGCCAGATGTCAAAATGTCTTACCTAGCAAGTCACGTTAACAGCGGTGAGTGTTTAGGCTACCATTGTGATTGACAACTAGGTAGATAGCCGTTAAACCACACACTAGTTCCGTAACGTTAGCTATCTAACCATTGTGGTAATTGTGCTGTAACTATTACGTAATACGCTCGCTAGATGCTAACTACATAGACTCGTGGCTCGTGCCAGTGGAGCAGCCATAAACCAGATTTTAGCCCCGCGTAGCCAGATGTGGGTGCACTGTTGCTAAACTAGCTAATTTACCAAATCACTAGCCAGTTCCCTAGTCTGATTGCGATTATCTGATAACTAACCTTGTTGCTAACATTAGCGGTTCAACTCACCTCGCAAGAGAAACACGCTACTGCAGTGCTGGTGGTATGGAACATTCGAGTGGTGACGGCAGAAAAGTTATGGTCGACATGTTCGTCGCATTTCCATTGGTCTTCAATCAAATCGATACTTTACTGACCGTTGTTAAAGATAGCTAGCTAATAACATTCCCTTACAAACTGCTCACTCAAACGAATGTCAAACCAGCAAGAATAACAATCCTTCAGAATAAGAGTTCTGTCCTGTAGTCTTTAAGTGGAAATGATAAAATAAGGAAAACAATTATGGACAATATCTTAATAATCGATATATCTTACAGCAGTAAAATACAATTAATTATTTATTTGTTTGCATTCAATTGTTTTGCCCAAATGATAAAACAAAATTGTGGTTGTACTTATATGAACTATTTCGAATGCGTGTCAAAATAAAAGTCCTATACATATTACACATCCCATTCCAGGCCCACAATATCAATTGTCTCTACACCAACATCAGTACAGAATTAGGGTTGAAAGCAGTTAAAATGCCTCTTAAATCCCGATGTCTTCCGCTCAAGCAAAGATCATACAGCTCTAACCAATGATTCTCACGTTAATGGCCAGATGTTTGCGGAAACTATATTTAGTAAGTGTTCCAACCTGCACTTGATCTACTTCCATTATTAGGATGACAGCTTTGGTGTTTGGCACCACAGTAAAAATACTAAGTTTATTCATATTTTTAACACAAACCATCCTCACATAAATACACCTATACACTGATTCTATTGATTTTCTGGACATTACGGTTTCCCTTTTTTCCCACTAGATGGAGACATAATCTTCAAAACCAAAGTAACCTTAAATCAACAGATACACACTGGGAAAAGTATGTCCTCGACTTCCAGAGATACTTTTGAGGAGATGGGAAACTCCCTTGGAATCGGATTGTGTGCGTAGTTCACGTGTCGTCAGTGGGAAGCGCTGTTCATTCTGGGCGATTCGGGGACAAGGAAAGCTCTTCAAGGAATCGGAGTCAATTGGGAGCTGGCCCAGATGCTTGTGTGGAGTTGTCCTACTAAGTACTAAGCTAACATATGGAATTGTTTTAAGATGGTCATTCCACGGACCATTTAGCTATTTGATTTGGAATTTTAGGACCCCTGAGGTATAAAAAAAAATATTTAAAAAAATATTTGACAAATTTAATTTGGACTACTACTATAGCCTATAGAAACACATTGAATAAAACGTTCATAAATGGCAACAAAAAAAGAGTCATAAAATGCATCATAAGGAACAAGGCTTTGAAGTGCCTGTCCTACATCTAGGAGCTACTGTATAAGAAAGCTCAGGAGATAAGTGTTTTTTTGGAGACATTTAACCCCTTATTTTTGTTGTCACAAAACTACCTCCATTTGTTTGTATGTGTAACCTTCAAACAAGTCCCGTGACACTTGTGTGGGTGGTAGAGCCAAACAGAGAACACCATCATGTTTGTGAGAGTCTCCCCTTTCCATAGAGTGTAGAATGTCTCAGGGTCTGGTAAACACTGCTGTAGCTCAGCCACCTTCCAATGCAGATGTGGAAGGCCGACATAGGTGGATGCAGTGATATCTGTAGTTTAAACTGACAGATTTTTATGGGGAATTTTTATTATGTTACTTAGATTGACGCATGTGTTAACTACTGGGGGGCAAGGAGACCCCCATCTCCGCTAAAACCATTGATAACTATGTGCCGTTTTCAAGGGATTGTTAAATAAATGTTATATAACCATTTTGTATGTAGTTAGCTAGCTGAACATCAGCTATCTGAGCAGCTAACCGATCGCTGCAGCTGTACATAGTCCATCTGTAAATAGCCCACCCAATCTACCTACCTTATCCCCATATTGTTTTTATTTACTTTGCTGCTCTTTTGCACACCAGTATCATTACTTACACACCATCATCTGCTCATCTATCACTCCAGTGTTAATCTGCTAAATTGTAATTACTTTGCTAATGTAACCGATGTGAAATGGCTAGCTAGGTAGCGGTGGTGCGCGCTAGCAGCCTTTCAGTCGGTGACGTCACTTGCTCTGAAACCTTGAAGTAGTGGTTCCCCTTGCTCTGGGGCCGCGGCCTTTGTGGAGCGATGGGTAACGATGCTTCGTGGGTGACTGTTATGTGCAGAGGGTCCCTGGTTCGCGCCCAGGTCGGGGCGAGGGTACGGACTAAAGTTATACTGTTACACTACTATGGCCTATTTATTGCCTTACCTCATGCCATTGGCACACACTGTATATAGACTCTTTTTTTTCTATTGTGTTATTGACTGTACGCTTGTTTATTCCATGTGTAACTCTGTGTTGTTGTTTCTGTTGCACTGCTTTGCTTTATCTTGGCCAGGTCGCAGTTGTAAATGAGAACTTGTTCTTAACTAGCTTACCTGGTTAAATAAAGGTGAAATAAAATAATAAGAAAAAATGTAATTTAACTTGCATCATCAGAGATTAGGCTTTTGAAAAGAGCTTGACATTGGTAGGTCCTCGTCCTGGTAAAGTTATCAGTCGGACGACTGTCATCACTTACTTATAGGCAAGCAAATCAAACAATATTTGGATATAGTCATCTACTGTAGTTTATCCCCTGAATGTTAACCTCCTAAGGATTAGCCCCTTTCTTAAAATGTTTGCCTAAAATGACATACCCAAATCTAACTGCCTGTAGCTCAGGCCCTGAAGCAAGGATATGCATATTCTTGGTACCATTTGAAAGGAAACACTTTGAAGTTTATGTAAATGTGAAAGGAATGTAGTAGAATATAACACAATAGATCTGGTAAAAGATAATACAAAGAAAAAAAGACATATCATTGGTTAGACTTAGAACCAACTTCAGTCTGGTCCATTTGCAGTTCCCTCTGACAGATTCATATTTCTCTAAAGACAAAATGGTCCCACTTCAAACTAAACACAACTTATAAAGGCTTCATAAGCACTACATAAAGGCTTAACAAATCATCTATAAGCATTTGTCATACTCTTTAAATGGTGTATAAACATACATAGTGCATTATGTCACAATTGGAAATGAACCTACAGTGGAAATGGCTATGTCACCCTTAATACACCATTTATAGAGTATGACAGTTATAGATTATTTGTGAAGCATTTATGTAGTCCTTATGAAGCCTTTATGTATGCTCAGTGGTGTAAAGTACTTAAGTAAAAGTACTTTAAAGTACTACTTAAGTATTTTTGGGGGGTATCTGTACTTTACTATTCATATTTTTGACTACTTTTACTTCAATACATTTCTAAATAAGATATTGTACCTTTTACTCCATACATTTTCCCTGACAACCCAAAGTACTCATTACATTTTGAATGCTTAGCAGGACAGGGAAATTATGAAATTATGAAATTGACGCACTTATGAAAAGAACACGTGGTCATCCCTACTGCCTATGGTCTGGCGGACTCACTTGGTGTGCCCCTGGCTATCCATACATTTTTAAAACAAGAAAATGGTGCCGTCTGCTTTGCTTAATATAAGGAATTTGAAATTATATTACTTTTACTTCTGACACTTAAGTATATTTTAGCAAGTACATTTATTTTTGATACTTAGATTTAAAACCAAATACTTCTAGACTTTTACTCAAGTACTATTTTACTGGGTGACTTTCACTTTTACTTGAGTAGCTTTCTATACTTTTACTATGACAATTCGGTACTTTTTCCACCACTGTGTATGCTCTACTTTGTACATTTGGGACCGACAAAATCATCTCAAATGTTGGATTTGGCGCCCCTATCCATCAACAGTTTCCACAAAATGTAATTTAAATAGTTTCATGCAACGTGTGCCAGAATTGGGGAAACCAGAAATGCCCTCCTGGCTAATCTTCAACAGCACATTAGATCCATTACCAAGAATGACAAAGACAACATTACTAATACATTTTTAAAAAAATAGGAAAACGCATTAGAAAGCTTAAAGGAATAGTTCACCAAAATGACATATTGGTTTCCTTACCCTTTAAGCAGTCTATGGACAAGGTACGACAACAGTCCATGCTTTGGTTTAACTGGCCACTGATTCAAATGCTAACTTTTTAGTATTTGTGGCACAAATCCAATGCAAGTCAATGGTTCCTATATTAGCATTTTCACACTTTATGTCCAAATCATCCTATTGTATCTGAAAATGTATTGTGTAAGTCAAGTCACTTACAGATTATTTGGGTTGTGGACATGAAGCTAAGGTTATGATTCGGGTTAGGGTTGAACTGGGATGTGGACACGAATCTAGGGTTAGGGTTGTGGTTGAGGCTAGGTTAAGTTTGAACTGGGGTGTTGAGGGTATGAAGCTAAGGAAATCCTCTAAGTTGATTATGAAGACTTTAATGTCATAAAATCCCATACTATTTTCTCTTGGCTAAATTAGAGGTTTCATCAGAGACAATGGCATCTGGTTTCTGTTGTGCAATATGAGCGAATGGAATTGAATTATGTAACTTATACCTTTGTCTGTCCTATGTTCTTAAATAAAGGATGAGAGCTAGTTTGTATTAAAACGCCATACGTCAATCTCATTGATCTGTCTGCACTGGGTTCTGCCAACAAAAACATTGTGGTAGTAGACGGTTATTATGCCATTGTTGTGTCATATCATTGTTATCTGGTTCATCTGATAATAGCTTTGGTCACATGTCTCCATTGCTGAATCGCTTCTCCTTATCCAGATCCATTTATAAGGCTGCTGAGCAGAAACAGCATCAGTACCGATACAGGTTCAATTTCTGGACATTATCCTCCTCTTAGATAAGGTCTGCCCAGGGGATTTGAGCTAGGTGGCAGTCCGTTTCCTCTGGTTTTTAATCACAGCCGTAATCTGCTGATGTTACTCTGGAGGCCAGGCCCATATGCCACATCATTCTCCCTGTGACCTGGATTCAAGCCTTTTAAACCCTGCAGCAATTTGTTTCTGGCCAAAGACCGGTGTCAGAATATGAAATCCTCTATGTCCTTTATCAGAGTCTAATGCAAAACCGCGCACTTCCTAAAATGAAGTACTTCAAAGTGTTTCAACTGTGCTCTATTTCAATATCACCAAACCCACAGGAATATGATGTGGTTGTGGCCGAGGTCCGGCTTCTCCAGGCTGGCGGCCAAACCCACAAGCAAAACGTATGTTACCAAACGCACATTTTCATCTGAAAGGGGAGAACATTGTCACATCATGGCAGACCAAGATAGATTGAAACTGTCTTTAATCTGCGTGTGAGCTGGAATAGTGGTGATTAATTGGTGAATAATCTGACACTGACTCAAGCAGATGTTGATTATCTAAGGGAGTGTTTAACTCTAGTGCAGTGCATGGAACAGGGAAAGTGGCGACCCCTATACTCAAATCTGGCAAAGATTTAATCCAGGTACATCACAAGGTAGAGTCAAAAAAAGAATCATACTTTATTACCATCTGTATACAATAAATTCCCTATCAAACCTATCCATGTGTTAGAAGATAATCATTCATGAGACAAAAATAACTACTGTATAGGCCTACATTTGAAACATGACACCCATGTTCTCGCAACAGTGTGCAGAAATGGAATAGACATTGAAGAGAAAATGTTGAACAGAAAAGACAAACACTGTACTGGTGTTTTAAGAAAGAAATGAACAGGGTAAATTGTAAGCAGTCAAACACTTCAGGTAGGTCTTAAATGATACACCGAAAAATAATGACATCCAGTCCTCCAGTTCCACAAGTCACAGACTTCTAGATATATCATACAAAACTGCTCATACTCTAAAATATTGTTTCTCAGGCTCTTGGAACCAGACTGGGCCATGCATTATGACCATGATGAAGTAGAAGAGAGAATGAATGCCTCCAACAAGTTCAACTGAATGTTAAGGAGCAGTCTGAGGTGTGTTATGAACCCTCACAGTCAGTTTGCTGCAGATGGGAAATGGCCCCTTTCTTTTTTTTTCTTCAAACATAAAATGACCAGGGAGCATGG
Organism: Salvelinus namaycush; assembly: GCF_016432855.1. NCBI lineage: Eukaryota > Metazoa > Chordata > Actinopteri > Salmoniformes > Salmonidae > Salvelinus > Salvelinus namaycush. The sequence goes on along the minus strand of NC_052347.1, from coordinate 10,997,144 downwards.
TGTAAAATGTGATCCTAGATCGGTGAGGGAAAACGCATCTATCGAACTTATTACACACTCAGTGTCCCTCCCCCATGACAGTCACTCTCCTGGGTCTGCGACTCAGCATCCCAGCTCTTGCCGCCATATTGGTTCTTCTTGCGGGTGTGCTCGGCCATGACCACAGCTGCCAACACAGTCACCAGCACCATTACGGTGATGACCAGCACGGTGGCCGTCTCTGCCATGCACAACTGACTGTCCACCCACGCCAGCGAGGCGCCCGCCAGCTGCAGAGGCTCGCGGCACGTCACGTTGTGGTAGTCGTCAAAGTGGCGCACTCAGCAGCTTGCTGAAGACCCGGTGCAGGTCGCAGTCGCAGTTCCACGGGTTGCCAGCTAGCTGCAGGTGGGTGCCCGGCCGTGTGGAGGCTCAGGAATGTCTTGAACTTAAGGTGCTGCAGCTGGTTTCCCTCCAGACCCAGAAGGGTGAGACTGTGCAGAGGAGCCAGAGCCTCCGTGTCAATGTTGTTCTGGCCTAGCTGCAGGGCCTCTAGGACGGGCAGCATGGACAGGGAACCATGGCGCACAGCTCCCAGCTGGTTGGCATGGAGGTAGAGGTGGCGCAGGCGAGACCGGCCCCGGAAGGCTCCTGGGTGCAGAAGGTGTGGTTGTGGCTGAGGTCCAGCTTCTCCAAGCTGGAGACTTCTAGCCACTCAAGGGTGTTGTGGTCCAGCCGGAGCTCCCGGACCGAGGGCAGACTGTGGGAGAAGTCCAACGGCAGCCGGCACAGCTTTTTACGGCTCATGTCCAGCTTCTCCAGAAAGGAGAGGGAGTAGAAGGCCTGGAAGAGGAGGAGGGTTCAATAAATTATGAACATGAAAAAGTAAATCGGTAATCATCGGCATCAAACCCTCATTTCCACCATCAAATCCTTATGCTAAACTATGCCACTAATGTTATCTAATGCATAGGCTATCGCAGTGTTTCTCGATCCATTACTAGTGCTGGGCTAGACCAAACATATACACAGTAGGTCCCCCATGAGTATATGCCATTATATGGGTTTCGCATGTGTTACCTCGAGCTGCAGCAGCTGGATTCCACTGTCAGACAGCACCAGGACCCGCAGTGACCAAAGTCCGGCAAAGGCACGGCTCCGCACTTCCATCAGCAAGTTGCCACCCAGGTCCAGCAGTCAGGTGCCATGGGAGAGGCCATGGGGCACTTGGAGGAACCCGCGCGCTCGGCAGTCCACCAAATCCGAGTGTTCGTAGCAGAGGCAGTGGTGAGGGCACTCTTTTGAACCTAACACCGAAGACAGCGCCAGCAGCAGCAGAGCAGGAAATAACATATTACTTGCAAAAATGTGCACCTAAAGTGCTTTATCACGACAAGGCTTGAGGACGTTTGGAGTGGAGTATCAGAATCCAGATATCTGAGGAATATCTGCAAAATAAGGCAAACAACCATTAGACTTATGGTTTGGAGATACAGTATCAAACGCTGTCGCTGAGTAGTGAGTATTCGGTACGATAGAGGAACATGTACATTTAATAGCTCTGTAAGCTGTAGGCTTTTAATAGCTTGAACTAGTCGACATCTCTAAAAGACGAGATGGAAAACACTCAGAATCCGTTACTGTACACAATACCAGCAGTGAGACGGTTGCGCGTAATGTTTTACGCATAGCCTACTTTAGCGGTTTTAAATTATACGAGCTGTGGGTATTGTTGGCAAATGCAGAAATACACAATTACGTTTTTAAATACGTTACAAAGTAAATAAAGGTTACTTTTTTAAACCGACAAAACAGCAAGCCTATTCAACGAACGATAACAGCAACGGTAAATAACTCGTAAGTAATTAAATTAAACAATACTTTACCTACAATATTTATAGCCAATCAACAATGAAAAGCGCTGGTGCCGCATCAGTAAACTAACTCCTGCATCCTCATCTCTCTTTATCACGCTCCCTCCCGCAGAGATCTAATCCACAAATCTGCCCTTCAGATGTTCCCATCTAATAATGGAGTTTTTGTTTTAGTACTTTTTGTCCCCCCCCCTCTTATTATTTCACCTCAATTTATCCAGAGTAGAATAAACATCCCAGTTACCAATTGAAGACCCCTCGTTTATCTAATATGAAAAACTGACGATGGAACATCTGCCCTGCAATCCCCCAATTTTAATATTACACAATGTAGTTTTCGTGAATTTCTTCTGAACAAATGTCATTGCTTCGTATTAATCACATTTACGCAGAGGTTACATGGTGCATCCATCAAACTGCGTCCAATAGTTATATACAGTGAATTAAGGAAAGTATTCGGACCACTCCACATGTTACGTTACGTTTGTTATGTCTTATTCTAAAATTTATTAAATAAGTATTCAATCTACACACAATACTCCACAATGACAAAAGAAAATACATTTTTGCAAATGTATTAAAAAAATAAAATAAAAAAAACTTAATTTACATAAGTATTAAGACCCTTTGCTATGAGACTCGAAATTGAACTCCGGTGCGTCCTGTTTCCATTGATCATCCTAGAGATGTTTCTACAACTTGATTGAAATCCACCTGTGGTAAATTCAATTGATTGGACATGATTTGGAAAGGCACACACCTGTCTATATAATGTCCCACAGTTGATAGTGCATGTCAGATCAAAAACCTAGCCATGAGGTCGAAGGAATTGTCCGTAGAGCTCCAAGACAGGATTGTATCGAGGCACAGATCTGGGTAAGTGTACCAGAAAATGTCTGCAGCATTGAAGGTCCAAAAGAACAGTGGCATCCATTCTTAAATGGAAGAAGTTTGGAACCACCAAGACTATTCCTAGAGATGGCCGCCCGGCCAAACTGAGCAATCGGGGGATTAGGGCCTTGGTCAGGGAGGTGACCAAGAACCCGATGGTCACTCTTGACAGAGCTCCAGAGTTCCTCTGTGGAGATGGGAGAAACTTCCAGAAGGACAACAATCTCTGCAACACTCCAACAAATCAGGCCTTTATGGTGGAGCGGCCAGACGGAAGCCTCAGTAAAAGGCACATGACAGCCCGCTTGGAGTTTGCCAAAAGGCACCTAAAGATTCTCTGGTCTGATTTAAACTAAGATTGAACTCTGGCCTGAATGCCAAGCTTCACGCCTGGAGGAATCCTGGCACCATCCCTACGGTGAAGCATGGTGGTGGCAGCATCATGCGGTGGGGATGTTTTTCAGCGGCAGGGACTGGGAGACTTGTCAGGATCAAAGGAAAGATGAACGGAGCAAAGTACAGAGATCCTTGATGAAAACCTGTTCCAGAGCGCTCACGACCTCAGACTGGGGCGAAGGTTCACCAACAGGACAACAACCCTAAGCACACAGCCAAGACAACGCAGCAGTGGCTTCGGAACAAGTCTCTGAATGTCCTTGAGTGGCCCAGCCAGAGCCCGGACTTCAACCCAATCGAACATCTCGAGACCTGAAAGTAGCTGTGCAGCGACACTCCACATCCAACCTGACAGAGTTTTGAGAGGATCTGCAGAGATGGGAGAAACTGGCCAAATACAGGTGTACCAAGCTTGTAGCGCCATACCCAAGAAGACTCGAGGCAGGAATTGCTGCCAAAGGTGCTTCAAAAAAAAGTACTGAGTAAAGGATCTGAATACTTGTGTAAATGTATTTTTTAAATATATATACACATACATACATATACCACAGCATTTTCTTTATCTAAAGGCATCCATTGAAACGATATTCTTCTCAACAAGTTTAACATCATACCACCAGTTGCTACACCATCTGAGCGTTAGACCACAAATGAATAGATGGACAATTATTTGCGCCTGGAGGGGTTCTAGAAGGTGATAAATGGGAAACTTGCTGTGAATAATAGAATCATACACTGTCCTGCTGACCAACGCATGTGTAGGGTACGGTTTCAGATCTGTTTCGCCTCTATACATTGAGTCCTGGAAAATGGAAAACTCTTCTCAGCCTGAATTAATGATTTAATTGAGGTAAAAAAAAGAAGTCAATATGAGTGACTAAGCATGCCATTCTATAGGGAAGAATAGGCTCCTTTAATTGGTTGAGTGAATCGCCCTTGTATTTTTGATTATGTGGAGTAGCCCACAAATGCCCCTAGAAGCCCTCAATTTCTCATGACAGGTAGGCAGGCTTACTCTATTTCATTCATTAAGTGAGTGAATAGGGTACATACAGTATTTCAACACCCTTGGTGGGATTTCACCAAATGGATTTTTAGATGAAATGTCATTATGTACAATTCTAACAATGTGCCATGGTTCTTTGTTATGTGGATACAATGTTTATTGAAGGCAAGACCTCAGAGCTTGGCTATTGTCTGATATGACCTATTGAATGGACATGGTCATTGCTTGTTTACCACATCCATACATCTCATGTCCCACCTTCATTTACATTTCTATGATGCCCTCTGACAATTTGAAGGCATAGCAAAGAACGAAAATGGTTTGGATAACAACTGCAATTCATCCATCCCAGATGATCCAGCTCAATAAAACCTGGCTATAAAATGTTGAAATAATGCATTTAACAAAACAATAAAGAGTTGAAGATTAATTCCTTTTCCCTGAGAAAGGAATGTTTTGATATGTGTGAACGAAAGACTGATTGCTACATCAACTACTAGAAAACCATGAACACCAAAGACCAAAAAAAGAAACGTGACAAACTGCAAACTTCGTTTTTTTTCTCTTTTTTATTTCCATGTTACTAGCTATTTAAAAATAAAAAATAAAATACTGGGAAGGAAACCTTGGCAACGGCAGCCTCGTTGGCACACGGTGGACGGGTAAACAACGCGGATGCCTGTCACAACTTAACCCCACTGGCCGAGCCTCCAATCAGGCTACATTGTTATAAACACGAGGCTGGGATAGGGGCCTTTGGGCCATTTGGGAACCCTGCTCCCCATCCCAGTCTCAAACATGGCAAGATATCTTTAAGTACATTTTTTCCAAAAGTGAATACAAAGCATCCCATACAGAACTGAGATCGATCTCATCGCACACGGTTCAGTGGCACGCCATATGATATTGGCCAACATGGTTACTTAATTTGTTTTTTCTTGTTCGAACATGGGAGGAATGCATTGAGTCGGGCGGAAGAGCAGATTTCACCTGCCAAAGTGTGTCAATGGTCGGTAGACAATAGGAGTGGGAGATGGAGAATGTAAGAAAAGAGCTGGATTTCAATGTGGTCCCATCGTGGAAGAGGTACTATATTGTAGAATCAAAGACCATGAGGGACAAGGATGAAAGGGAAGAGGAAAACAGTCCAGCCTCTACTCTAAAATAACACATGCCCTTCATCTTTAGCTTCCAGACTTAAAACTATACACAGAAAAACAGAACATTTTGTTCAGGTGGGACCAAGCAGCAAGAGCTTATGGGTAAAAGCAGACAGTAACGTCTGTTTGGAAAAAATGAAAGCATTTCATGAAAATATTTCAAGCTACTAGAACCAAATGGGTGTTTACAACTTGTATTTTTTTTATGAAAGGACAATTTGGGGGAGGTATTTCAAGTCTATTTTATGTCAGATTAATAATGTTAACACAATTTGAGTATTTACCCAGTAGAGGGTATTTACCCAGTAGAGGCAATTTCAATAACCTACTGGGTACATGTTTGTAAGATTGTGAGAGTTCCCATTCATCCCATTCACACGGCGTCACTATTGGCATCCTTTCAGTCAGCTATTAAAAAAATAACCATGTGCTTTCAAGAAAGCTATTAAAATTTGTGTTCTTGTCAAAACAGTATTTCAATATTAGAAAAGGTCCATTATCTCTTACCATAAATTTCTACTCTTGAAATGTACGAAAAAGGACTAGAAAATAGATCAACCAATGAACAGAAATCAAGTGACTTTTCTCTGTGAAATGGAAGTGAGGAGCAGGCTTGATGGCAGGAGGAGAGAAGAAACAGAAGGGAAGGTAAGAGGTCAAGAAGAGGAGTGTGGGTGGGGAATGGTGGCAAATTGAGATTACTTTTGTTAGATTATCTTTAAAAATGAACTGGATATTTCCCTCTCGGTTGGGACCCCCTTTTGTTCTGTTCAAAATGTTGGACACCTCTGATGGAGGTGTGTGTGTGTGGGGGGGAAACACTGGCCTTGGTCTGATGTTGAAGAGAGGGGAAGAGAAAAGAACAAACCAAAACTTCCTTTGCCGTTCTGACCTCCCCCAACCAATTGCCCCTCCCACACCCCCTATCCGGACTGAACCTCCGGCTCAAGATGATAAAGTGGAGTCTTTCTGTGTTTGCTGTGCTTGTGGCCGTTGCACCGACTTCTGGCTCTCCACATCTCTAAAATGTTTCTCCACCTGCAGGGGACAAGACCAGTAACATTTTATCCTCAATCAACTTTCTGGTACTGCCATTCCTGTATTCCCTTCAATAGTGAATGAATGGTGGGAAGGCATACTCACTATTTTGCGTACGTGACTTAAAGCACTACCCTCTTTGCCTTTGCAGTTCTCCACCTGGTAAGGTGGGGATATGACCACGTCATCCATCACCATGATGTTCTTCTCCTGCCATTTGCAGTCTTTGATGCTACAGAGAGAAGGAAAATGTTTTAGAAAAAAAACCTTCAGTCAGGGTACTGAGGTTAAAGGTTTCAGGTCACACATTTAGACAGATGACTCCATGCAGCAGGTATCAAATGGTGGACAGGTGCATATCGAACAGCAACAACTGAAGAAAATATACAAACTAATGAAACAAAAGAACATTACAGAATTAACAGCTTACATCAGAAATTGGTCAATCAGTGTTGGTACTGTAAGACTTAAGGTCATAGGTCACTCACTGTAGTCTAGGCCAAATCAGGGATCAACACTACAATCGCATTACAACCAAGAGGTATAATGGAATGCATACTATTTGATAGGTTTTAAAACAAAACATTACTGAATCAAAGACTGGCATTCAAACTGGTCAATTAATCAGTGAAGGCAATTTCAACATCCAACGAGACTATTTAAATGCAATGGGTAGCACATTTTCTTTAAAACAGTCTTTCCTGGCCACTGGGGACCGTCATAGTAAGTAAATAACTGATGTTTCTATAGATGGATGCAGCAGAGCCCCAGTATTAGAAACAAGAGACGATACTCACGTTTTATGTATAGTCTGGAATAGCTGTTGGCCCTCCACAGAGACTCCAGCACTAATTGCATATGCTTGGGATAACTTGTCTTCCTTTTCCGACCGTGCTCTGTTGGCAAGCTGCAGGCGTGTTGGAAAAGGAGAACCAAAACGTTAGAGCTGTTTACAACTGAGAACCCCAAAAGCCCTTGGAAGTTAAAGTATGTAAAAGGAAAAAGTTATATTTGGCATTGAAAGGAACTTTAAGGAATTTCCGCCCGTTAGCAATACAAATAAATATTAGAAACTGCTTACTGATAATTTTAGTCAAATGTGGAACAGGTGGGTTTTGTTTGATGCCGACCAATGTTGAATGATATGGTGATGGAACATTTCAGGATTTTTTGGGGCAAGACAATAGCCATTCATTCTTTAAATACACAAACAATCCATTCAGGTTAAACATATGGTTCCGATCAACATGTTGACGCACCCAAAATTATACAATTCATTGACTCCGTGTTGGGACAGGGATTCCCAATACCAGTCCTGAAAACCAATGGGGTGTGCAGGTTTTTGTTCCAGCCCAGCATAACCACACCTGATTCAACTAGGATAATCAGCTTGCCTAAACAAATTAGTCTTTAGTCTGACTCTGAACCAAAATTAGCTGAATCGAGTGAGTAAGTGCAGGACTTATTGATAAAGCTAATGACAAAATGACCAGATGTCCGATGATTCGTCACTAACTGGTATGAGAAGGAGATGTGTCAAGAAGGGTGTGAGGAGTGGTGATTGGCTGGTCTTACCTTGCTGACATTCAGAGATGCTAGTGGAGGAGGAGTTTCAGTGCGGTCATTGATGATGTCCACCTCAGACACGTAGGCTAAGTTAATCAGAACCACGTCACTGACGTTTGCCTTTCCACTGGAGGGGGCGCATTCTGAAAGGGCAGTGGGTCAAGGCAAATAGGCTGTACTACACATTCAGAATGGAGGTCAAATTAGCAGCAGTTAGCATTAGACTAAATATACATGCAGGACCTGTATGTGAGGGAAACAATGGATCAGCTGGAATCATAATTCTATCACTTCTTCCACAAAACATTAGGCTATGCCAGACCTGAGGTAAATCACCAAAATTGTTAGGTTATTGAGCTTAGGGAGAAGTCAGAACACACATTCTAAATGGCATACTGCAGCTAGTCACAATAGTGCAATTTAGTCGCTCAATAGTGAACCACTGACCAAATAGGCCTAAGTGAGCACAAAATATGCTACTCTAGTAGAACACAAAATCCAAGCACAGCACCAATCCAACTTTGCCAGGTGTTCTGCTTGGATTTTGATGGAACATCCTCTTTTTCACCCCCCCACCCCCTCTATTCTGCCATTCAAGTTCAGCCTCCTCACAACAGAACATCCTGGGATCATGCATCCCCATAACCTAGGAAACAGGTCCAGGGTTCACCACAGCAGTCCAGGAACAGCTTCTTGCCCAAGAAACAATACAGACTGTTACAACCCAGAACAGAAGTTCTAAACATAGGCTAAGCTCAGGACTTAGCAGTCAAACAAACCACCAACAACTAAGCAAAACTAAGCTCACTCAGAACTTCTCAAAGGAGATGTTAAGAAGCAAGCATTTCAGTTAGTCTACACCTGTTTACGAAGCATGTGACAAATACATTTGATTTGAAGACGGCATGAGGTGTATGCACTCCACCAGCAGATCCCCTTTCAACTCCACTAACTTAAGTGAGGGGACAAAGAGTCCAATGCATCGTTTGTAAGGGAGGAGGTTGGGTACGAACGAGCCACAATTCATCATGTGGTTATCAGAAATACTGTGGAGCGAAAGAGGGCAAATAGCCTACTAGACAGATAAATTGGCATACTAAGCACAACTGCCAAGAGTAGCCTTCACGAACACCCAACTGTTTGAAAGCTCAAAGGATACTATCTAGTAGCAGCCTGCTCACTGCCCTTGAGACACGGTTTATAGTCTGGTGACAGACAAAATTCACAGACTGTCTGTGACCTCACACAACAACCGAAGGCAGCACAGAACTTGCCCTTCAACTGATTTCCCGAAAACACCCTCAAACCTGAGCCAAGCTAATTATTTTCCTAATAAAAGCAGGTTGGATATGAGTAAAGGTTTGGGAAGTAGGCCTGTGTCTTTACTATGGTTAGACACGTTTTCCCATTAAAAGGCAGACAGAGGTAAAGTGCTCAGAGCTTAACTCATTCAGGTTTACAATCCTTCATTTTATGGCTGCTGCACTTCCTCCATAACAGTAATAGAGGGCTGTGGATTTCCTGTCTGACATGACCTTTCAGTGACTCACCAGCCTTAAGGGAAACATAACATGCCATGAGGGTATGACTGACTGAATTGAGGGTATGCCATGAGGGTATGACTGACTGAAGCTTTATTTACCCCCTGCACTATACTATGCGATTGTGTCACCCTGAAAACATGTCACACTGAGGGCTTCCATAAGCAAACTATCTCAAGTGAATAGGCCTACATGATACACATCTTGAAGAGTGACTTATCCCCTTTGACCTGGGCCTTAGCATTGGGGAAACACCCTCTATGCATCTCACAACATCCACAAAAAAGTAGACTAGATTTAACAAACTTAACATTGTAGATCTGTACTCCGGGCTATTCATCAACTGACATTGATAAAATGCCTCTAATTTAACAAGATCAACTGAGCCTAGTCTGAGGATTCTGAGGCAGTACTACCTTCCAGCCAGGTAATAGAGACCTGTTTGACATCCACCGGAACATGAAGGTATGGAATGCACACTTGAAATCCACAATGCTGATGCAGTGTGATAACAGCTGACTGACAGACACATACATCACATTCTTTCCCCTGGCTGTGGCTGCAGTTGTTCCACTATCACAGAGTTGTCTGGCTCTGGGCCTTTCTGTCCTATACCAGGAAGAGGTGAAAGATTGGCCCGCACAACCAGGCAAACAGAATTCTTAGTGCTCTGCAATGTATGTCTGTGTGAGCAAATAGTCCAAATCAAATGGCTTACTTAATCTTGCACTTTTCATGACTGTCTATTTCTCTAAGCAGTGCTCTGTGCAGGCCTGAAAAGGAATTTCGCTGGGCTAAAAGCACAAGTTAGTGTGCAAGAGATGTGTATAATACCTCAACTTCACCCAACCTATATTGTATGAGGTCTTCTCCAAATGTTGCCTGTAAAAGAATCCACCTGGCTTTATCCTATCGACATCCCTCATGTCTAAGTTCGTTTTACTCACTGCTTTAGCACACTCCTCCAACCTGATGTCCTTGCTGTGTCTGAATCCTGGCTTAGGAAGGCCACCAACATTTGAGATTTCCATCCCCAACTACAACATTTTCCGTCAAGATAGAACTGCCAAAGGAGGAGTTGCAATCTACTGCCTCATTGCCTGCATCTGCTATGAGTCCGCGGTCAAACGACCACCCCTCATCACTGTCAAATGCTCCCTTAAACACTTCTGTGAACAGGCCTTTCTAATTGACCAGGCCCGGGTATCCTTGAAGGATATTAACCTCATCCCGTCAGTAGAGGATGCCTGGTCGTTCTTTAAAAGTAATTTCCTCACCATCTTAAATAAGCATGCCCCTTTCAAAAAATGTAGAACTAAGAACAGATATAGCCCTTGGTTCACTCCAGACCTGACTGCCCTCGACCAGCACAAAAACATCCTGAGGCGGACTGCACTAGCATCGAATAGTCCCCGCGATATGCAACTTTTCAGGGAAGTCAGGAACCAATACACGCAGTCAGTCAGGAAAGCAAAGGCTAGCTTATTCAAACAGAAATTTGCATCCTGCAGCTCTAACTCCAAAAAGTCTTGGGACACTAAAGTCCATGGAGAATAAGAGCACCTCCTCCCAGCTGCCCACTGCACTGAGGCTAGGAAACACGGTCACCACTGATAAATCCACGATAATCAATCATTTCAATAAGCATCTCTACGGCTACCCCAACCCCGGCCAACAGCTCTGCACCCCCCGCAGCTACATGGCCAAGCCTCTCCAGCTTCTCCTTCACCCAAATCCCGATAGCAGATGTTCTGAAAGAGCTGCAAAACCTGGACCCTTACAAATCAGCTGGGCTAGACAATCTAGACCCTCTCTAAAACTATCCGACGCCATTGTTGCAACCCCTATTACCAGTCTGTTCAACCTCTCGTATCGTCCGAGATCCCTAAAGATTGTAAAGCTGCCGCGGTCATCCACCTCTTCAAAGGGGGTGACACTCTAGACCCAAACTGTTACAGACCTATATCCATCCTGCCCTGCCTTTCTAAAGTCTTTGAAAGCCTAGTTAATAAACAGATCACTGACCATTTCGAATCCCATCGTACCCTCTCCGCTATGCAATCCGGTTTCTGAGCTGGTCACGGGTGCACCTCAGCCACGCTCAAGGTATTAAACGATATACCCGCCATTGATCAAAGACAGTACTGTGCAGCCGTATTCATCGACCTGGCCAAGGCTTTCGACTCTGTCAATCACCACATTCTTAACGGCAGACTCAACAGCCTTGGTTTCTCAAATGACTGCCTCTCCTGGTTCACCAACTACTTCTCTGATAGAGTTCAGTGTGTCAAATCGGAGGGCCTGTTGTCCGGACGTCTGGCAGTCTCTATGGGGCTGCCACAGGGTTCAATTCTTGGGCCGACTCTCTTCTCTGTATACATCAATGATGTCGCTCTTGCTGCTGGTGAGTCTCTGATCCACGTCTACGCAGACGACACCATTCTGTATACTTCTGGCCCTTCTTTGTACACTGTTAAATAACCTCCAGACGAGCTTCAATGCTACACAACTCTCCTTCTGTGGCCTCCAACTGCTCTTAAAATGCAAGTAAAACTAAATGCATGCTCTTCAACCGATCACTGCCTGCCTGTCCAGCATCACTACTCTGTACGGTTCTGACTTGGAATATGTGGACAACTACATATACCTAGGTGTCTGGCTAGACTGTAAACTCTCCTTCCAGACTCACATTTAGCATCTCCAATCCAACATCAGCTAACTTAGCAGCTAACCGATCGCTGCAGCTGTACACAGCCCATCTGTAAATAGCCCATCCAATCTACCTACCTCATCCACATAGTTATTTACTTTTTTACTATTTTCCACACCAGTACTTCTACATCATCTGCACATCTATCACTCCAGTGTTAATTTGCTAAATTGTAATTACTTCGCTACTATACGGCCTATTTATTGCCTTTCCTCCTCACGCCATTTGCACACTGTATATAGACCTTTTTTATAACATATTTCACATCTTCCAATATAGCTACAGCTATGAACATGCATATAGCTAACGTTAATGTATTTCTCAAGCCGCTCCAAAACACTTGACACGGGTCAAAGTACTTGGGTAGGCAGTTACCTCACTACTAGCTAACGTTAGCTTGTGTAGTTAACCCAAGAACTTGACAGTCACTCCTTTCTAAACTGTCACCGATGAATCCTTGCGTGTCAGTTTCGACAACGTAAGCTAACTTGGGGTGGGTAGCTAGCTACATCATTACATGACTAGCCATCAATAATGTTCTTTAAATAACCATTGTTTTAGAGCATAAGACAATTCTAAGCGTGGTTTGCTAGTTAGCATGCAGCTAGAAAGAGCTAACTGTTACTAAGAATTTGCCAGGCATAACGCCCCTTGGAGCTGCCAGATAGTGATCCATACAAGGACTGACTGTGCTAACGCTGACCACAATAGCTTGTGTTAGCAAGTTAGCTAGCATAATGGCACAATACCATGCCAACTTCGATAGCTAGCTGGCTAACAAACATTAACTCAAGATCATACAGATTCTAAACTTACCATACCTGGCATGAAATAGAAAGTAACAAGGTTTGAAGTAACTGAACGGAACAGTATTTAAATCGTGTGGTTAGCTACATTTTGATCAAGAGTAAGCTAGTTAGCTCCCTAGCTAGTCTCTTGACTACGCTTGCGCGGATCTCAATTTGGCAAGAGCGACCAGTTACCCCCAGGCCCCTTGCAGCCTGGAAGACCACCGATTTAGTGACAACGGAAAATTGTAAAAAGGATACTCAAAGTCAACATCTTGGACTGATAGTCAAAGGCAACGACCTCTCCTTGCAATTGCTGCCCCAAGCAGGTGAGGCAGGAGACATGGCTCCCGACACTGAAATACTCCCCCGGTCCAGGAGCCGCCATCTTCTCCGCCAGGAAACGGGAGCGCCAGATTTACGTAAATATACGCCGTGGCGTCACTGACTATCGATAGGGAATGTTGATGGGCGTGTAATAGATTATCAATCAGTCATGAGGTGGAGAATTGGGCCGCACAGGGAAGTGTGATCAGAGTTAAACCGATCTGGACCTTTAATTGTCCTGATCTAGTAATATTATATTAGAAGTCCTTCTCGCCACAATTAAAGTCATACGTTTTTTCCATGGCAAAGAAATGAATGTCCGACTTGCTAACTGGTTGAACCCGGCACGTGTATAACTGCAACCAGTTACCAAGTCCGGCTACTAGGCACACTAGCACATGAACAGCTGCAATAGTACTTCAAGATGTTGCAATATTGTTGAGTGGGCCTATGCATAAAAACATTTCGTTAATTCACTCACACTTTTTGGAGACTGAATTTGAGTGTTGCTTTGACCATACACATCCCTCCATCACTAGCACAATAGTAAAACATCCAAGCAGTTGGCATTTCACATTCATCTTATTTTTCCACCATAAATGTATATGTGGAGTGGACAGTCCTAAAGATATGCTTTTGACTTGCCTGTTACAAGCCCGATTACCGACTGGGCACTTTCCCTTACCGACTGGGCACAGGTCCCCACCATATAGCATATAAAACATGTCATAAGCCATGACAAAATGTGTACAATTGCAGGAAATTCATTTTAAAACTGAAAACTGAGAAGAAATACTTTAAAATAACCACTCATCGACTTTACTATTCAAAGCCATGCATGTTATCCCACAACCAACACTGTAAATGAAATATTTTTACTCCTCTTTGTATTGGAGCAGTGCATCGCTTTATTGAGTTTCAGACAATTAACAGGCCCACTTTTTAAAAAAAAAGATACTCAAATAGGATGTCACAACATTACAATGAGTAATAAAAAAGGGCTTTAAAATGTACACAAAACCTGAAATAAAACAGTAATCAGACTCAACATTCCCTTTAAGATCCTTGCTAACCCACAAGGTGGCGTTGTGCACAATGCAACTCATGAAAAAAAATTCTTAGGGACAGCGATTTTCATCCATAATAGTCACAGTAATAGATTGTTCAAATAGCGTGTATTGCACATGTGTACACATATATGCAGTTATACACGTGAGTAGCAATTAGTATAAACACATTTGTATTGTCGCAACAGGAAAGCATTTGAAAGAACACATGAAATTAAGGAATGTGCTTTGATCAATTCAAAACGTCTGCATTAGTTATGACCAGAAGAGAGAAAGAATATATTTAAAATATAAGGTAAAAGACGGTCACATATTCAAACATCCAACCACAGAAAGTGGAGATTGAAACACCAGCGCAGTGGAAGGACACAATGTAAGAGACACACTTCTCTTTCCAAAGTCAAAAAATATACAATTACTCTTTGAACCTTGATGATCATAGGTCACTACATATACACAACGTATGAAATATCAATAAATATACATTATTTACTGAATAGCAAAATAGTGTGGCAGCAACAATAAAGCTATCTTCAATGGTGGATAAGTCGATATAATTTACACAGACTTGGACGTCTTCCAGTATCTGTTTAGACAGAACATATTTGCATGGTTGCCACTTGTAGTAGTTGTTTTGTCTAAGGCAACACACAAAAACATTCCTCTATTCTGAGTAGACTTTCTTGATTTGAGTGTCGTTTTTTTTTGCTGCCCCTCCAACATACCCACAGGAAAAAAGCTCTGACCTCCAAAACACACATCAGTTCAATTAAAGAAAAAGGGTAATCTGTCATATGCCATCTCACCCACAGGACAGCCCAATAACCCTTATATATGCCATACAAGGTGGAGGTACAAAACTATGCACCAAATCTCAAATGGTCAATGATCTACATCAAAACATTACAAAACAAGGTCACAGTAGTCCCATGTACTGCAAGCACCCCCCCCACATACACCATAGCCACATGTAAAAGGAAGTAGGAACTGCTGTGTATATTACATATGTGAGTACAGTGGCATCCACCAACAACTTTGCAAGTGAAGAGTGTTTCAATTCCTACCCTGGTGACATGATTGTGACAACACTGTGATTAGAGTTCGGTCAAATGGCGAATGCCTGTTTTTTCTGTGACATCAGGTCACATGTGCTCCGCCTGTGAAGTAGTACCACTGGAGAACACAGAAAGAGCAAACCATGGTCGGTATGACAACGGGAGCTATGACGTAAAAGGGGTAGTTCACTCACCATTCAAAGTTTCAGACCTCGAAGGTGCTCTAATGTCAACATGATTCCAAGTCCCACACCATTGGTTAAGTAGATCCAGCTATACCGTGCATTCGGAAAGTATTTAGACACCTTCACTTTTTCCATATTTTGTTACATTACAGCCTTATTATAAAATTGATTAAATAGTTTCCACCCCCCCCCCCCCCCCCCTCAATCTACACACAATACCCCATAATGACAAAGCAAAAACAGGTTCTTAGATTGATTTTTATGTAAAAAAAAAAATAATAATTAAAGTACACATTTACATAAGTATTCAGACCCTTTACTCAGAACTTTATTGAATCAACTTTGGCAGCAATTACAGTCTTGAGTATTATTGGGTATGATGGCACAAGCTTGGCACACGTGTATTTGGGGAGTTTCTCCCATTCTTCTCTGCAGAGCCTCAAGCTCTGCAGAGCCTCAAGCTATTTGCAGGTCTCTCCAGATGTTCGATCGGGTTCAAGTCCAGGCTCTGGCTGGGCCACTCAAGGATATTCAGGGACTTGTCCTGAAGCCACTCCCGCATTGTCTTGGCTGTGTGCTTGGAAGGTGAACCTTCACCCCAGCCTGAGGTCCAACGCACTCTGGAGCAGGTTTTCATCAAGGATCTCTGTACTTTGTTCCGTTCATCTTTCCCTCGATCCTGACTAGTCTCCCAGTCCCTGCCACCAAAAAACATCCCCATAGCATGATGCTGCCACCACCACGCTTCACCGTAGGGATGGTGCCAGGTTTCCTCCAGATGTGACGCTTGGCATTCAAGCCAAAGAGTTCAATCTTGGTTTCATCAGACCAGAGAATCTTGTTTCTCATGGTCTGAGAGTCTTTAGGTGCCTTTTGGCAAACTCCAAGCAGGCTGTCGTGTGCCTTTTACTGAGGAGAAGCTTCCGTCTGGCCACTACCATAAAGGCCTGATTGGTGAAGTGCTGCAGAGATGGTTGTCCTTCTGGAAGGTTCTCCCATCTCCACAGAGGAACCATCGGTTTCTTGGCTCCCTGACCAAGGGAGGTGACCCCAATTGCTCAGTTCTCCCCCAATTGCTCAGTTTGGCCGGGCGGCAAGCTCTAGGAAGAGACTTGGTTGTTCCAAACTTATTCCACTTAAGAATGATGGAGGCCACTGTGTTCTTTGGGGACCTTCAATGCTGCAGACATTTTTTGGTACCCTTCCCCAGATCTGTGCCTCGACACAATCCTGTCTCAGAGCTCTACGGACAATTCCTTTGACCTCATGGCTTGGTTTTTGCTCTGACATACACTGTCAACTGTGGGACCTTATATAGACAAAAGTGTGCCTTTCCAAATCATGTCCAATCAATTGAATTTACCACAGGTGGACTCCAATCAAGTTGTAGAAACATCAAAGATGATCAATGAAAACAGGATTCACCTGAGCTCAATTTCGAGTCTCATAGCAAAAGGTCTGAATACTTATGTAAATAAGGTGTTGCTGTTTTTTATTTTAGATACATTTGCAAAAATTCTAAAAAGACCAGTTTTTGCTTGGTCATTATGTGGTATTGTGTGTAGGTTGGTGGGAATTTGTTTTTTAAATACATTTTTAGAATAAGGCTGTAACGTAACAAAATGTGTGGGGGGGGGAAAAAATCAAGGGGTCTGAATACTTCCCGAATGCACTGTACACTTGAATCCCAAATAAATGGGAAAGATGATCTGATTTCAACATTTTAGACAGTGCCAGTGTCCAACTTTCCCATTCATTTGGGATTGGAGCATAACGCTTGATCTACTTGAGATTACAAAATGGAAAAGTCATAGACAAATGACAGGGCTGAAAACCTCTAATAAAACTTACATTTTGGATTGAACTAGGCTAGCCCTTTATGTTTCATATGAAAAAGGGTAACTAGTGAGGGAGTTAGGTGTTGACACCCATTTAATGTTCATGAAAACATCGTCACTGTATAGTTATTACAGTATGTAGATAAGTTCAATATACAGTTGTATGACAAAGGGACAAAAGTACGTTACGATGATGAGTGGACAGGTAGAGAATTAAATATATGATTACAGGGAAAAACTCTATAGAAATAACCTATTCCTTAATGATAGTTTTTTACCTCAATAAAGAGGACAGATGCAGAAGACTTGGTCAGTGTTTTGTTACATTGCTTGAAATAAAAGAAAATGATCAATGTAGACAAGCTCTGCACCACACATTATCTGAGAGTATGCTGGTTAAAGAGATTCTCCGGTACTTTTGGATACTTTTTAACCGGTAGTTCTGAAAGTTGTGCTAACGAGCAAAAAGTGGCCCCCAACAGTTGTGTATTACGTCACATATGTGCAGATATGTGCACCATGTCATTGATCTCTCTCTGCTGTAGGTGTACCATGTACATTTCGCTAGCTGGCGAGGGGCAGAAGCTCATTGGTTCTACTCAAATTACTAGGGGGCTGGCCCAAGTGGGGGAAAATATAAGGAAAATGCCGCAGCACAGCATCCAAAAACAGTGGCTTTTAAACTAGGGATTGCGTAGCTAATTGAGGTAAAACAGTAATTCTGCTCATAGATTATGCATGTATGAACTACACATTGACACATCCAGCCCAAAGCGGGAGGTTTAAAAAATACTCCGTAGCCGCCAAATTTCCAGAGCATGTCTTTAAGGGAGGTGTCGGTTACCATTCTCTAGTAGATATACTTGATTTGTATGAATTCCTCAAGCATGATAGATTGTGCTAATTCCCACTGAAAAATATATTTTCCAAAGAAATCTTAGTATTTAATTTGTTTGATCATATGTGTCAAGTGCAAACACTTTTCATTGATTGAGAAATATAAATATTGATGACAACAACGGAGACCAGATAAAACAGCACCTGGACACTAAGTCAAACAAAGGGTTTATGACAGCTGACAAGTGGGCATCAGTTTTGAGGGATTGGGGTATTGCAGTGTAAACATCTTAAGTGGTGCTTGCTCATGGTTATTTGCCAAATGAGATCGATCCACATATCACCAAATCACAATTTCTGTTGTCTTTTTTTTTGTGTGGATAAAACAAATGGCACTTAGAAAAAAGGACAAAACATTGATAGCAAAACTAACACGATGTGTGCTTAGAGGTGGCTTTAACATGAAATGTTTTTTGTTTTTTTACTCTTCTCAAATGTAATATTCATATCCAATTTGATTGGATTAACACTTATTGTCATTATTCGTATACATCTTATATTTGACAAATTAAAACGTTTGTTTAAAAAAAAAGTGACCAAGTTCAGTCCTTCCTCTCTAAACGGAAAAACAATGAGTTCGTTATTGAACCGTCTCAGGTTGAGGGGTTTGCCAGAGCAGAACAGGATGCAGTATTTACAAGTGACAGGAAGTGACATAGCAAAAAAAGTTGGTCGTTGTAGCGTTCAAATTTCCTCACAATCATACTGTCAGCCGCATATGTACGGGTCGGGATTGATAAAGGACGCAAAAAAACCTCAGTTGTTAAGGCCACACTGACCTTTGACCTAGAGTATTACACAAACCCAGAAAGAGAGGACATAGGAGAAGAATCCTATCTCTGCTCTCTCTGCAGAGATAGCTAAAATGGTGCATTCTCTGGAGGAAATTAAGGCATTTTGAAAGAAACAAACAAGCAAACAAATATACAAACAAAACAGACATGAGAGTAACAAGTGTGTGGATTTGTCTTTCTGTCCTGTGTTCTGCTAAGTGGTGGTGTAGTTGGTGTTAACAGGGATATTTAATATAAAGGCACCAAGTTCTTCTAAAAACGTCTTTCTCCAGTCTCGTGACCACCACAAGTCTCCCAGTCGCAGCAGCAAGCGTGAGACAAAGTTTATAATCCAAGCATTATTCCACAAAATCCTTCCTCGTCCAATCCATGGGCTTCCATTGCACCAAGCGGTAAATTTGATTGTGGCTATGCATGTCCTTTTTTGATAGTCCAAACAAAGTAGAACGGTAAAACCACCTCAAAATGCATTCTGTCCCATACAAAGTGGAGGGAGCTGAGGCTTCAGGCTGTATTGGAGATATGTTGTCTCCTTCAGCCAGTAAGTTCCCCTTGGCAGGATCCACAGCTCGACCTCCACTCCACAACCACAGCTGATATCGGATACAGTGAAAGGAATATACATATCATATATGTTTGTGTGCTTCTTTGAACAGATTATTGAATAGACGCACGAGAATACCAAACGACAGACAAAATAGGAACAGAGGTACGCATGCTCTGAAAGGAAGAGCATTATTCATTGATACAACCCCATTGTTGTTCCGCTGTTGGGAACTTAGTGTGTATAATATAATGCGGGTGTGTTTGAGTGTATTTGTGGCTGTTGAAATATTTTTGCTGCTTGTTGGCTTTTTCAGTTCTAATGTTCCTGAAAAGTATAAAGTATGACAAAAAATGTACAAAGCTTCTCGGGCCTCATAGCCGAGGTACCCTCCTGGATCCACTGCCTTCTGCTTACAAAAAAAGATTCAAAGAAAAAAGCAAGACACACAGGCTCCTCAAAAGGTCCCGCCTCTTCCTGCTTCTCCACCAATCACGCATATCCGCCGTTGCCCCCTTTAGGTCAGTGTGTGTGTGTTCCCGCCTCTCCTCTCCCACACACACACTTTAACACTCACCTCAGTGAGTTGGAAAGGGAGGCTAGCACAAGTCCATCATTCCTCAGAAAATGGAAAGAGGTGAGGCGAGAGCTGGAAAGAGGAGAGGATGACAGGAGAAGGCTAGTGCCGAAGGACATGGAGATAAAGGTGTTGCGCTGTCGTGACAACTCTCCGTTTCTTCCTACAAGACAGGCTCCTCTTCCATTGGCTCTTCTGTAGACCTGCAGGTACACCAAATAGGAAACGGCATGACATTAGCCACTTAAATCATGCCAAAATAAAAGCCCTTACCAACGAAGGTCGGGCAAAATGTATATGATAAGTCTCAGTGGAACTTCAGGTCCACGGCCTTGTGAATGAATCTGATATCTTAAAAACAGCCATTCCAAAACCACATAAAATCCCCAAAAGAGTGAATGGTGCAGGTGTTTACCTGCTGGTCTCCGTGGAGACGGTGGAAGCGGCGGCCTGCTCAGTATCCACGGTAAGCGATGCCATGGCAGTGACCGTGTCGGCCTCGTCCTTCTCTCTCCGCTGGGCATCCATTAAGGACTGGCCCACCGTGGGAGCCAACCTTTGGAGAGAGCTCCAGTGTTTACCTGCAGGGAGAGAGAGTCGTGTCAGTTTTAAGGGTGACGTGATACACATTGCGCAAACACAACTAAGTGCATATGTGCAGGTAAAACACATTGATCATTTTAATTTTAGCGAACTAACTCACTCTGTATCTCGATGACCCTCTCCAGAGAGGCAGCAGCTTTTGGACAGGGCTTCTGTTGCAGGACAGCCTGTGGCAGGGGGTCCAACTGACAGAGAGGGTGAGACGGAGTGTGCGAGAGAGAGTGTCGAGGGAGGGAGAGAGAGAGAGAGATCGACAGATTGGGATGTAAAAACAAAGAATTTCCTCTGAACAATTACATCCATCTCTACCAAATGGCATGTAGTGTATGTGAAATCACGCCACTCTCCCCTCCTATAGCAGATGATGTCATACCTCATCGCCGAGCAGGGCCGCCACGCAGGACTCGGAGGCGTCACAGATGGCCGTGAGGTCGTGACCTCCTTCCAGCGCCAGGACCACACGTCCCCCCGCCAGCTTCATTAGCTGCTTGGTGAGGTGGCCGAAACCTGAGGATGGTTCAACACTGTACTGATCCTGTACTGAGTATAATCTGAGTAAATCATGAATTGATGTAAATAGGAGAGGTCTGCACGGGAATTTTAGTTTTGTGCAGGTTTATGAAGTAAAGGCCCCATATGATAGGAAATAATTGAGGTACTTCAATATTCCTATGGAGTCTCTGGCTTTTCTTCTAGTGGTTAAGTATTATTCTTCCAGCAGGGGGTAGTAGTGTATATACAATTAGCTGGAGAACCCTCCTATAAAAGCACACACTATGGAAAAGGCTTGGCAGAAAAACTGACACGTAAAGACGGAGTAATGTTCAACTTACATTTAGCAGTGACGTTGTATCCTCCCAGAGGGGACTGGTGGCCCTCCACGGCATCAAACCCAGCGGACACTAGGACCACGTCAGGGGAGAACTCGTTGGCTATGGGCATCACCACCGTCCTGTATAACAGACAAGATGGAGAACGACATTTTAATTTCTTACGTTTCCAAACCATCTGCAAGAACTAAGCAGTGTGCAAATTGCTAAATAAGCAGAGCCTGTTCATATGAATGAAAGATCAGTGCCAATGTTGCTGCTCGTTCAGCTAATGACCAACAGTCTCTTCACCTGAAGGCAGTCAGGTACTCCACGTCCCCCATGGGCGGTTCTACACCCCCTGTCCAAGCGATGTTTGTGTTGAAGCCAACACCAGGTCCAACCCCCACCTCTTCAGGAGCCCCACTGCCGGGGAAGAAGTTTCCATCGTCGTAGCGATGCATGGAAATGTAAAGTACGTTGGGGTCGTTGTAAAAAGCCTGCTGTGTCCCGTTACCATGGTGAATATCCTGGACACAGAGAATGGATATGTGAACAATAATACATGACCAGCATTGATCACATAACGTATGTTATATGTTTTGGTATCATGACAACACTAGCACATAAAGGGCCTCGCTAACAACATACGACCCACTCACCCAGTCCACGATGAGTATCTTGCTCACTCCTAGTTTCTGCTGTAGCAGCTTGGCTGTGATGGCCACTGAGTTGAAGAAGCAGAAGCCCCTGCAGACAAAGACAGACACAAAAGACATCCATTTTTCTTTTATCAGCAGAAACAGGGAGATTGTTTAAGGGCACTGGCCAGTAGCTACTCAAAAGGGACGCTTGTACCAATTATTGTATCAACCATCGCACACGTCATGTCTCTATGGAACTGAAACAAACTCCCTTGAAGCCCCCTAGCCACTCCCCTGCCCCGGCTCTACCCATGATTCCCTGGGTGTACTCACATGGCAGTGGATTCCTCAGCGTGATGGCCTGGTGGACGCACCACGGCAAAGCCGTTCTGAAATGGAGAGGAGTGAAACAGTTTGTGAGAAAATGTTGAGTAGGCCTATCCATCAACAAAATCAAGTGATTAAGTGCTTATTGATCAGGGTACTACTGTGTCCACCCATTAACAAACCCACAGGGTATATTACATGATTATTACATATTGTTCATTTTAAATTAAGGTGTAAGGTTGCCCCTGACAACTTTCAATCAAACAGTAGTGGAACGGAGAGAGGCTGGTAATGTTACCTTCAGTTCCCCGGCGGCCACTTTGAAAGCCAGCTCGATGACGCAGCCAACAGCCATTCTGACAGCGCCCGAGGAGTGCATCTCATTCCACACAGTGTCACTGTCCACCTGCAGAGGGCAATAGAGAACACACTCATCCCCACCCTGCTACAATTATTTTAACACTGATAACACTGCTGTAGGTGATGTAATGCTCAGCTTTGTGCTGCTTATGTTGAACGAATATCCTACAATTAAACTGCATGACATTTTCTGATACTGTATTATTATCGAATCTCTACCTCTAAATAAAATGCAAATGTAACTCGATTATAAATGATGGATGGATGACTCACCCCAATGCCTCCACAGGGCAACACAGCATACATCTTCTGACTGATTGGACCTTAAGGAGCCAATCAGGGAGCAAAGGTTAGGTTGTAGTTTAAACAAGTAAAACACTATTTAGCTATATTTCAACATTTTATCACACACCTTTTAGCAGGGAGTTCTTTTCCCAAGATGCTCGGGATACAGTGCATTCGAAAAGTATTCAGACCCCTCGACTTTTTCAACATTTTGTTAAAGCCTTATTCTAAAATTGATTAAATGTTTTTTGTTTTTTTATTATCAAGCTACACACAATACCCCCTAATGACAAAGCAAAAACCTTTTTTTTGTCTACATAAGTATTCAAACCCTTTACTTAGTACTTAGTTGAAGCACCTTTGTCAACGATTACAGCCTTGAGTATGACGCTACAAGCTTGGCACACCTGTATTTGGGGAGTTTCTCCCATTCTTCTCTGCAGATCCTCACAAGCTCTGTCAGGTTGGATGGGGAGCGTCGCTACACAGCTATTTTCAGGTCTCTCCAGAGATGCTCGATCGGGTTCAAGTCCGGGCTCTGGCTGGGCCACTCAGACTTGTCCCAAAGTCACTGCTGCGTTATCTTGGCGGTGTGCTTAGGGTCGTTGTCCTGTTGGAAGGTGAACCATCACCCCAGTCAGATCCTGAGCAGGTTTTCGTCAAGGATCTCTGTACTTCGCTCCATTCATCCTTCATCATGTGCCTTTTACTGAGGAGTGGCTTCAGTCTGGCCTCTCTACCATAAAGGCCTGATTGGTGGAGTGCTGATTGGACATGTGGAGTGCTGCAGAGATGGTTGTCCTTCTGGAAGTTTCTCCCATCTCCACAGAGGAACTCTGGAGCTCTGTCAGAGTGACCATCGGGTTCTTGGTCACCTCCCTGACCAAGGCCCTTCTCCGCCAATTGCTCAGTTTGGCCGGGTGGCCAGCTCTAGAAAGAGTCTTGGTGGTTCCAAACTTCTTCCATTAAAGAATGATGGAGGCCACTGTGTTCTTGGGAACCTTCAATGCTGCAGACATTTTTTGGTACCCTTCCCCAGATGTGTGCCTCGACACAATCCTCTCTTGGAGCTCCACGGACAACTCCTTCGACCTCATGGCTTGGTTTTTGCTGACATGCACTGTCAAATATGGGACCTTATATAGACAGGTGTGTGCCTTTCCAAATCATGTCCAATCAATTGAATTTACCACAGGTGGACTCCGTCCAAGTTGTAGAAACATCAAGGATGATCAATGGAAACAGGATGCACCTGAGCTCAGTTGAGTCTCATAGCAAAGGCTCTGAATACTTATGTAAACAAGGTATCTTTTTTTTATACATTTGCAAAAGTTTCATTATGGAGTATTGTGTGTAGATTGATGAGGAAAATCTTTTAAAATCCATTTTAGAATACGGCTGTAACATAGCATAATGTGGAATAAGTCAAGGGGTCTGAATACTTTCCGAATGCACTGTATAATTGTTTTGTTTTTTACCATCGATGTCTGCAAGTCCTGTTCTGCTCAGCACCGCACATAGAGTGAACTCACATTGGTGTGTGTGTGTGTGTGTGTGTGTGTATGTAGTCGACGACTCAGTCGCTGCAGTGCTGTTTTGCAGCTGATCTAGTCACCCCCCCCCCCCCCCCTCCTCTTCTATGAGACCCAGCCTAGCTATGAGTCACCCAGACGGGGGTGGACGGGTGTCTGGGCCCTTTCCCCTCGACCAGCAGGGCTAAAAATACCCCCCCTGCGCCTGTCAGGGGAGCTAAGCCTTCAAACAATCCACCTGACTGCGTGTGAGTGTGTGGGTGGATGGAGGGGAGAGGGGCAGTCACTACTTTCAAGGATGCTTGGGGCAAATCTTGTTTCCACCATTCGAGCAAAATGGCTAGGGAAACACACATGCATGCGTTCACACACACACACAAATATATCATCTGAGGAGTAAAGACATGAAGAGATGAGGTTAGGCACCTAAGAGCTTCTTGCTGTCTAGTTTCTGTCTGTTGAGGGGACTGGTGCCGTACAGCAGGGTGTGGTATTCTGAATGCACAGTCTGGATCTCATCCAATGTGGCCTTCCTCCCCCGAATCCGCTGTACACGGTAAAGGAAAACACACGTAGCACACAATACATCAATTTCATTCAGGGTTATGTTGTATTGCTAATTGGGAAGTGATTTTTAAAATGAACTTGAACTAATAATGGATAAAGCTTATTCTCATCTCCACATATAGCTACCACTCGTTTAAGTTACTGAGAAGAAATTATCTTTGGAAATATGGAACGGAGCTGGTCGCCATTCTAGCTGTAGTGTGCAGGGAGCCCTCACCTCACAGCGGCCCAGCAGCCCAGTCTCCTGCAGCCGGGACCACACACTCTGGATGCGGCCGGCGTGCTCTGGGTGGATGTGGGTGTTCCCACACATACACTGGTGCTTCAGCATAAAGGTGTCGTACACCAACCCTGAGATGATAGGAGAGGCAGAGAGAGAGTGGAGGGAGAGAAAGAGAGTCCAAGAGACAGATGGAAAGAAAGCGATGGCGTGAGAGATAGAGAGAGAGAGAGAGAGAGAAAGATACGGGAAAGAGAGAGAAAGATGGAAAGGAGAAAATGTAGCTTTTCAAGGCAGGGTAGGAAGAAGACCAACCACAGGGCAACCGCTCTTCAACCTCTCTCTCTCAGAACAAATGGTGACCACACCGTTCATAACCCAGCAGGTCAGAGCATAATAAGACCATCATCTCTAATGGCTTTTTTCATGTTAGGACTGTTGGAGACGTTAATGATTCCATGGTGGAGGATGGCTCAATGTCATCCTGGTTTCATCAGATCCAACCCTGCAGGCTCTCGCTATTATTATTTTCTCTGCTGAAATAATTACACCCAGGCAGGCTGCTTGCCTCAGCCCTTAGTGGACTCAGTACAGGGGCTTCTAAACTTTTTCACTCAGGGGGGCCCCCTTCCAGCATTGGGGAACATCCCGTGCCCCCCCCCCCCCCCCGGCATGTGTAGGCAACCATGTCTATTTAAAGCTTATTTCCTGCAATTCTACATATTTTGCTATTGGTTGCAAAGACAATTTCAGTTTTAAAGCAATTTTTGGGGCAATTGTATACATTTTGCCATGTCTAATGAGTATTCGTGATATTTGAATGACTAAAAAATTACAATAATATCTATGGCCTAAAAAAAAACGAAATAAAAAAACATTAGCTGACAAGTTATAAATAGCTCTAAGGTATGCAATGACTGACATGACGAGAGGAACTGATGATACACTACCCAATTTCGAAATTGCACCTTGTGCATTGTACTATTACAACTTTCAAGAGTAAGTTGAAAGCCGGACTGAGTACCTGCCGACCCCTCGCCACGCCCCACAGTTTGGGAACCACTGACTTAGTCAACACATCCTATTCTGCAGGGCCATTTGACCATGGACTGGCTAGGGGAGTGTTTGTTTTCTGAAAGTGTCTTTTCTAAGGCCAATGGCTTTCGTTAGAGTTTAATGGGGATTCATTGCTAAAGCTCTACTATCTACCACTATGACAAAAAAAATTGAGATTCGGATAGATAACTAAGTTGAGGCAGTTTCTTTCATATTGTTCAATGGGTCCTGATCGTCTCACTTTGTATGTCATCTGTTCCAAAAACCAAAGAAGCGTACCTGTAGTGAAGAGGTGCTTGATGGGGACCTCACCCATGGGAGCCCCCTTGACGCTGGCAGTGGCAGGGGAGGACTGGGCCCTTCCCAGAGGTCTGTGAGGCATGCCCGAAATGGACAGGGACGCCTGGAACACATTGAGCTGTTGCAGGTGATGCTGGTCGGAAAATTGGGGACAAAATAACAGAGAAAGTTTGAATACCAACTAAAGCTTTGAATAATGTCTTTCATCATGAGACACTGCCTGGACTTCAGTGTGAGGGAATGGACTTAGTAAATAAAATCAGCTCTGTGGCATTCATTGTTTACATCAGATAGAAATACTGCAACCTTGAGAGAGAAGTGACATTTCACAATAGCTGCAAACTGAATCTGCCACCTCAGGCCAATGGAACGAGGGGAAAATGGGAGGGAGGTGGAGCTAAATTAAGCCTGTTGTAGACTAAACATGGGCCCTGGGTAGAAACCCAAAGGCAAACACGTATCCCCATACGAGCCTCAAAAGGCAGGGCAGGACAAGGACCGAGCCTTCCCAACAGCCAAAAGACTACTCTGACAATTCCCCAGCTGTAAACAGTGGCTGAGCTAACGGGGCTCTGCTTTCTGTCAATGGGAGAAGCACCACACATCCAGACAGGAGCTGTGTGAGCTCTAGGAAAAAACTAACGTGACAGATGCTCCTTCTAACAGATCAAATGACAAGGTTCACGTGCATCTTTTTTTAACTGCGGACGGTTTGTTTCAAGACCTTGAGATGGGAGCTGAGTTTACACTTGCGGACGCACACACACAGGTCCGGCAGGCCCACACCTTGCTAACCCCTTTTTAAACGAGAGATCCTAAGGCAATGCGGGCTCTCTTATGCGTCTCTCTCACTGTCTTTTCTCTTTCCATCTCTCTTACCATTGCACAGGGCGGCTCAGATCCATTTGTATTCAAGGCACCACAGCAGACAAGTAGAGCAGAGTCAGAGGGGGAAAAAAAAGTTCAGCGGGGAGGTGGTGTGTGTGTGTGTGCAGGGAGGGGGGGGGCCCTTCCGTGTCACTGACTCGAATGCCAAAATAGGTTTTTGAGGATGTCGTCTCTACAGAATGACTGCATACACCCCTGCTCCCTCCCTCCCTATGCCCCCCCCCCATACCCTAAAAACTCCTCTATCCCCCTAGCCCGTCACAACAGAAATAGTACTGCAGCAGCCTAGCTCCCTGGTGGAAGATGATTTGGTGTAAAGTGCAGGGAGAAAAAGGGGGGAGAAAAGGGCTGGTATGTTGAAGAGAGGGGGGGGGGGGAGAAGGGTGAGGGGAATGATTCACCAAGGAGAGATGAGTCACAGATGAGCCCATTCACTGAAATGAGAAAAAAGCAGCAAGGGCAGGGGAGGGAGTGTGTGAGCGCGCGTTGAGGGGGAGAAGACGCCGCCTGAATTCTGATGCTTTTCTCTCCTCTGATATTTTTTCTCAATGGTGTGTGGGAGTAGGAGAGAGGTTTATTTTATAATCTCCTTCGCTGCATTGGTTCTTCCTCCCTCCCAACGCACAAACAGCATTTCTTAGAGGAACGTGACCACAAAACACGTCCATTCTTTTCACCTCTTTTTAACGTTACGTATTAATTGCTGTCAATGACCATAATTTAGAGCCAAATATGTTAACCAACAGCAACATAGCCAACTGTGGCCATTTACAGTATTATATTATAATGTTTAGGTCCTCAAAAGAGTATGAGGTGCTGATGAGGATGCATGTCATCAACTACTGAGTAGAGTAGCTGTCTCGGCCAATGACAGCTAAACCCAAATTCAATCCATCTTGGTTACCACTGTAGATATATATATATATATATATAAATAAATAAATAAATCGTCCACTTGCCCTTTCGCAACTTTTGTTTAACAACTTTTAACTGGAGCCGCTTATCCTCTTGGTAATTTGTGAAAGAACTGCAGGCGATTCATTCTGGAGAGCTTGTTCCTTTATTTCCTGCTAAGTGCAATGGATGACTCACAGGTGGATGGGAATTAAGGCTCTCGCTCTTCTGTAGGGAGCTATGACGATGATGCCTCGCACAGCGCAGCCACTCTGCCCTCAGAGGGGATACCCTTTTCTAAATCACCAGGCCCCCGCAAAACTTAACCCACCACTCGAACTGGGTGTGAACGACAATCTATGTAGCCACATCGCTAATGATGACGTTCCTACCTTTTCAACTGCATAGCATTTGCTACTGATCTTTTGGTAGGTCATTTCTGCAATCTACACCCCTCCCTGGAGTGATTGTCATGCTAGACAGTTTCAAGTCATAAATGGCCCATTATAAGAGGTACAATGACGAATCAAGTCATTAGGTTAGTAATCACAGACAGACGTCACCGGAACAGATTTGGGAAGTTCAACAACGAATGGGGTCTGAATATTTTTACTGCACTGTTAGGATCAAGTAACAAACATTGTTGCACCCGCTATAACACCAATAAACTTTGATTTGAGCAGAATTAATCATAGTACAGAGAAAGACAATAAAACTTATGGTTTATAAATAAACAATTTGAAGCTCTTATTGGCTCTCTGATATTCTTACAGAAAGTCATCTTAATTAGTGTTAAACCTGCAAGGCAATACATTTTGTTTTTCTCTGTCAAAGTCAAATTAAATGCAAAATGTCTTTAAAAAAATGCAGTATTTACTTGGCCGTAAGGTACGCCCTCCTCATCACACTCCCTCAGCTCGATGGCCTCGTCTTCATCATCCTCTTCCTCCAAATCGCTCTCTGTGCTCTCGCCCTTCAGGGGGGTCAGCAGGCGTTCTGAAGGGGGCGACGTCTCCCCCGACTCTTCCTTCTGGAGCCTCTGCTCCTGAGGACGCCCCTCCCCCAGACGCTCAGACCCCGCCCCCTCCTCCTGCATCTCCTGCGTCTCTGTGAGCTCCTCCTCCGTCTCCTCGGGGTGGGTGGGTGGTTGGCGAGGAAGCTCCACCCCTTTTGACAGAATCTGGTGTGGTTGACAGATAGGGAGAGTTAATCACTGCTGCCACATGTAGAGTATACTACACCGTCCAGTCCAGTCCAGGCAAATGGCATACAATACTTTTTTTTACCTGCAAACACAACCATAACCTCTAATACTGTAGTGTTTCTTGTAGTGCCCCCTACCTTGTTGAGCTGGTACTGCTTCTGCTTCTCCAGGAAGTGCTGGTGCTGCTGCTGCATGACGAGCTGCTGCAGGGCCTGGGGGCTCTGGGGGAGGGGTGCAGACTGTGTGCGACTCAGGGGCCGGTGGCGTGGTAGCTTGTTCACCGTGCGCATACTGTTGGACACCCGCTCCCCTGTCACCAACGGCGACTGACCGTACATGGGGACTGGAGGGAGGAAGAGTCAGAGAGATGTGTTTCAGAAGAGGCAGTACGTATTTATCTATATTTACCTGCAAGTAGGACGCTCTGCTGGCGGGGATAAGAGTATAAATATATGTTGGTAGATGTACCTGAGAGGAGGGCACTCGGCTGGCAGGGATAAGAGTATAAATATATGTTGGTAGATGTACCTGAGAGGAGGGCACTCTGCTGGCAGGGATATAAGAGT
Source organism: Salvelinus namaycush (assembly GCF_016432855.1). Lineage (NCBI taxonomy): Eukaryota > Metazoa > Chordata > Actinopteri > Salmoniformes > Salmonidae > Salvelinus > Salvelinus namaycush. The sequence goes on along the minus strand of NC_052347.1, from coordinate 10,966,656 downwards.
ATAAATATATGTTGGTAGATGTACCTGAGAGGAGGGCACTCTGCTGGCAGGGATAAGAGTATAAATATATGTTGGTAGATGTACCTGAGAGGAGGGCACTCGGCTGGCAGGGATAAGAGTATAAATATATGTTGGTAGATGTACCTGAGAGGAGGGCACTCGGCTGGCAGGGATAAGAGTATAAATATATGTTGGTAGATGTACCTGAGAGGAGGGCACTCTGCTGGCAGGGATATAAGAGTATAAATATATGTTGGTAGATGTACCTGAGAGGAGGGCACTCTGCTGGCAGGGATAAGAGTATAAATATATGTTGGTAGATGTACCTGAGAGGAGGGCACTCTGCTGGCGGGCCTGCTCCAGCAGGAGGACGTGCTGCAGTAGGGAGGAGTGACTGCTGTGGCTGTTGGGGGCCTGGGTGGAGTCTAAGTCGTGTTGCATCCCAGGTGGCAGGCATGATGCCGGCAGGGACGAGGTGCTGACAAACTTGCCCGTCAGAGCCCCACCCTGACGCATGGTCTGGATGGCCTGCCTCTCCGCCTCCTGCAACAGCTTCTGATTGGCCTGAGGATGGAAGGGGGGTTAACTAAGTCAGAATGTCTACATCAGAGGACAACTCTGGTTCAGGGGAGTGTGTGCTGGTTTCTATTTTACCTCAACTCAGTGGAATGGAGCAGGTTCAGGCAGTTTATTTACGAGTACTTAAAAAAACATTTAAGAAGCTATTTTTAGAACACAAGGTCAGCACTGGAATTTTTTTTTGCACATTTATCTTTATGCCAACAGTGACAGGTTCTGACTTCTAAACTTGAAATATTGTTAATCATCAAGTATCCCATGGAAAGGAGAAGGGCCACAGTCTGGTTGTTACAGCAAAAGTTAATGGTTATCTGTAGGAGGAATGTATATGGTGTAGTCAATTAAGGTTGGATATGAGCTAGGGGCTTGGAATGTACTGAGTTAAGGAAAGGCAATCACGTGGTTGTGGTCACTGGTAAGGGTGGAGAGCTGTAGATTAGTGAGGAATGGGGGTCGAGGTCAGGGAGACAGAACAGTTTATTACCCACATCACTTAACTTCCTGCATAGCAATAAATATGTAATGTTTAGAGGGAAGGAGCAGACTTCACCTAAATTGGGGTGTATGTATGTATGCATGTATATACATATATCTGTTCAGCTGTCTGACTCATTGGGTGGATAAACCTTGTTTGAGCTTATCATAGTTGTCCGTGAGTTTTTTACTGTTTAATTAGAAACTAACAGCAGCTATGGCTAATTTATTATAACCATTACAGATAACAAATCCTAATTGCTAAATTGCCTCACACATACATATAGTTGAAGTTTACAAACACTTAGGTTGGAGTCATTAAAACTTGTTTTTCAACCACGCCACAAATTTCTTGAGAACAAAATATAGTTTTGGCAAGTCGGTTAGGACATCTACTTTGTGCATGACACAAGTAATTTTTCCAACAATTGTTTACAGAGATTATTTCACTGTATCGCAATTCCAGTGGGTCAGAAGTTGACATACACTAAGTTGACTGTGCCTTTAAACAGCTTGGAAAATTCCAGAAAATAATGCCATGGTTTTAGAAGCTTCTGATAGGCTAATTGACATCATTTGAATCAATTGGAGGTGTACCTGTGGATGTATTTCAAGGCCTACCTTCAAACTCAGTGCCTCTTTGCTTGACATCATGGAAAAATCAAAAGAAATAAGCCAAGACCTCAGAAAAAAATTGTAGACCTCCACAAGTCTGGTTCATCCTTGGGAGCAATTTCCAAACGCCTGAAGGTACCACGTTCATCTGTACAAACAATAGTACGCAAGTGTAAACACCGTGGGACCACGCAGCCGTCATACCTCTCAGGAAGGAGACACGTTCTGTCTCCTAGAGATGAACGTACTTTTGTTCAAAAAGTGCAAATCAATCCCAGAACCACAGCAAAGGATCTTGTGAAGATGCTGGAGGAAACCGGAACAAAAGTATCTATATCCACAGTAAAACGAGTCCTATATCAACATAACTTGAACGGCCACTCCGCAAGAAAGAAGCCACTGCTCCAAAACCGCTATAAAAAAGCCAGACTACGGTTTGCAACTGCACATGAGGACAAAGATCGTACTTTTTGGAGAAATGTCCTGTGGTCTGATGAAACAAAAATAGAACTGTTTGGCCATAATGACCATCGTTACGTTTGGAGGAAAAGGGGGGGGGGGGGGGGGGTGCTTGCAAGCCAAAGAACACCATCCCAACCGTGAAGCACGAGGGTGGCAGCATCATGTTGTGGGGGTGCTTTTCTGCAGGAGGGACTGGTGCACTTCAAAAGAGATGGCAACATGAGGGAGGAAAATTATGTAGAAATATTGAAGCAACATCTCAAGACATCAGTCAGGAAGTTAAAGCTTGGTCGCAAATGTGTCTTCCAAATGGACAATGACCCCAAGCATACTTCCAAAGTTGTGGCAAAATGGCTTAAGGACAACAAAGTCAAGGTATTGGAGTGGCCATCACAAAGCCCTGACCTCAATCCTATAGAAAAATTTGTGGGCAGAACTGAAAAAGCGTGTGCGAGCAAGGAGGCCTACAAACCTGACTCCGTTACACCAGCTCTGTCAGGAGGAATGGGGCAAAATTCACCCAACTTATTGTGGGAAGCTTGTGGAAGGCTACCCGAAACATTTGACCCAAGTTAAACAATTTAAAGGCAATGCTACCAAATACTAATTGAGTGTATGTAAACTTCTGACCCACTGGGAATGTGATGAAAGAAATAAAAGCTAAATTAAATAATTCTCAACTATTATTCTGACATTTCACATTCTTACAATAAAGTGGTGATCCTAACTGACCTAAGACAGGGAATTTTTACTAGGATTAAATGTCAGGAATTGTGAAAAACTGAGTTTAAATGTATTTGGCTAAGGTATGTAAACTTCCGACTTCAACTGTGTGTGTGTGTATATTTTTTTCAGACAATAAAAAAAGTGCTATTTAAAGTTAATTTATTGAAACCGTAATATCAACTGGTTATATTATATCGTGGAACACAATCTTCAAAAAGGCAGCAACCTCAGCAGTGGCACTTGCTTGTAGAAGCCTATCTGTGCAATGGCATAGCTTTGTTTTGTTATTTCAGCAGGCAAAATGCTCTTATTTCCCAAACCCTTATCACAAATCAAGAGACCTATTTTATCGTTAAAAAAATACATGTAAAATAACTAAATAATACATAACAGAATATTTTTCCAAATGAAAAAAAAGTGATACGCATCTCACGTCTGGAACAGTTATTCTTAGAGTGATAATTTGAAACGGGGCTCAATTTGGCGAGGTGAAATAATTTTTCAGGGTTGCAAACCAAAATCTGTCTTTTCGATATACAGACATTCAAATTTGTTTATTCAGCCTGTTCTTTGGAATTTTCCAAATGGATTAACAATTCCACATTGAACACTGCATGGGGATGAATTACGGCCATGATATCTGTTTGGTGAGTAGGCCTAGACTTAATGATTCTGATAAAAAGGTTTAGGGGGGCTATAGCCTAGGCTAACCAATTCTAAATGGCACTAGTAGTTCACAAAGTAGCATAAGTGGAAAATAGACAAGACACAATCTTTCCAAAACTGTAATGCTCGTTGTTGGAACATATTTCCCTACTTCAGCCAAGCAGTCCATTAAGAATTTGTGATAAAACTGTCGTCATTTGGCAAGGAATGAAGCTTGTGTATCCCATCAGTTAGATGCATTTGTTTCTGTAGGCCTAACGGGAGCTTGTGTGTGCACTCAGCACATGTGTGTAGCGGGAGCGGTTGAAATGCAATTGAGTGAGTGAGACACGGAGGGGAAAGGGAATTTAGGGAGAAGAACTGTGTGATGCTTGGCTTGGTTTTCTTTTTGTTGCGCCCCGCAAATGCACATGTACAAATGGAACACTAGAGTCAAAGCAAATTAACGTCGTCTTCAAGACAACATTTTGATCTCTGGTTAAAGATGGCGTTTTTACATCCGTTCGAGTACTGATGCCTATCCCTAGTTTGTGGTGTTCAGAATTTCAGTCTAGTACTCACGGTGAGGTGCGAGTTGGCTGGCAGGCCCAGGGAGATGTTGGGCAGCGAGGGGGATGTGTAGAGGCTCAGCGGACTGACTGTCCCATCAGCGTTAAGGGTCTGGTGGAGGGACCGCAGCTGCTGCACAGAAAAGAGTGAGGAAAAAGTGATTGAGTGAGAGAAAGTGTGTGAGGGAAAGGGCGAGAGAGCGAACAGAAGAGGAGCAAGCGAGACAACCAGCAGGGGTTTTCCAGAGAGGGAGAGAGACAGAGTGAAGTCTTCCGGCTCACTAAAACATCCCATCAGTGCATGTATATTTAATCTACCCTAGCAACAACTAGAGAGAGGAAGAAAGAACACAAGATGGATTCCTATCTGACCCTCTGCAGTATAAACAGATAGGACAGGAGCTCTAACCATAGTGTGACTCATTCTTTCAGCTCGCACAACATGTTTCTCTCCAGAGGCCGCCGAGGCTTCCAGTTCCCTTTGAACAAACGGCTGTTATTTGATGTTTGTGCAGGTGTGCTAGCTAGTACCATTTCAGGAGCTTTTGTAACTTGCCATTTAGACTTCACCTGGCTAACACTGTACAGAAACCCCACATACTATAGATTGTGTCCAAAATCTGGCTTGCCTACTACTTACTAAAAATACATACTGTGTACTAATAGTACTACATACAATTTAGAACGTACGCTTTAGTAAAAACGTATGCCATAATCAACAAATATCAACATACTAATCATCCATTATGAGAAGGCATCATCTAATGTGCAATCGCACTTGTTCCCTGCCAGTTGTTCATTTTAGTAGGCCATATTCTGATTATCAGCTGTTGTCAAACACACCTGAACGCAAAAAGACGATACTCTTCCTCAATAGTGTGCAGCGATTTCTATTCGACGAAAAGCCAAAATGAATATTACATCCTAGAATTTAAAGCATAATAAAAAAAATGCACATTTTAATTTATTTTCACATACCCAAAAAGCATTCTATTTAGAACGCAATATGGGTATTTGGACACAGCCATATTTCTCCCTGCCTTTACTTTTTCTCAACAAGGGCCCTTCTCTTTTTAAGCTCCCCCCAGCGAGTGTCAGCCTTCTTCACAGGTTCTCACTGATAATGACGTTATTAGGGGAAGACTGACTCAGCAGAATCCCGATTTGAAACAGGGAAAATAAGGGAAAAAAGTCACCATGCATCACAAACAAGGGGTTGATCCATGGCAAACTGCCCTATTTGTTGTTAAAACAATGTCACGCTCTCCTTTCTGTGTGCGTCTGCCCATTTATCAGCCCGGATCTGCTGGGGCGGCAATGACGCAATAACGTTCTTGATGGGGGTGGCTATTTTGGAAAGTTGCACACAGCAGGCTAACAAGGCACTTATGTCATCAGCGGTCGACTGTTTCTCCGCTTTGAGAGAATGGCAGTAATCAAGTATTTTCAGGGAGGGAGGGTAGGGAAAATAAATGGTCTCGGAGATTGACTAATGCTTTTTATTTTTGTTGCCCTACTTTGAGAGAAGAGGAAGTATTTTTGGGTGTTATAAAATGGCAGGGGGAAGATAGCTGTAAATTGAGTGTTGAGAGAGCTGTCTGAATGAGAGGACAAATGCTCATTTGAATTCAAATCATCAATCCTGTTCTACCAAATAGAAAACACATTTATCGATTAAAACACAGGTCTTCTAAAACAGATATTTGAAGGGGTGGATATGGAGAGTAAGACAGAGTACCTGAGGGCTATAGTGTTCCAGCTACAGCTATTCTGTAAGTAGCATGACTACCAGGAAAAACTCAAGTCACAGGGACAAGAACTGGTAGTTCTGATCAGTGAACTTACAGTATGTTCTGCAATGAAATAGCTAAGGCAGCTAGGCCTATATTTATCTTGTCTTACAAAATGAACAATGGATCAGGTTTTATTATCAAAATGGAGGATAGCAGTCATTCAGAACGCTATGGCTAGCTCTCTCTCCCTCCTACATCCCCTCGTCATTGCTCTCGCTTTCTCTCCCAAGGTTAAGATGTTCCTGGGGCCACTTGCTGCTCAGTGTACATCAGACCAACCTTCCACCCCCCCTAGTCTACCAAAGCTTATTTTCAGGCCTTATTCACTGCAGTCAGCCGCTATCCTCTCGCCCTAGTTTACAATTCATCCAAGCACAATGACCATACAAGCATAAAGAATAAGCTACTATTAGCCCTAAAGAACACAGTCTACCTAGTCATGTAACACTCCTCATAAGTCCCCATTGCATTTGATCTATAACTAACAGCAGTGTTGATAAAAACTAAACCAAGTCACCAGGTAGCCTAGTGGTTAGAGAGTTCAGCCAGTAACCGAAAGGTTGCTGGATTGAATCCCCGAGCTGACAAGGGTTTTAATCTGTCGTAAACCTGTCGTTCTGCGCCTGAGCAAGGCAGTTAACCCACTGTTCCCCTGGCACTGACGACGTGGATGTCGATTATGGCAGCCCCCCGCATCTCTGATTCAGAGGGGTTGGATTAAATGCGGAAGACACATTTCAGTTGAAGGCATTCAGTTGTGCAACTGACTAGGTATCCCCCTTTCCCAATCAGAATGGGTTCCATTTGAGTCTGTCTTTCAACACTTTTATACTAATGCTTCTAATGTGATGAGACATTTTATAAAGCATGCACTCTGTTGGTCCCTGGTACCACAACCCTTTGTCCAAGCTATAGGTCATGGATTTTGCATGGTGTGTTATAAAAATGCATCAAAACAGACAAACAGCAACACACATTTCAGGGGTTATAAAGTTCCATAGAAGGTAGAATTATATTTTGCAGAGGCGAGGCCCTCCTAGCATCCTCCCACAGCCCTCCCCTCTCTTACCTCTGCGTGGATGTTGGGGACAGAGCCGCTGGAGCCGTTCTCTGCGATGGCGCTGTTGGAGCTGTTGGGCGAGCTGGGCCCGGAGCCAGGGGCACTGCTGCACATGGAGGACACTGCAATGACAATGGAACAGGCCACTCAGAGACAGAACCAATGCAGCATCCCAGGCAGACAGACAACACAGCCAAAACCCTTGTGTGGTACGGCCTTTCTCCAGGCTTGCATCAAACTGTACAAATGTGTGAAGAGAAATGTCTAGGTTTTATCAGGCAGTTTTCTATGAGTATACAGAAAGGTAGAAACAGAATAGACCATCATTGGTAACATATACATGGAATCAGAGAACTAGGAAAAAGGACTTCCCGACGTTTCTTTGACTTTCAAGAGGCCAACATTCTAAGTCCCAATCCGAACGTTCCCAAAAACCCTGTTCCCTTTTTCCCTGCCAGCTAACCCCCCAAACCCATCCCCTTTTGTCCTATTCAAGCCTTACGTATTAATCTACATCCTACCCTATAGTCCCTGCTATTTTTGTTTGCCTCCAATAAGTCCCTATATTTAGTCCCAGAAAAGCTTCTGCTTTCATTAGCAGATGAAACGGGCGAGTTAAATCAAAAGCCTCTATAAGCATAGCTTCTGTTGTGGTCTCGAGAACAACCAGCATTTATACTATCTCCTATGTTTACATACTAGTTGCCCGTGACATGGAAACGAGCTAATAGTGCAAACCCTTAAACCTAGCATATGGTAGCTAGCTCCAGTACTAGGTCTGTAAAGGCACTGTGTGGCATGTGTATATAGCCAACCTGGCTAAGTGGGTTATATAACTAGGTCCTTCTGGGAAAAGAGCTAGAGGTGTAGAGTGCCGCGGCCCCTCCGGATGTCTACTTTTACCATCAGGCCAGAGTTGAAATGACTGTTTTATGTTAAGTAGGGTGTGATTTTAGATGGTTTATGGTTCACTCAACCAGATGCTTCTCACTGGGGTTGGTTTACAACTATGAAATGGCACAGGGTGTGGAATTCCAGTTGAAGAGTGTACAATGTATTTGTATGTGAGTATGTAACTGCATAATGGATGAGAGTGTAAATGCATGGTGTGTGTGTGCGCTCTCACCAGAGATCTCGATGGCTCTCTTTTTGAAGGTGCTTATCACTGTCCCGTCCTTCCTCCTCAGCAGAGGACTGCTCCGTCTCTCAGCTACCTTCTGTTTTAACCGCGAACGCACCTTCAGATTGGGCTCGGAGGCTGTCGGAGAGAGCGCGCAAGAGAAAGAGATGTGAGAGAGCGCGAGAGAGAGGTGAGTTTAAATGAAAAAGACATACAACAAAACCATAAACGAGCAACAGCTCATACAGAGTCTATCCAAAAGTACTATGGACGGCTACAAATGGGGCTATTTATACATCTTATTGACTGGGGACACTAAGACTGAAATAAACGTCCATTTGCAACTAACCCCTCCTTCACACAACTGCTTTTTCAGCTCATTGTTGATGCAATGAACGACAGACCAAATTAGACTAATGGAAGTAAATAAAAACAGAGGGATTGGACCCAAGGAAGAATACCTGCTGCTTTGGCAAAAGCTAATGGGGATCCAAATAAACCAATAAGGAGGGATGGGGAAAAAATAGGAATTGGGGCAATTAAGCAAAAGCCCCGGGCTTAATTTAATTAGCCTCCAATAGCGGTGCTTTCCACTGGACGTCACACTCTCCCCACCTACGTAGACCAGCCAAGACCTTCAGCTCTGATAACATCATGGGCTTTAGTATGGCTTTCATTTGATTAGAAATCAAAAAGTTTGGGGTGAGGACGATCAGAGAGACTGAAGGAAGGAGAATGCACACGCACACACTCAACAGAGTTATACCTTTCAGTCATAATTCCCAGTAAGCACAAGCTAACAAGTCTATGGAAACAATACCAAACAACAACACGCAATACAATTACATCTAGATCCATGGGATCCTTCAGGATAGACACACAGCAAGCATATATTTAAGCATGTGTCATGGGTCAGCTTCTCAGACCCAGATTAAGCTTACTGCTGGACTAAAACACATTCATTGGAAAGTCTCCAATCTCCATTTAGTGAACCACCCCACTCCATCGGCTTGTCTGTGGGTGGGCTTAATTATTTACGTGAGTGAGTGTGTATGTGTGTAGCTATTGCCCACCAGTCTTCACCAACACTGCTGCTGTGGTGACTCATTCTGACTCATACCAGCAAAGGAGAAACACTAAAATGTACACACATACCTACTGTCAGACATGGGTAGGTGCCTCAAAGTAATGCAGACCTGCAACCACACACACACAGTGCATCCACTCACCAGTCTTCCGGAGAGGGAAATCGTCCCTGCCCTCGTAGGACCCCAGTAGCGGGGGTAGTTTGTAGGAGGGCGGCGTTCCCGGAGTGTTACTCTGAGGGGGGGAGTTGGGGTCCAGAGAGGTGTGGTGGGCCCCCCTGATGAAGCCATAACAGATAAGACACCAGATTCAGTTGATACTACTTGTGATGTAGACAAGACATTCTCTGACTAGATTAAAACCTCTTTATCCATTTGGCATGACACCCCCTGAGGAAGGCAAACAAGACATACCACTCTCTGGAGTTCCAAGTATTTTTTAACAGTTCACTCTGGGTCAATGCATCAGTGTAGGAGCTCTAAGAGTCCTAGCTAAGGTATAGCCCTTCCTCCATATTCATTAACCATTAACTTCCATGGCTCTTGGCCAGTCTGCCAGCTAACGTTAGCCAGCTTCAGAACTCAAATTAGATGTTGATGGTTAGGCTCACCAGCATTTATGGGTGAAGGAATGGTTTAGTCCGCCAGGTGTGCCAGGCTCTTTTTTGCTCAGGAGGAACTCCTGGAGCTTCAGCTTCACCTCCGTACTGGCAATGGCACCTTCCGGAACAAACCATCAACACAAAGCTATTATAACTCTAACAAAGACCAACAGCTATGGAGTATGAGGATCTAAACTAGAGCAATAACAGCAACACTGTATCACTCTATTAAGTAAAAGTGTCTGATAAGACATAGCTACCGTATATTTCACTGTTTACTTTCTGAAAGCTTCTCTTCATACATACACCAGATATCTACTGCTCAGTGTGTGAGTGTGTGTCCTCTATGTGTACTACTCACTCTCTTTGCCCTTCTCCTTGTTGCGTAGCATGAGGAGCTGCTGCTCCAGCCTCTGTTTCTCCAGCTCCTCATGCCTCTGCTGCTCTAGCTTCCTCTTCTGCTCCAGCTCCTGCTGCCGCTTGGCCGCCAGGATCTCCTGCTGCTGCTGCAGGGACGCCAGGGGGAACGAAAGCCAGAGAGAGGGGATGTCAAATGAAGCTCAAACTGACTGTCAGAAACTAACTGATCGGTCCAGTGGCGTGTGGCTAAAGACGTTTCTAACCCCAACCCTTGCCCCCCCACCCACCAGCCTTCCTAAAGCGTATCCCCATTACCTTCAGGTGCTCCTGCAGCTGAACCTCATGCTGGCGTGTCAGCACCTCATGCTGCTTCTGGAACTCAGCGAAGAGAAGCTGTTTCTGAAGCTCCTGCTGCTGCTTGAGGAGGAGCAGTTCATGCTGCAGTTGCTGCTCCCTCATGGCTGGATCCACCCCTCCACCCAGGGGTCCCAGCCTGGGATCTGTCCTCAGGTCCACGGGACCGCCGCCACCTCCAACACCCTGCTCACTGCCGCCCACAGGGCTCTGCATCCCCGAGGGGAGAGTTGTCTTCACCTCCACAGCTAGATGGAGGAAGGGGTGGAGAGCAGAGAGAGTGGGAAGGAGACAGAAGGAAATGGAGAGAGTAAAGGAGGGCAAGAAGAGGGAGACAGAAGGTAAAGGAGGGGAGCAGACAAAGAGAATAAGAAAACAGTTTGTTAAATGGTGATCAAATAAACCACAAATAAAGACTAAGTACAGCAGTTCAATATAGTTTTTTTCAGAAACAAAACAAAAAAATCTTCTGATACTGCGGAAATGGTGAGGTTAAAGTTCAAGGTCTGAGAAGTAATTCCCTTTGATAGAAATGACATTTAACTTAGTTTGACTAACATAATACATATGTCTTTTAGCCATGAGGCTTGGCACAGATCTACTGTATCTCACTGAGTGAAGTCAACAAGGGCACACCGAGTAAGTTATAGAGACAATCATTGCAGTGACAACCAGTTTCTATAAGGACAAATATGTCCCATCTAATAGAGTGACCCTGGAAACCGACCGGGTCCATCTTTCAGTGTATTACTGCTTTCAGAAATCAGACCAGGAGTTCAATAATGTTTGGCATGCTAGCTCTCTCTGGAGCCATTGCATAACTCCACCATGATGACAGAGTTCAGTGGAGTTGGACACACTACTGTCGTGCAGTACACACATCAGGAGGAATAAAGTTTGGGGCCTGTTCTTCTCTCTGCTGGCAAAAGTGTGAAGGGTGCATGTTGTATTAAGAACACTTAGGAGAGTGTTTAAGTGTACTATTTTAAAAGTATGATTCCACATAAGTGTGTGAGTGCTTATGTGGTTCCTGAATAATTAAATCACAGTATGTACGTTTATACAGTACATACTTCAATGACTGAAGGAGCATCTTGGAGTGTTTCCGTGCGACTGTTAGCGTTACGCACAGAGTCATCACTTCATCAGCTGATGAAGAAGAGTAACAATTCATGGTTTACTAGTTATTCATGTTGTATGGAGCATGTTATCACCATGGATTACAAGGAATCCATCCATCTGTATCACGCTAGGTAACTCTATACTAGTGTGTCGGTGTATGCATTTTGCTCAATAGGAGACAGTATTGAACGGTAGGGATGGGAGCGGACCTTGCTAAAAATAGCCAGGGCAACTATCGATACAAAGAGGGCACACCATTACATAACCTGGGAGGACCACAGTAGGCAGGGCCGGGACGAGGGCAGAAGCCAAGACGAGGGCAGAAGCCAAGACCAGGACGAGGGCAGAGCCAGGGCACTCTACGACACTTCGGGAGCTTTGTCTCTGATACATTAAGCACAGAGCTGGCAACAACGCACAGCATCCCAAAGCCACTGGCAAGTGCTGCTGCCAAACAGACAAGCAAGCACAGCCACCTGGCAAGTGCTGCTGCCAAACAGACAAGCAAGCACAGCCACCTGGCAAGTGCTGCTGCCAAACAGACAAGCAAGCACAGCCACCTGGCAAGTGCTGCTGCCAAACAGACAAGCAAGCACAGCCACCTGGCAAGTGCTGCTGCCAAACAGACAAGCAAGCACAGCCACCTGGCAAGTGCTGCTGCCAAACAGACAAGCAAGCACAGCCACCTGGCAAGTGCTGCTGCCAAACAGACAAGCAAGCACAGCCACCTGGCAAGGGCCACGCTACTGTTTTAGACCTTAAGTCGACAGAGAAATCAGGGATTGGAATGGGCTATTGTGTGCCCCAAGTTGGCTTCCAATGCACCTGACAGTTTCCATTAGTTTCACCTTTCATTAACCCTCATTTCAATGGTCACAAGGCTTGACATTGGTGCAGGGTCAGAACTGAGTAGGACAAGACACTAAGGTTTAACATCTCAAACAAATGCAGAAAAAAACAATGGAAGAGATTAGTGGGCAGGCAGAGAAGCGCTCAGTCTGCAACAATGGTCAAGGGTAAAGAGGTTGACTGCCGCCCGTGCATTGGTGGATGTAGAGTATTGGATCCCAGCTGTAGGCTAGGACCTAATGAGAAGGCACCGATTCCGTGTCACAGATGGTTAAATCACTCAGTGACCAGATGAGAGAGAAGAGATAGGCTAACTCCTGTGGAAAAAATAAATGGGAGACTGAGGGAGCAGCTAGCACTAGCTGAAAAGCACAAGCACTGCTTTGTGAGTTTGATTCTGAATGCAACGGCATCTATGAGTGGACCTCCAAGCCTGGAGAACTAAACCAGTTATTTTTCATCAAAGTTGCATGTCGTTAAAGATTTATTAATTTCTTCTTTTTTTTTATTTTTATCTAGGGTCAGATAAGGCTGGGAATTGCCAGGGACCTTACAATATCACGACACTTAGGTGCCGATATGTATTGTGATTCACACACACAGCATTTCGATACTGTGATTTTATTGTGATTTGATGTTCCAAACATATTGCTCACTCATGGTTGAAATTAATCTTAGATTAGACCTAATCTAGAGTTTTTAACTAGGTTTATATAATTAAGCAGATGTTTTGCACCATTTACTTTTTAAAGACTAGATTAGTAAAACACTAAACTACAGGTGTATTTATAAATTCAAATCTGGAGTGCCAGAGTGTGCTCTGGGCAATCGTAAATTCAGAGTGTTTCGCTCTGGCCGATGAGTAGGGTTGATCCGAGCGTTCTGACCACACAACGGCACTCAAGCACCCAAGCTAACTGGCTAATGTTGGCTAGCTTGCTAGCTACTTCCAGGCACAAATGAGAGAACACCTCACTGACTTTTTTACTCACCCTAGCAGAGCTGGTTAGGCTGTGTTCATGTTATCCAGAGCGTTGGTGACTCTGTGCTGCTGGCAACCATTTAATTATGCTTTTTGCCCATGTTTACTGACACCGGCTACATTCAACGAGTGTTGACTGTCAATTCAGTTATTCTGCGCTCTGGCACACTCAGACGAGTGCTCTGCTACCGCAGGGCAGCTCTCTAAGCCCTCTACTCTTTAATATTTTTACCAATGACCTGCCACTGGCATTAAACAAAGCATGTGTGTCCATGTATACTGATTATGATTCAACCATATACGCATCAGCAACCACAGCTAATGAAGTCACTGAAACCCTTAACAAAGAGTTGCAGTCTGTTTTGGAATGGGTAGCCAGTAATAAACTGGTCCTGAACAGCTCTAAAACTAAGAGCAATGTATTTGGTACAAATCATTCCTTATGTGCTAGACCTCAGCTAATTCTGGTAATGAATGGTGTGGCTGTTGAACAAGTTGAGAATACTAAATTACTTGGCATTACCTTAGATTGTAAACTGTCATGGTCAAAACATATAGATTCCATGGTTGCAAAGATGGGGAGAGGTCTAGCTGTAATAAAGAGATGCTCTGCTTTTTTGACACCACACTCCAAAAAGCAAGTTCTGCAGGGCTCTAGTTTTGTCTAATCTTGATTATTGTCCAGTCGTGTGGTCCAGCGCTGCAAGGAAAGATCTAGTTGCTGCAGCTGGTCCAAAACAGAGCGGCACGTTTTGCTCCTAATTGCAATCAGAGGGCTGATATAAATACACTGCTCAAAAAAATAAAAGGGAACACTTAAACAACACAATGTAACTCCAAGTCAATCACACTTCTGTGAAATCAAACTGTCCACTTAGGAAGCAACACTGATTGACAATAAATTTCACATGCTGTTGTGCAAATGGAATAGACAAAAGGTGGAAATTATAGGCAATTAGCAAGACACCCCCAAAAAAGGAGTGATTCTGCAGGTGGTGACCACAGACCACTTCTCAGTTCCTATACTTCCTGGCTGATGTTTTGGTCACTTTTGAATGCTGGCGGTGCTCTCACTCTAGTGGTAGCATGAGACGGAGTCTACAACCCACACAAGTGGCTCAGGTAGTGCAGCTCATCCAGGATGGCACATCAATGCGAGCTGTGGCAAAAAGGTTTGCTGTGTCTGTCAGCGTAGTGTCCAGAGCATGGAGGCGCTACCAGGAGACAGGCCAGTACATCAGGAGACGTGGAGGAGGCCGTAGGAGGGCAACAACCCAGCAGCAGGACCGCTACCTCCGCCTTTGTGCAAGGAGGTGCACTGCCAGCGCCCTGCAAAATGACCTCCAGCAGGCCACAAATGTGCATGTGTCTGCTCAAACGGTCAGAAACAGACTCCATGAGGGTGGTATGAGGGCCCGACGTCCACAGGTGGGGGTTGTGCTTACAGCCCAACACCGTGCAGGACGTTTGGCATTTGCCAGAGAACACCAATATTGGCAAATTCGCCACTGGCGCCCTGTGCTCTTCACAGATGAAAGCAGGTTCACACTGAGCACATGAGCACATGTGACAGACGTGACAGAGTCTGGAGACGCCGTGGAGAACGTTCTGCTGCCTGCAACATCCTCCAGCATGACCGGTTTGGCGATGGGTCAGTCATGGTGTGGGGTGGCATTTCTTTGTGGGGCCGCACAGCCCTCCATGTGCTCGCCAGAGGTAGCCTGACTGCCATTAGGTACCGAGATGAGATCCTTAGAGCCCTTGTGAGACCATATGCTGACACATGCACATTTGTGGCCTGCTGGAGGTCATTTTGCAGTGCGCTGGCAGTGCACCTCCTTGCACAAAGGCGGAGGTAGCGGTCCTGCTGCTGGGTTGTTGCCCTCCTACGGCCTCCTCCACGTCTCCTGATGTACTGGCCTGTCTCCTGGTAGCGCCTCCATGCTCTGGACACTACGCTGACAGACACAGCAAACCTTTTTGCCACAGCTCGCATTGATGTGCCATCCTGGATGAACTGCACTACCTGAGCCACTTGTGTGGGTTGTAGACTCCGTCTCATGCTACCACTAGAGTGAGAGCACCGCCAGCATTCAAAAGTGACCAAAACATCAGCTAGGAAGCATAGGAACTGAGAAGTGGTCTGTGGTCACCACCTGCAGAATCACTCCTTTTTTGGGGGTGTCTTGCTAATTGCCTATAATTTCCACCTTTTGTCTATTCCATTTGCACAACAGCATGTGAAATTTATTGTCAATCAGTGTTGCTTCCTAAGTGGACAGTTTGATTTCACAGAAGTGTGATTGACTTGGAGTTACATTGTGTTGTTTAAGTGTTCCCTTTATTTTTTTGAGCAATGTACTATGCATGCCAGTCTCTCTTGGCTAAGAGTTGAGAGACTGACTGCATCACTTCTCATAAGAAACATTGTGTTAAAAATCCCAAATTGTTTGCATAGTCAATTTACACACAGCTCTGACACACACACTTATCCCGCCAGACATGCCACTAGGGGTCTTTTCATAGTCCCCAAATCCAGAACAAATTCAAGAAAACGTACTGTATTATATAGAGCCCTTATTGCATGGAACTTCCATCTCATATTGCTAAAATAAACAGCAAACCTGGTTTTAAAAAAATTGATAAAGCAATGCCTCTCCCCTATTTGACCTAGATGGTGTGTGTATGCATTGATATGTAGGCTACGTGTGCCTTTTTAAAAATGTATGTAGTTCTGTCCTTGTCTAATGATGTTCTGTATGATGTCATTCTGTATTATGTTTCATGTTTGTGTGGACCCCAGGAAGAGTAGCTGCTGCTTTTGCAACAGCTAAATGGGGATCCTAATAAAATACCAGACAGTCAGAGTGAATTTACTAACGTACCCTACGACTAGTGAAACGTGTCATAATGGATTTACAATAGAAATATGTTCAAATTCTATTTCTACAGAAACAAACCAGCACTGGTCATTGCTAGTTTGTTAGCTAGCAAGCAAAGTGAGTTTTCACTTCGGGCTAATGATTAAATACATTTTTTACATTTACATTTGACACTTCAGTCATTCAGCTGACGTTCTTATCCAGAGCGACTTAGAAGCAATGTGTGTTAAGTGCCTTGCTCAAGGGCACAGACACATTTTTCATCTAGTCGACTCGGGTTACTGGCCCAATGCTCATAACCGCTAGGCTACCTGCCACAGTCAAAGAGTGAGCCTGCTAGTTGAGTTAAACAAACATGAGAGAAAAAAAATGTATCACACTGAAAATAAAGCACATACAATGACATTTGATTAACTTAAAACCTCCTCCTTTGGTAGTTTTGATTTAATCCCTAAACTAAGTTTAACAGTTATTTTAAAACAATGGCACAACAATATTACATTAGATCTTGTTTTAAAGTCCAAATTAAACTTAGTTTAGAAGAAGGATTAAATGTAACTATGATTATCTTAAAACTAGGTTGAAAAACTTGGTGCAACAAGATTATAAGAGTTAATCCATGTTGGTGCAGCCCACCCTATACATCGGCTGCAGACAGAAGAGAGCACACAAAAAAAATAAATTGATCTGGCAGTGCTGAAAACATGTTAGATCACTATTTTAAAAAGATGGAAAACAAGCTATAGGATGAAAAACACCAAAGTTTTGGCACAGGTACAAATATCGATATATTGTCCAAAAATAATAATTTTGCGATATGTAACACCCCCCCCCCCCAGGTACAACTGTGCTTCAGAGGGAGCCCTTTGTCAAAATGCAAAAACGAATGATTTCGAGTGCGAAACAAATACTTAAATCTGTGTTTTTGTCCTGCAAGCAATTAAGAGTCCTAAATCAGCAGCTACCCATTAAGATTGCAAAAATGCTAATACAGGGAAAATAAAATGGATATCGATAACGGTAAAGTGGAATAACAGTTGTTAATCACAATAGCAGTTTGCCTCTAGTACTTTAGTCCAGAGGCTTAGGGATTAGGCCTCCGAGGTAGACCAGAGAATAGCATACTTGCAACTTAATATTTGGAAGGTGTTCCTAATGTTTGGTATACTCGGTGTACATTCACTTTGTATGTCACAGCATTAGGAAGGACGTTCACCTTAGAGCTTGCTGATTGGAGCGTGCAGAGTTAACCAACAGGGTAATGATCCAATATCTCTGTTGGAGGTCTGGCGGAAGCTTTCGGCTTATTCCAAATAAGATTACTATCCTTTATCAGTCGGCTTCTAAATTTAACCTTCCAGACAATTGTGTGTGTGTGTCAGCCATTTGACATCATTGCGTCCCTTTCTTAAGTCGCCAGGAAAACTTTGGTTGTTGGGTGCCAGCCAACCAAATGAGCTTAACATCGATCACCCAAAACACCTCAGTCAGAGAGAATATAGGGGAGAAGGCACTGAATGAATGAGCCAAAGGGAGAGTGCCTATTGCGATGTACCAGGTATGCCAAATGATAGTCGAGGCCTTGCATTCAAGAAACAATTTACAAATCTGAAATCTGTATGTCAATAATGACTTGTAAAAGCCATCAAAGGTGCTCAATTACACCAACATTGGTGTGACATGATTGGTTGTTGTCAGAGTGGTGCAATGTGCACAGAGGTATTGGGCTCCTTTGCAGTGTTCAAATCCTCAATGAATTTGTAGGCACACAAAATACTTTAATGACACTGACTGGCTGTGCATTCAAAAGGAATAATTTGGTGTTGCCTGCTCCACTCTGTTTCGAGACAGTGAGCAGAGGGAGTCTGAGGAAAGATACTTTTTGATGATCGGCCCAAATTATCAAACGAGGGAACAGCCGCCAGGAGAACTCACAGGGGAGTTGCATCTGAGGAGGAAGGAACTACCATCAGTCCCATAGCAAATCAGCTATGTGCCAAACAGGTGTGGCGTTAACTCTGCAGCAAAAGATACAGCAACACTTTCTATGAGGTGCTGCATGGTTAACTATAGATGAATAATACATTTCTTCCTAGCCCAATTGATTATCGAGGCGATTACATGCTTGAGGCGTTAATTTCTCACCCAAGAACTCCACCACCTTGTCCTAGATAGACAGTTGCTAAACTTCTAGGTTCAACTTTGGTTCAGAAGTCTACTTCAAAAGAAAAAAAAACAGACAAAACAAAAAAAGGGAGGGAAGAAAAAGATAAGAGGAACCAACAGTCTATTTTTGGTCAGAAATGGGACGTTAAGTCACACAGTTTGAACACAGCCAAGAAAAAGAAAAGTAATTTGGATCTTTCTTTTTAAATGAGGCAAAAAGTTGCTTGTAAAATCCTTGGCCTTTATTTAACTAGGCAAATCAGTTAAGAACAAATTCTTATTTTCAATGACGGCCCTTGTTCAGGGGCAGAACAACAGATCTTTACCTTGTCAGCTCGGGGATTTGATCTTGCAACCTTTCGGTTACAAGTCTGACGCTCTAACCACTAGGCTACCCACTATCCCGCAACAGTATCCACCAGGAATGGTTTAAGTATTGCTTGTGCTCACCTTATCCTAAATTAAAAATCACAATTTTCCTCTAAGAATTCTATGATATAACCAGAGATGTATGGTCATTTCTAAGTTTGCTGTAACTAAGCTCTATTCTTTGCCATGCGAGTCCTTAAACAACAATTAAAGAAAGCAAGGAGAATGCTCTTGGAGAAACAGCTACCTCAGAATTTAAAGTGTACAAAAAAAAAACATATTAGTGTGTTCGCAACCTGACAAGGTGAAAATAGAGGCAAGGGGTGGGGTGGTACCTCCTCGTTAAAAATAAACAAAGGTATTGCATTGTGTGGTGTTTCAAGGCAGAAACAGAGGAAGAGGTGGGAGGGAGATTTCTGGATAAGGAAGCCAACTAGGCCTAATCAATGAAAGGGTAGATACCCTGGGGGAGGGCCAGGAAACAGAGCACTCAAATTTACTCATCAGATTATATTGTAATCCATGGATTACTGTAATCGCCTGTAAATCAGTCTAAAAATAGCACTCCCCCTGCCTCTCCCCGCCATGATGATGGCTGTCTGCATAAAGGGTGTGGGTTTGTGTGTGTATGTACACACACACACACGTTAGAGGGAGATGGAGTGTATGCAGGATTTAGGGTTAGCTCAATGTTTTAACTTGGCTACAGCTCTGTATCTAGTCTGTGATAAAATCAAAACATACTGTATTCACTCAGTATGCCTGCCTTTGCCAACAGGCAACACGAGTAGACCTAATATTGAAACTATGCTCAACACTCTTACGACTGATGAGAGGCCTTACAGTGCAGTGCAATTGACTGAATAAAAGGGTCTATTTAAATGCTTTATTTTGTGTGCCATCATTGGGGAGAGGAAGACCAGTAGATGGCTGTACTGGTTTGCCACAGCCTTTATGTACGACAACCAAAGTTTTCCAAATAAGACAAAGATCCATCTCCCAAGGGAGTATTCTAGCTTACACACTTCACTGCGAGCTTTGTGTCACCTAATTATGCCAACCACTCCCGCTCTTACAGAGCTGGGCGTCATTTTAAACCTCCACTCAAAGCCGTTAGTTATACGAAACGCTGTCACACAAAGGCATGGATTACGCCTCCTCTGCCCCTTCTTCCTCCAATAACGTGGAGGATGTGAGTCTTCTGGAGAGAGGGCCAGAGGAAATCTTTCTTCCTAATCAAATTATCACATTAATTAGGCCCTAGCCAGACAAGGACGGAGGAGAGGAGAGCTACAAGCCAGGAGGGCAAAGCAGGAGTACAATAAGGGTGGAACGAGTTTGACATCCAGGGTGCCCCTGTCCCCTGTTCAGATTGTCAGACTGGTCGTTGATTGGATGGATCAAAGAAAAGTATCAATGAGATAATTTTGTTGCCGTCATGAATTATGCAAACCATTAAATTCAGCCAATAGACGAGCACGCTGCTGCTAAGTGGATGCACAAGCATTTTAGACTCCAGGGGTTCAAGTGGGAACCCCTGCTGTGTTTGGCAATTTTATTTTGATTTAACTAGGCAAGTCAGTTAAGACCAAATTCTTATTTACAATGACGACCTACCCCAGCCAAACCCTAACAACGCTGGGCCAATTGTGCACCGCCCAATCATGGCCGATTTGATCCGGCCTGGAATCGAACAAGGGTCTGTAGTGACGCCTCTAGCACTGGGAAGCAGTCACTCGGTAGCCCCAATAAACATGTCAGTAAGTAAGAAGTGTCTTTTGGTCTTCTTGTAAAAGGCTTCAATTAGATTCAAGTTGCGGCTTGTCATGCAATAAGTACGTACATTTTCAATTGATACAGTACATTTACTTGTCCGAGGAACCCCTTTGTTTACTATCAAAATGGCTGCACCATAGTATAGCCCAGATCTGCTTCTATCTATAGCTGGAGCCAACGGCACTCTCCCTACACCTGCAATCCGTTCCTTCTTCTCCTCCATTTTCAGAGCGCCCCCGACCCTCATCTCTCGCTCTTTCCCTTTCTCTCTCACTCCCAGCAGAGATTAGACACAAGCAGCGACTGAACAAAGTCTGCCTGCGAAAAATGTCGGTTATAAATAACCCTGGATTAATAATGCACTGGGGGGGTAGCAACACACTGCGCTTTTAAAAGCGCACGCTTCTATTTTGGGTTTTTCAACATTTTTGATTGCTGCTCGCTCTGTAGCTTCCAGCCCATCCCTGCTATCTCCGTCTTGGATGCGGATGCTGCAGAGGCAGCTACAAAAGGGAATATGGCATTCCCTTGCAGAGTACAGGCTTTGATCTAGCTATATCTGTATATGTGGAAAACACAAAGAGCGACTGCCCCTAAAAATCAACTAATCCCTTTGAAAACAGAGTCAGAAACATTTATTATAGTGTGAAAATTGACTACAAAGTGTAAATAGGACAATTTGTCATAAAAATCAGTCGTCTAAAACGGAGTTTGGAACCTCAGTGCGTCACGAGTAAATTAAGGTTGGGTTTGGATTACAATTGTCAACAGATCATGCCCACTTTTGCCAAGCTTCACGTGCAAAACGCCCGCCGCCCTCTTCCCTTCATTGAATGTGGCTCCAATGTTTCATCACCCCCAACACATTCAAAGGATCACGTGCCCTGTACGATTAGATCATGCCTCCACAGCCAAATATCTATGGTTTGCATGCCCTGCCGAAGGAACCTAGCTAGTATGGGGAATAGACCTAGCTAGTATGTGGAGTAGTCTGCACCAGTAACGCTAGGTTGATGTGCAACGACCGGTGGTCGTGAGTATAACCAGAGATACTGGATACTGCTTTCAGAAAGTATTCATACCCTTTGACATATAAAAAAAAAAAAAGTTACAGCCTGAATTCAAAATGGATGAGAAAAATGTATTCCATCTACACACAATACCCCATAATGACAAAGTGAAAACATGTTTTTAGAAATGTTTGCAAATTTAAATTTACATAACTATTCACACCCCTGAGTCAATTCACGTTAGAATCCCCTTTAGCAGGGATTACAGCTCTGTCAAATTAGTTGTTGATCATTGCAAAACAACCATTTCAAGTCTTGCCATAGATTTTCAAGCAGATTTAATCAGCTATTTGTAACGTTGGAAAACATTCTGACCGACGCATGCTA
This sequence comes from Salvelinus namaycush, assembly GCF_016432855.1. NCBI lineage: Eukaryota > Metazoa > Chordata > Actinopteri > Salmoniformes > Salmonidae > Salvelinus > Salvelinus namaycush. The sequence goes on along the minus strand of NC_052347.1, from coordinate 10,944,669 downwards.
CATTTGGTTTGATTTCGGGTCCGCAAACCGATGCAATCGTATCTTAAAACATTTGAATTGGGACCGATCATTACAACCCTACAGATATTAGAACAGTTTGTTGGTTTCCAAGGTGTGTGTACTGGGGATTTTATGGTGATTAATATAAACATCAGAAACTTAGTCCCCTGTCTAATGACAGAATGGATTTAACAGGCCAGCCAGGACCAGAGTAATAAGCTTGTGGGGGATCTTGCCTTTGTGGTCTCATTAAGCTAGTGCTGCAATGACCAGCTGCCCAAGATACTAAACCTCACCCCTTCAGCTATGATAGAGCGACGGGCTATCTCCCCATGCTTCCAAGGTAAAGGAGGTCCAGATGGTACGACTGGTATGCTACATTGAGAGAGAATCATGGGTGAACGGAGAGCATGTCGGTGAGAGGACTGAGGAACTCTCCTTGGCTGCCCTCATTCTAGTCAGTGGTTGTGTCAAGAGACTCACTCTTTAATCCAGAAACTGAGGTGCAGAACCATCGCCACCAATGTCACCGAACAGAGCTCAGTGCATGCCGGTACACTGGTTTTTATTCTATCAGACAGGACTCAGTGGCCAGCGGAGTGGCACTAGCAAGGTGGGAGGCCCTGGGAGGGACCTGAAAGACAACCATTAATTTTCTTTTAAACAAAAAAATAAAAACATGCTCACCCTGCGGACTGTGCATTCATTAGGCTCTCAGACCGCACTGAAACATGGGCGAAGCTTATCACACCATAAAAACGGGGGTGACAATGGCTAGGCACACAGTGTGCTGGAATAAAAGTACAATCTGCTTGTTTGACAAAATGGTCAACCTCTGCACACACTCCAAAATTCTGCAAAAAGTACAGGTCTTCTTTCTTAAAGAGTTTTATTAGGATTAGTATAGCTAAGCACGATACTTATCACTGTTGTGTCCTCTCTGTCCATGAGTCAAACACATGGCTGTGTCAATAGTCAAGCGTATGTGCCACCTCATGCCGACTGATCGATCATTCCACTCAGCTAGGAACGTACAGTCTGAAGTGCAGCCATTTATTATTCGAGTTGTTACAAGCTTTCTTTCCCTTCTCTTTTTTAAGTCTGTTTTGCAGAGGGTGCAGCTTACGTCATGGTTATTTTCTTTAGCAACGCTACAACCAACTACACTTTGGAAAGACAAGAGAGAGTAAGCAAGACGCAGAGGGAAAAAAAGCATGAGTATTGCTTTCCAGAAATAGCACAAAGCAACATGAGGTAGGCTGCCCTGTCAAATCTGCTCTGCGTCCTCTCCTTGTTAGCCACACACGGCGAAGAGAGAGAGAGGGGAGAAAGAGAAGGAGGCTCGAAACAGAAGCTGGCCTGATCTGTTCAGTTTGGACAAAAAATGGTGCCCAGATTAAAAAGTGGGAAAGACGAGGAGAGAGCGCACAGGCAGGGTGATAGCCTATATTTACGTCCTTTGGAACAGTCTTATAGCGGTCGGAGCCTCATCCTGATGCTAATAGGAGAGGAGGTTGTAAATAGCCTGTGTGATTTATGTGCCTTAGGAACCTCCAAAGCCTTGGCAGGCCTTCTGCAGGGGTAGCTCCTTGCTCTGGGAAAACAAGAAACTAGTAGTTTTTTCTGAGGAAGCCCAAAAAAGACACTTGGGAGGAGAGACAGTCTATAACTTATTGCTATGGTTTGCATGTAAGCTAACATTTACCCAGTAGCTTGACTGTTCCTTTGGTTCTCCCTTTGGTATGCAACTGTTGATCACCATGTAGTAATGCATGGATGTTAGAACATAATGGGCCTGGAGCGGATTACAGAGTGCTTCTGCCTGGATAGTCATGCGATGGGGACATGGCTAGCTGAAATTCAGGCCTTCACCCAGACTAAGGAATTTGAAAGGAAAATTCTGGGAGCATTCTGAGAGTTTTCCTACAGCAAACAGCTCCCTGTTGTTGTCTCTGTTTTACCTGAACCATACAGAATGTTGATCCCTGGACATAAGGCACCCTACTCCAGCACACTCCAAACACTGTCCCATTCAAATGAAGCAGCCTACACAAACACACTCTGGTGCACAAGGTGGTGGATACAATCCTTGAAGGGTTGATTTGTTACTCACATCGGATAGCCTTCCTTTTGAAAAGGGGGGGGGGGGGGGGGGGGGGGGGGGGGGGGGGGGGGGGGGGGGGGGGGGGGGGGGGGGGGGGGGGGGGGGGGGGGGGGGGGATTATGGAAAGAATAAACATCGAGACGATGAAATGTCATCGCTAAGCACTGACCTGAGAGTCCGCCACTGTTTACATGTTCTATAAATGTTCCGGCATTGACGTCAAACGCTTGCATGAGAGGAATGTTGTTTTCTGGGTAAACTTCTATGTGTGGTGCGGAATTCATTTCATACCGCTTTTTAGCGGTAGGGGAGGGTTTGGCTCGGTTTGAATATATCCCAGTTGAAATAGAGCTCCTCATACCCAAATAAAAAAGAAAACAGACCAGCATTTTATAGTGACGCACGTGATTATTTAGAAATAATATGATCCCTCAGAAGCTGCAGCTGCGTATTAGCAGTGGCACATTTTACAAAGAAAATCCCTGAAACATAAGTGAATTTTTTTGTTTTGAAGCGCGTCCTTTTCTTTAAAAATCTCGTGTCACTTAAGGGAGCCTTGGAAGCTTCCAAGGAAAACATTTGTATAGAAACATCCTATTCATAAAGCATAGACCTCAACTTTAAAAACAAATTCTTGGGCATAGCCAAGATAGTCAGTGAAGGCTTCTTGATATTAATGGGTGTGTATTGTGGCCTGATCCAGAGAAAGTCCTTCAGCTGCCCATCGGCTCAAAAGAGGGCACCATCCCCCTCGCAAATCCCCCTGGGCTCAAAGCAGTGATCATAGGCCCCTTCAGGATTCACACAACTTTATTTGTCAGCGATATAAATAGCGCCAGCCTTTAATGAAGTCTGACTTTCTCGGAGCTAAAATAGAACCCCTGTGGCCTCTGCTTCTCAGCCACAACAGTGGAGTCTGCTGCAGGATCAAGTTACATGTTCACACACAGAAACACGTGATACCAGTGTACTGGCGACAAGAACCAAGAGAAGTTGAAGTGTGTGCCACCTCCTGCTGGATTCAAAGCATTCTGCCCTCCTTGGCATCTGGGGTGCCCATGGAACGTACCCATATAAATGCCAAACCATTTGGTTTTGAATAGTCACCACAGTGATTTGTAATGTAGTCAATTGCTGCGAACCACTAACCTCGGACGCCCAAGATAATTTGTCCAACACCACAATAACAGATGCAGACAACACACCCTAACATTCTCGCTCTGTTGGATACACATTTTATAAACACTTGCCCTTCAAACAGATATTAAAAAAGACAGTCCTTGGGATCACATGCAGGAGGCAAAAGGTGCTGAGAGGACCCTGGTCCCTCCCAGTGGGAGCTCCACTCAGCGACAGTTTCAGCACAAATGCATGAATCAATATTTGGAGAGCAGATCGAGTCCCAACTGGAGTTCCCTGGCACCGCGGCGGAGGACTCTGTGTGGGTAACGAGAGTCTGGGGACAGCGGGTCCGCCAGGGTGTCTCACGTGTCAGCCAGGATGAACGCATCAGTGCACCACCCCCCACCCACAACCCCTCCATGCTACCCATGGGACACTTCCTATTGAGGTAGTCCTGCATTCCCGTCCCGGGTATGTCGGGAAAAACTGCACATACTTGTATCCGACCTGTCCAGGGCTTTTGAATGCTATGAGGGGAGCATCAATAGTTGTATCCATGTTTGGTCTGGAAACCAAAATTCATAGGGAAAAATTTATTGGGCTTATACACATGCACACACACACAACTCTGGGGAATCTAGGGCTCCATAGAGGTCTATAGTACAATATCACCTGACCTCTCACGCACTCAAAAACAAGGACCTTTCTAAGTGATCCCAAACTTTTGTAAGAAAAGATCATTTTTTGTCCATTAAAATATCAAATTGATCAGAAACACAGTGCAGACGATGTTGAAAATGACTATTGTAGATGGAAACGGCAGATTTTTTATGGAATATCTACATAGGCGTACAGAGGCCCATTATCAGCAACCATCACGCCAGTGTTCCAATGGCACGTTGTGTTATCCAAGTTTATCATTTTAAAAAGGCTAATTGATCATTAGAAAACCCTTTTGCAATTATGCTAGCAAAGCTAAAAACTGTTGTTCTGATTAAAGAAGCAATAAAACATACCTTAGTTAGATTGAGTATCTGGAGCACCTCCTCCCAGCTGCCCACTGCACTGAGGCTAGGAAACAATGTCACCACCGATAAATCCACTATAATGTAGAATTTCAATAAGCATTTTTCTACAACTGGCCATGCTTCCACCTGAGTACCCCTACCCCGGTCAACAGCCCTGCACCCCCCACAGCAACTCACCCAAGCCTCCCCCATTTTTCCTTCACCTAAATCCAGATAGCTGATGTTCTGAAAGAGCTGCAAAATCTGGACCCCTACAAATTAACCAGGCTAGACAATCTGGACCCTCTTTCTAAAATTATCTGCCGAAATTGTTGCAACCCCTATCACTAGCCTGTTCAACCTCTCTTTTGTATCGTCTGAGATCCCCGAAGATTGGAAAGCTGCCGTGTTCATCCCCCTCTTCAAAGGGGGAGACACTCTAGACCCAAACTGCTACAGACCTACATCTATCCTACCCTGCCGTTCTAAGGTCCTCAGCCACGCTCAAGGTCCTAAACGATATCATAACCGCCATCGATAAGATACAATACTGTGCAGCCGTCTGCATTGACCTGGCCAAGGCTTTCGACTCTGTCAATCACCTCATCGGCAGACTCGATAGCCTTGGTTTCTCAAATGATTGCCTCGCCTGGTTCACCAACTACTTCTCTGATAGAGTTCAGTGTGTCAAATCGGAGGGCCTGTTGTCCGGCCCTATGGCAGTCTCTATGGGGGTGCAATTGTGCAAATGAAATTGTGTCACTTCTCTTGCGTTCGTTGGACGAAGAGTCAGGGTATATGCAACAGTTTGGGCCGCGTGGCTCTTTGCAAACTAATTTTCCAGAATTTTACGTAATTATGACATAACATTGAAGGTTGTGCAATGTAACAGGAATATTTAGACTTATGGATGCCACCCATTAGATAAAATACGGAACGGTTCCGTATTTCACTGAAAGAATAAACGTTTTGTTTTCGAGAAGAGAGTTCCCGGATTTGACCATATTAATGACCTAAGGCTCGTATTTCTGTGTGTTATGTTATAATTAAGTCTATGATTTGATAGAGCAGTCTGACTGAGCAATGGTAGGCACCAGCAGGCTCGTAAACATTCATTCAAACAGCACTTTCGTGCCTTTTGCCAGCAGCTCTTCGCTGTTTATGACTTCAAGCCTATCAACTCCCGAGATTAGGCTGGTGTAACCGATGTGAAATGGCTAGCTAGTTAGCAGGGTGCACGCTAGTAGCGTTTCAAACGTCACTCGCTCTGAGACTTGGAGTTGTTGTTCCCCGTGCTCTACATGGGTAAAGCTGCTTCGAGGGTGGCTGTTGTCGATGTGTTCCTGGTTCGAGCCCAGGTAGGGGCTAGGAGAGGGACGGAAGCTATACTGTTACACTGGCAATACTAAAGTGCCTTTAAGAACATCCAATAGTCAAAGGTATATGAAATACAAATCGTATAGAGAGAAATAGTCCTATAAATCCTATAAGAACTACAACCTAAAACTTCTTACCTGGGAATATTGAAGACTCATGTTAAGGAACCACCAGCTTTCATATGTTCTAAGCAAGGAACTTAAACGTTAGCTTTCTTACATGGCACATATTGCACTTTTACTTTCTTCTCCAACACTTTGTTTTTGCATTATTTAAACCAAATTGAACATGTTTCATTATTTATTTGAGGCTAAATTGATTTTATTGATGTATTAAGTTAAAATAAGTGTTCATTCAGTATTGTTGTAATTGTCATTATTACAAATACATTTTTTAAAAACGGCCGATTAATCGGTATCGGCTTTTTTTGGTCCCCCAATAAATCGCTATCGGTGTTCAAAAATCAGTCGACCTCTATTCTGGACGTTTCTGACTTAGGTATTTGTAGCGGTCCACATATTCTAGGTATCTGGTTAGACTGTGAACTCTCCTTCCAGACTCACATTAAGCATCTCCAATCCAAAATTAAATCTAGAATTGGCTTCCTATTTCGCAACAAAGCATCCTTCACTCATATTGCCAAACATACCCTCGTAAAACTGACCATCCTACCAATCCTCGACTTCAGCGATGTCATTTACAAAATAGCCTCCGACACTCTACTCAACAAATTGGATGCAGTCTATCACAGTGCCATCCGTTTTGTCAAAGCCCCATATACTACCAACCACTGCGACCTGTATGCTCTCGTTGGCTGGCCCCTCGCTTCATACTCATCGCCAAACCCACTGGCTCCAGGTCATCTACAAGTCTCTGCTAGGTAAAGCCCCGCCTCATCTCAGATCACTGGTCACCATAGCAGCACCCTCCGTAGCACGTACTCCAGCAGGTATATTTCACTGTTCACGCCCCAAAGCCAATTCCTCCTTTGGCTGCCTTTCCTTCCAGTTCTCTTCTGCCAATAACTGGAACAAACTGCCAAATAAATAAACAAGTCACTGAAGCTTGAGACATATCTCCCTCACTAACTTTAAGCACCAGCTGTCAGAGCAGCTCACATAACACTGCACCTGTAAATAGCCCATCCAACTACCTCATCCCCATACTGTATTTATTTATTTATCTAGCTCCTTTGCACCCCAGTATCTCTACTTGCACATTCATCTTCTGCACATCTATCACTCCAGTGTTTAATTGCTATATTGTAATTATTTCGCCACTATGGCCTATTTATTGCCTTAACCTCCCTTATCTTACCTCATTTGCACACACTGTATATAGACTTTCTACTGTATGTTTTGTTTATGCCATGTGTAACTGTTGTTGTATGTGTCGAACCGCTTTGCTTTATCTTGACCAGGTCGCAGTTGTAAATGAGAACTTGTTCTCAACTAGCCTACCTGGTTAAATAAAGGTGAAATAAAAAATATAAATACATTTGTGGGTTTGATTACAGGGTCAAAATGGCCAGAAACAAAGAACTTTCTTCTGAAATTCGTCAGTCTATTCTTGTTCTCAGAAATGAGAAATTGCCAAGAAACTGAAGATCTCGTACAACGATGTGTACTACTCCCTTCACAGAACAGCGCAAACTGTCTCTAGAATAGAAAGAGTAGCGGGAGGCCCCGGTGCACAAGGCCCCGGTGAGCAAGAGGACAAGTACATTAGTGTCTAGTTTGAGAAACCGACGCCTCACAAGTCCTCAACTAGCAGCTTCATGAAATAGTACCCGCAAAACACCAGTCTCAACGCCAACAGTGAAGAGGTGACTCCGGGATGCTGGCCTTTCTAGGCAGAGTTGCAAAGAAAAAGCCATATCTCAGACTGGCCAATGAAAAGATTAAGATGGCAAAAGAACACAGACACTGGACAGAGGAAGATTGGAATAAAGTGTTATGGACAGACAAATCTAAGTTTGAGGTGCTCGGATCACAAAGAGGAACATTTGTGAGACGCAGAAAAAATGAAAAGATGCCGAGTACTTGACGCCATCTATCAAGCATGGTGGAGGCAATGTGACGGTCTGGGGGTGGTTTGGTGGTGGTAGTAAAGTGGGAGATTTGTACAGGGTAAAAGGGATCTTGAAGAAGGAAGGCTATCACTCCATTTTGCGACGCCATGCCGTACCCTGTGGACTGCTCTTAATTGGAGCCAATTTCCTCCTACGACAGGACAATGACCCAAAGCACAGCTCCAAACTATGCAATAACTATTTAGGGAAGAAGAAGTCAGCTGGTATTCTATCTGTGCTGGCCACTCCATTATAGTCACCGGATCTCAACCCTATTGAGCTGTTGTGGGAGCAGCTTGACCGTATGGTACATAAGTGCCCATCAAGTCAATCCAACTTCTGGGAGGTGCTTCAGGAAGCATGTGGTGAAATCTCTTCAGATTACCTCAACAAATGGACAACTAGAATGGCAAAGGGCTGTAATTGCTGCAACTGGAGGATTATTTGACGAAAGCAAAGTTTGAACACAATTATTATTAATTGTTATTTCAATTTAAAATCCTTTTTTTTTTTTATAACCCTGTCAACTTCTTGACTATTTCCTATTCATTTTGCAACTAATTTCATGTATGTTTTCATGGAAAACAAGGACATTTCTAAGTGACCCCAAACTTTTGAACTGTTGTGTATGATAATCCAACCTCATATCACTGACTTTAAGGCTATTGGGCTCCATAACTGGTGCTGACCATTCTAATCGGCTAGAAGTGAATCTATGCCTTTGCTCAATCCATATGCCCTGATGTATTGAGACTAATCTGCCATTTACTCCATGATGTGAACTGTGGTTATATAAGTAGCAGACGTACAACTGTCTACCCTATACCTTTTAATGGCTTGCCTTTGTTTCTGTGCCTAGTGTATTTGTTTGCGTGTGTAAGCTGCATGCAGTAAGCTGTTTTGTCACTGGAGAAAGTGTCTCATCAGGTGGTGTGTGTTGGTTTGACTATCACTGTGGACAACAGATGGCTCTGTCTGATTTTAAGCGGGTATTATAGTTTACAGGGAAAGGCTTTGTGTGCGACTGACACACAACCAGTGCAGTAGACTCTTGCTGCATATGGCAATTTATTCGTTTTTTGTGTGTAATTTTTACCCCCTTTTTCTCCCCAATCTCGTGGTCACGATCTTCTCCCTGCAACTCCCCAACGTGCTCGGGAGAGGCGAAGGTCGAGTCATGCGTCCTCCAAAACATGACCCGCCAAGCCGTGCTTCTTAACACCTGCTCGCATAACCCGGAAGCCAGCTTGCAGGCGCCCGGCCCGCTACAAGGAGTCGCTTGAGCGAGAGGAGTCAAGTTAAGCCCCCCCCCCCCCCCCGGCCTAACTGTCCCCTAACCCGGACGATGCTGGCCAATTGTGAGCCGCCCTACGGGACTCCCGGTCACAGCCGGTTGTGGCACAGCCTGGGAACGAACCCCAGGCCTTATTGACGCCGCAACACTGCGATGCAGGGCCTAAGAACCGCTACTCCACTTGAGGCCTGGCAATATTTTGTATTAATCAAACCTTGATTTAGATAATGGAAAAGCAGCACTTACTGCTGCAGATCAGAGGGAATCATTTGGGATTAGATGGATTACAGATTTGCAACTGAATGGGTGACTGAATGAATTTGCAGCAACCAGATACCTGGCCCTGTCAAACCTGCCATTCTGTTTCAGACAAATCACACTGACATTCTTCAAAGAAAAAATCAATGATGAGGGAACTCCTTAGTAGGGTGGCAATTACAGCTAGGTGATAGGTGAGCTAAATAAACTAGATTGATTTGTCACTGGCTTGCTCTCCTGAAAATCCTCCTGTAATTATATTACTTACGGAGTTGTCGACATGTTTATGCACACAAACTAGGCTACATGTCCTGTATTATAAGAATAGGCACCAGAAATTTCATTGTGTGTTAGAAGTAAATTTAAGAGATGGTAAGACTTTTCAATGTTTACTGTATTTCAAGTGATTTAACAGTAAACAGCACATTCTTCAGCACAACAATAACTCTTCAAATGTTTGTCACGTGCCGAATGCAACAGGTGTAGACCTTACCGTGAAATGCTTGCTTACTTACAAGCCCTTAACCAACAATGCCGTTCAAGAAATAGAGTTAAAATATTTACTAAATAAATAAAAAATCTAAAATTAACACAAATTACATAACAATAACGAGGCTATATACAGGGGGTATCGGTACTCAATCAATGTGTGGGGGTACAGGTTAGTCGAGGTAATTTGTACATGTAGATAGGGGTCTAGTGACTATGCATAGTTAATAAGCAGCGAGTAGCAGCAGTGTAATTACAAAGGGTGGTCAATGTAAATAGTCCGGGTGGCCATTCTGATTTAATTGTTCAGCAGTCTTATGGCTTGGGGGTAGAAGCTGTTAAGGAGCCTTTTGGACCTAGACTTGGTGCTCCAGTACTGCTTTCTGTGCGGTAGCAGAGAGAACAGTCTATGACTTGGGTGTCTGGAGTCTTCCTCTGACACCGCCTAGTACAGAGATCCTGGATGACAGGAAGCTTGGCCTCAGTGATGTACTGGGTTGTACGCACTACCCTCTGTAGCACCTTACGGTCAGATGACGAGCAGTTGAGGATCTGGGGAACCATGCCAAATCTTTTCAGTCTCCTGAAGGGGAAAAGGTGTTGTCGTGCCCTCTTCACGAATGTCTTGGTGTGTTTGGACCATGATCGTTCATTGGTGATGTGGACATTAAAGAACTTGAAACTCTCGACCCGCTCTACTACAGCCCTGTTAATGTGGGCCTGTTCAGCCCTCCTTTTCCTATAGTCCACGATCAGCTCCTTCGTCTTGCTAGACTTAGTGGCTAGACTTGGGAGCAGCATACACTTGGAGATCTGACACTTGGAGATCTGATATAGCTGATGTTGGCTTGGAGGTCTAGATCATCATTAGGCTATATCATTGTAACACACCATGTGAAATCACTGGCATGCAAACATGAATCTGTTTCTCCCTCCTGGTCATTTCACGTCAACATGATGACTTTCAGTGATCAGCCTGTGACTTCATTATGTTATCTCCCTCTTCCTGCAGCTGGCTGTCACCACCCTCCACTTTGCCTTGTACATCTGTACAGTGGTCATAGTTCTATTTTCACTGGATGATGTAGAACATTGAATTGTTCCAGTTTCTTTGAATGATGCTGCGGTGATGTCAACAAGGGATTGATGGGGCTTATATGGGGCCAAGAACAAGGTCGCTAGGCCACAAACGCACTTTCAGTCATGCCTTTTAACCAATTGGTTTAGTGGCACAAGGTGCCACAGTTATGCCTCAGTCACTAGTCACTACCTTGTAATTGTTCACTGCCCTGGTCCTCCTTTGGCCCATGTGTCACAAAGTGATCACAGTAATCACAAGATGCAAATTGTACATAGTTGAAAAACATTCTTCTCAAAAAGACTGTCAATTAATCAGGCTGAGAAGGCAATAGGCTGGTATTGAAACTTGAGTTCAGTTATTGCCAACTCTGACTGTTGCAATCCAGCTATACAGATGGAGCCCTTTTTTAAAGCCCTGCATGTTCTGAGGCTCTGGGCCGGTTGCTACGTCAAAACGGTTTTGGAGTTTGCAACCCTCACTGCAACAGGGACCTGTAATTATGAGCAGGCAAGTGCAGACATGCGTCGGTACTGTGATCCAACCAGGAATCACTAGGGCCTTTCATGTGGTCCAGATCCTTATTGAGATGGAATGTTTGATAGTCCCGTTTACACCGACAACCCCTTTCTGAAACAACCCATGATCCCACCATTAGCCCTCATTCTTCCACACTATGCAGGGAAGGTACTAGGCTTGGCTGGTTCCTTGGATATGATGGTTGGTAGTTTGAATTGTAGCTAATTTAGTAGGTCTAATCTTTTTAGAAGTCCTTGATTTAGTTTCAATTTGCCATGCTCAAATTAGATGTGCCTTGTGATAGGCCTAATTAAGGGGTTGTCTTATAAAAAGCCTCTTGTCGTTTAGTCATACTCTGCTTGATTTGTTGTGGTCCTTATTCTGACGGATCCAAAATGGCTTAGTCCATTCAAACCGCATTATGAATCATATGGGGCCTTGGGTAACAGTTTATGAATTTTGAATGTTCTGTGTACGTTTTCAGTTTCAAGATGGATGCAAGAGTTATGTGAGGGGTAAAAATGTATGGAGGGACTGAATGCAGAGCAGGCCTGCTGTGTTCTAGCTGCTATAGTCTCCACAACTAGAGGACCTTTGCTACCCACCAACAGTGATGTGTGGGGGAATATTCACAGTATTATTTGAGTACTAAGTTTGTCTTAATTTAGCAGCCTCTAGGAAGAAAACAAACTTAAATATAGCATTGCCCGTCCCCCGTCACCACCAGGGCTTGTCAACCCGCAGCACTCCCCCCTCTTATGTTCCAGTGCTATAATGAGCGCCCAGGCATGTCACGCCTGTTTACCAGCCCCGTGCTGTGCTCCCACCCATGTCTGGGATGGTGGAGTTGGTGGTGTGTGTCTGTACATGCGTGGTGTGTTCCCAGACGATCATCTCTTACCTTACCTACATTGCTACCTGCCCTGCACTCCACGATCAACGGGACATGTCACAGGCACTGTCTTCACCTCAGCTGGCTGTCATGAAGCATTACCTACTGACCAACAGTCTCTGACAACCTTCGCTCTAGATATGCTATGTTGTTGAGGCTGACTAGATTATAATTAGACATAACGTAATAAAAAAAGGCTTATTGTGTAACTTATTCCATCTGTCTTGGTCAAATAGAGGTCAAATCTGCTGAATCCTTTCTCTTAATCAGCTCATTTCTGATTTTTAGATTGTGATAGGCCCGTAACTGATCAGAAATCCTTAAACATCAATAATAGGAATGTACAAACATTTTATCCCATACTAATGCTAAAAATATCGTAACGCTCGTCGTTGGAATGAGAAGAGGAGGACCAATGCGCAGCGTGGTAAGTATCCATTTTAATAAGAATACTAGAACAATAACCCGACAAACGACCGAAACAGTCCCGTATGGTGATAACACAGACACAGGAAACAACCACCCACAAAACACAAAGAAAAACAGGCTACCTAAATATGGCTCCCAATCATAGACAACGACTGACACCTGCCTCTGATTGGGAACCATACTAGGCCAAACACAGAAACAGACAACCTAGACATACAACATAGAATGCCCACACCCTGACCAAACAAAACATAGAAACATACAAAGCAATCTATGGTCAGGGCGTGACAGTCGACTCTTCTTACCTGATATTATTACTGGTAGTAATTAGAGTATAGTTCTATTATGGCAGGGGGGGTATATTTAGAGGCAGGATATTATTGCAGAAAAGCAGTCGTGTCAGTGCAACCGTTCAAAAGTTTGGGGTCACTTAGATATGTCCTTTGTTTTCCAAGAAAACATACATGAAATTAGTTGCAAAATGAATAGGAAAGACATTGACAAGGTTATAAATAATGATAAAAATAAATAAATAGTGTCCTTCAACCTTTGCTTTTGTCGAATAATCCTCCAGTTGCAGCAATTACAGCTTTGCAGACCTTTGGCATTCTAGTTGTCCATTTGTTGAGGTAATCTGAAGAGATTTCACCACATGCTTCCTGAAGCACCTCCCAGAAGTTGGATTGACTTGATGGGCACTTATGTACCATACGGTCAAGCTGCTCCCACAACAGCTCAATAGGGTTGAGATCCGGTGACTATAATGGAGTGGCCAGCACAGATAGAATACCAGCTGACTTCTTCTTCCCTAAATAGTTATTGCATAGTTTGGAGCTGTGCTTTGGTCATTGTCCTGTCGTAGGAGGAAATTGGCTCCAATTAAGAGCAGTCCACAGGGTACGGCATGGCGTCGCAAAATGGAGTGATAGCCTTCCTTCTTCAAGATCCCTTTTACCCTGTACAAATCTCCCACTTTACTACCACCACCAAACCACCCCCAGACCGTCACATTGCCTCCACCATGCTTGATAGATGGCGTCAAGTACTCGGCATCTTTTCATTTTTTCTGCGTCTCACAAATGTTCCTCTTTGTGATCCGAGCACCTCAAACTTAGATTTGTCTGTCCATAACACTTTATTCCAATCTTCCTCTGTCCAGTGTCTGTGTTCTTTGCCATCTTAATCTTTTCATTGGCCAGTCTGAGATATGGCTTTTTCTTTGCAACTCTGCCTAGAAAGGCCAGCATCCCGGAGTCACCTCTTCACTGTTGGCGTTGAGACTGGTGTTTTGCGGGTACTATTTCATGAAGCTGCTAGTTGAGGACTTGTGAGGCGTCGGTTTCTCAACTAGACACTAATGTACTTGCTTGCTCAATTGTGCACCGGGTTCTCCCGCTACTCTTTCTGTTCTGGTTAGAGCCAGTTTGTGCTGTTCTGTGAAGGGAGTAGTACACAGCGTTGTACGAGATCTTCAGTTTCTTGGCAATTTCTCACATGGAATAGCCTTCATTTCTGAGAACAAGAATAGACTGACGAGTTTCAGAAGAAAGTTATTTGTTTCTGGCCATTTTGACCCTGTAATCAAACCCACATATGCTGATGCTGCCGATACTCAACTAGTCTAAAGAAGGTCTGTTTAATAGCTTCTTTAAATCAGGAAACAATTTTCAGCTGTGCTAACATAATTGCAAAAGGGTATTCTAATGATCAATTAGCCTTTTAAAATGATCAACTTGGATTAGCTAGCACAACGTGCCATTGGAACACAGGAGTGATTGCTGATAATGGGCCTCTGTATGCTATGTAGATATTCCATTAAAAAAAATATATATTCCACCGTTTCCAGCTACAATAGAAATTCACAACATTAACAATGTCTACACTGTATTTCTGATCTATTTCGTGTTATTTTAATGGAGAATTTTCTTTGCTTTTTTTTTTTTTTTAAGGAAATTTCTAAGCGACCCCAAACTTTTGAACGGTAGTGTATGTCTGGAGAAACTAACATTTACAAAGCCCATATTAGGCTATCAGATTTATCATATAAGGAAACCACTGATATCGTGTGAGGTTGGATCATCATAAAACCTATATGTCTGGACAGAGCAATGGTAACATTGCTAAAACAGGTGCAGCCAGGAAGCTTCCGGTGGAGGGTAACCATTGTTGCCGCAGGTCAGGTCCCCGTCACTTTATGATCCTGGTTGAGCCGATCAAAGGACCTGGCATTGCTTCTATTTCCTGTTGTCTTGATGGTGGAGCTTTTTAATAAACATGTTAAGGGCTTGTCTACTGCGTCTCAGTGGGCAACAAAGACCTCCATTCACAGGGTCCAGTTTTTGTAACAGGCTGGCATTTACAAACCTGAGCAAAAACACCATCAGTAGCACCTCACACTTCATCAAGGGAAATTCTCCTAAAGTTACTAAAACTTTTCACAGAATTAAAAGTACAAGGTGTCAAGACAGTCTGGGAGCAGAAAAACCTTGGTGCATTTTGTAAACTAACTCACACTACTTTTTTCCCCCTTACTAGCGCCGACTTTGCTGATAGCTACATTGAGGAAAAATGTACTATATGATATGTGGTTGTCCAACCTAGCCATCTTAAGATGAATACACTAACTGAGCTAAATGACTAAAATGTCAAATGTATCCCACCAAATTGCTGACCCACTAAATGTCAAATCCTGAAATACTTTGCTGCAGTAAAGTGGGGAGAACATCAGGAGGCGTAGTTTATCTTCAGCATAGTCCTTGACATGATAGAACATGTATGCTCATTGTTGTAATAGGAAATACCTTATTTAACTTCTTATGGCTGGGGGCAGTATTGAGTAGCTTGGATGAATAAGGTGCCCAGAGTAAACTGCCTGCTACTCAGGCCCAGTTGCTAATATATGCATAGTATTAGTAGATTTGGATAGAAAACACTGAAATTTCTAAAACTGTTTGAATTATGTCTGTGAGTATAATGGAACTCATATGGCAGGCAAAAACCTGAGAAAAAATCCCACCAGGAAGTGGGAAATCTGAGGTTTGTAGGTTTAAGTCTTTGCCTATCCAATATAGTGTCTATGGGGTCATATTGCACTTCCTAAGGCAACCCCTAGATGTCAACAGTCTTTAGAACCTTGTTTGAGGCTTCTACTGTGAACGGGGAGAGAATGAGAGCTGTTTCAACCAGATGTCTGGCAGAGTGCCATGAGCTCACTCAGGCGTGCGCCCGTGAGAGGTAGCTGCGTTCCTTTTCCTTTCTAAAGACAAAGGAATTCTCCGGTTGAAACATTGAAGATTTATGTTAAAAACATCCTAAAGATGGATTCTATACATCGTTTGACATGTTTCTACGAACTAATGGATTTTTTTTTACTTTGTCTGGCCTGCACATCGTGAATTTGTATACTAAACGCGCAAACAAAAAGGAGGTATTTGGACATAAATGGACTTTATCGAACAACAAACATTTATTGTGGAATTGGGATTCCTGGGAGTGCATTCTGATGAAGATCAAAGTGAATATTTATAATGCTATTTCTGACTTCTGTTGACTCCACAACATGGCGGGTATCTTTATGGCTTGTTTTGGTCTCGGAGTGCTGTACTCAGATTATAGCATGGTGTGCTTTTCGGTAAATATTTTTTTTAAATCTGACACAGCGGTTGCATTAAGGAGAAGTTTATCTAAAGTTCCATGCATAACACTTAAATGTATCAACATTTATAATGAGTATTTCTGTAAATTGATGTGGCTCTCTGCAAAATCACTGGATGTTTTGGAAGCAAAATATTACTGAACATAACGCGCCAATATAAAAACTGAGATTTTTGGATATAAATATTAACTTTATCGAACAAAACATACATGTAGTGTAAAATTAAGTCCTATGAGTGTCATCTGATGAAGATCAAAGGTTAGTGATTAATTTTAATTTTCTGCTTTTTATGACTCCTCTCTTTGGCTGTAAAAATGGCTGTGTTTTTCTGTGACTAGGTACTGACCTAACATAATCAGATGGTATGCTTTCGTCGTAAAGCCTTTTTGAAATCGGACACTGTGGTGGGATTAGATACAAGTGTATCTTTAAAAATGGTGTAAAATACTTGTATGTTCAAGGAATTTTAATTATGAGATTTGTTTGAATTTGGCGCCCTGCACTTTCACTGGCTGTTGTCATATCGATCCCGTTAACGGGATCTCAGCCGTAAGAAGTTAAAGAAACAGCCTTTGCCTAGCCTATTATCTATCCATCCATCTATGACCTATTTTACAGGAAAACACAAACCAGGTAAAGTCCCCAAAAAGGTCCTGTCCCAGATTCTAATAGTTCTTTAAAACATGACTAAAATCACCATTACCAGGTCATGTTTTTCACAAATTAACCGTACCAAGGTCAGTGCCAGCGGGACAATTCATGAAGGTTAGAAAACCAAAGGAAATGCGCACATCCACTTATTTGAACAGGTGTCGGGTAAACAAGGGGAGCATATGCAAGAGAAGGAGAACCACCCACATGCTGCTCTATAGCCGTTCCGCTCTGTTGATTTAAGCACGAGTGAGCAGTAAATCTATCCCCCCCCCCGTCCTCTCAGCGCACACTAGGACGTAGAAGCTGTAAAAGACTGACTCCAAAACTTGAGTGGCCGTAGTCGGTTTCTATGCATTCCTTTTAAAAATTCCTTCCCTCAAAAGCAGCTTCAACAATAACATGGAGTGACAGACAAAAACACTACACCTCTAGTCACAACACCACCACAACAGTCCTACAAAAAAATGACATCCTCTCAGGTGCTCAGACATGCACCCACCCTTCCCCAGCCCTCAACCCCCTGTATGACTCACCAGCACTGGGCATGGCAGACACTTGGGACTGGGGCAGCAGCTCCAGAGGTTGCTCCCTGCTGGACACGGCGTCTGAGGAGAAGCAGGACTCGGTCTCATAGATGGTCTGCAACATTGCGCACAGCCCCGGCACAGTGGGCCTTAAAAGCATGCCAGTGCAAGGGTGTCCTTCCAATACATATGGGAACACAAAAAAAAAAAAACACTATCCAGGCAAGTTTCAGTTGCAGAAAATGAGAAAACCTTTGACTAGATGAGAAGGTGAATACTACGAAATCCCTCTTAGATCTTTAAAGAAAACTCCAGAATTCCTCTTCTAGAGATGAAACTGATGAAGGAGAGAGATCCTTGAAGTTCCATGGCTCAAATAGAACTGTAGTGCCTCCAGGTGAACAGTGAGAGTTGTTCCCAGCACAGGCTACAGAAGAACAAAACAAGTAGTTTGGCCAGTCGAGTAGACCAGCACTGAACCACTCAGAGGAGCAAAGTTAAAATACACACCGCCCTCTTGGAGTTACGTAGCCTTCTCAAAACACCACGCATGAAAAACTGTCAAGCTGGGGAAAATAAATAGCAGGCAACACACAAAAAAAGTCAGTGTGAATCTCATCCAAAAAGCACCAGTCGTCTGTGTCGCAAGCAGAGTAGACGTGGACACAGTCAGCTCAATAGACTGGCTGTCACTGTGTCGGCGAAGATCTGAGAGCGCCACGGGAGAGATCAGCGAATGGCGAGAGGAGAGTGGGAAGGAGGAGCGAGATAGAGAAGAGGGGGAGAGAGTGAGAAGCTGAAAATAGATCACTAGGAGGTTGTGTAGACTGTGCTCGGGAGGTAGACTTTTGTTGACGGCATTGAATGTTAACCTCCTAGACTCTCCTCCTACTGCAGCGTGTCCTCCTCCTCCTTGTTCTCTTCACAAAGGCAGCGCTGCTGCACTCTGCATCTGCCACAGAGGAGAAAGCAGTCAGAACCACCCATCACCTCAACCAGTGGTACACGAATTAAAACCTGCAGCGTCTTTCCAAAAAAGGGGTTGTCCCTTAGCCTAAATCTCTTTTTGTTTTTTTCCCTGTTTGTTCGTTTATTTCTTCGGTAACTTCTACCCCCCCCCCCCCCTGCTGTGTTGCAGATCACAGAGGTAGAAGAGGAGCGGTACTGAGTTTACAGACTGGGCTGCTCAGGGCGGCTGGAAATAGCTGCCGAGTGGCAGGGGAGGGGCGGGGCTAGGGCTATAAATAGAGACGAGAGCTGAGGGTGTTTGAGAAGGCAGGGAGGGAGAGAGAGGAGAGGGAAAGGAGGGGGCCTTGTTCATTCAAATAGCACTGAGCCAATCGAGCGCTGTTCCCAGTGCCGATGGGGGATTGCTGATGGAAAGGGGGGGGGGTGTACAGTGCCATTGGAACCTTGAAGTGCGAGGACAGACAAGCAAAATGGCTAATGCAGGCAGAGACAAAGTCAGTTAAACACTGACATCCTGCAAGTGATCAGAAAAGCTTTGCTAGCACCAAATGCTTCTGCACATTAGGGGTAAATCTAAGTAATTATTATCGAGGCTAACTGCATCAGCAGCTCACTCGGGTCACCATTCCACCAACACAAAGTGGGTTAGACTCTGAAGCAATCTGTCCACAGATGTCAAGTGTAGTACAATTTGTTACACCAGATTATGTTAAAAAGTTATTTCATGAGTTAGCTGCTTCTGGATGAGTAGCCATTAGGCTTACATCTACAGGTGTCATGACGTTGGCAGTGGGGGTAGGTTTATGACAGTCATAAATACCTCTTTCCCCCTTTTTCTCTCTCCCTACTATAACTGATGTGACATAAGAAAACCCCTTGGTTAACATGGAGATTCTGGGGACATCAGAAGGTGGGGGGAAATGAACTATATTCTGGTAATCCGACCAACTGAACATATGCGGTGGTACTTAAGGTATATTATGTCAGTTCGGTTGCCCTCTGACACATTCTCATCAATGATAGAATGACAAACTCTACTGTGGAAAGTCTAAATGTCAGAGGTATCGGATTCACATGGAATTGTTGTTTAATTCAAATGTTTGAATATGAAATTATTTGTGAAGAGATTAAATGTAATTTTAGCTTCCAAATGAGAGATCTGGGCTTTCATAAGTTTTCCTCTGCTCACAGTGGCCCGCCCCTGTGAAGAGGCATGGGTTATAAACTTTTCAGACACACCCCTCTCCCTCCACTATAAAAGCCATTGACAAGAATATAACTTTCTGTTCCGGGTACGCTAGGATGACGATCCGGTGTCAGAATGGTTCAGATAATAACTACAGAACTAAGCCAACAGCAGCATGGACTTTGATTGTGAATGGTATGAACTTTGAACTCGTATTCACTACAGAAGTGATATCTCCTAGCCGTTGAGTTAGCAACAGCTGCTACAAACGCAGGTTAGGAAGGACAGTCCGAGTATCCCGTCTACTACACACAACATTACTCCAACGTATCCAGTAAGGCACCAGAGACATTCTTCAAAGGACAGAGGACTCGGGTTGGCAATACGGTCTTCCATCTACCACCAACCTACTGAAGCGCAGCTCAGAGTAAATATTTATTGCATTTTCCTTTTTCAAATGGGCGGTAATTTAGAATGCATAAGATACTGTATTTACGATAACACAGCTTCGCCTATGTTCCAGTCTCCCGCTCTTTCACTAAAACCCAGCCCCCCCCCCTTTCCTTTGTGTAACAAGCTGTCATATCTATTCCGCCCGCTAGGGACGTTTTTCTGTATGACGTAATTTGTGATCAAGTTGTGATTTAATTGTGTATGTGTGTTTCTGTGTGATTAGTTAGGTATTTAGTAAATAAATAATTAAACCTAATTTTGTATTGCTGATTCAACTTGTTAGCCAGGATTCTTGCAGATAATCAAGGATTTACAACTTTCAGATGAGACTGAATAAACTGACGATTAAGGTGACTGCTATGGATGTAAACTATTACTAAATCTTTAAGAGTTTATTCAAAAGATAACAGCTCTATAAATATTATTTCGTGGTGTCCCTCTCTAGTTAATTAATATTTACATGATTAGTTCAATCAGGTAATATTAATTACGGAGAAATTATTTTATAGAATAGCATGTCATAGCAATTAATCTGGCATAGTCAAAGACACAGGCTAGGCTAAGTACTAACCAGCAGGACAAAATGTGCATGAAAATAAAGTTGCAACTTAACATTTTCAAATCGTACCATCAATGTATAGAATCAAAGCAAACATTGTAACATATATATATATATATACACATACATACACACATACATATATACTGCTCAAAAAAATAAAGGGAACACTTATACAACACAATGTAACTCCAAGTCAATCACACTTCTGTGAAATCAAACTGTCCACTTAGGAAGCAACACTGATTGACAATAAATTTCACATTCTGTTGTGCAAATGGAATAGACAACAGGTGGAAATTATAGGCAATTAACAAGACACCCCCAATAAAGGAGTGGTTCTGCAGGTGGTGACCACAGACCACTTCTCAGTTCCTATGCTTCCTGGCTGATGTTTTGGTCACTTTTGAATGCTGGCGGTGCTTTCACTCTAGTGGTAGCATGAGACGGAGTCTACAACCCACACAAGTGGCTCAGGTAGTGCAGCTCATCCAGGATGGCACATCAATGCGAGCTGTGGCAAGAAGGTTTGCTGTGTCTGTCAGCGTAGTGTCCAGAGCATGGAGGCGCTACCAGGAGACAGGCCAGTACATCAGGAGACGTGGAGGAGGCCGTAGGAGGGCAACAACCCAGCAGCAGGACCGCTACCTCCGCCTTTGTGCAAGGAGGATTAGGAGGAGCACTGCCAGAGCCCTGCAAAATGACCTCCAGCAGGCCACAAATGTGCATGTGTCTGCTCAAACGGTCAGAAACAGACTCCATGAGGGTGGTATGAGGGCCCGACGTCCACAGGTGGGGGTTGTGCTTACAGCCCAACACCGTGCAGGACGTTTGGCATTTGCCAGAGAACACCAAGAGTGGCAAATTCGCCACTGGCGCCCTGTGCTCTTCACAGATGAAAGCAGGTTCACACTGAGCACATGAGCACATGTGACAGACGTGACAGAGTCTGGAGACGCCGTGGAGAACGTTCTGCTGCCTGCAACATCCTCCAGCATGACCGGTTTGGCGATGGGTCAGTCATGGTGTGGGGTGGCATTTCTTTGTGGGGCCGCACAGCCCTCCATGTGCTCGCCAGAGGTAGCCTGACTGCCATTAGGTACCGAGATGAGATCCTTAGAGCCCTTGTGAGACCATATGCTGACACATGCACATTTGTGGCCTGCTGGAGGTCATTTTGCAGTGCGCTGGCAGTGCACCTCCTTGCACAAAGGCGGAGGTAGCGGTCCTGCTGCTGGGTTGTTGCCCTCCTACGGCCTCCTCCACGTCTCCTGATGTACTGGCCTGTCTCCTGGTAGCGCCTCCATGCTCTGGACACTACGCTGACAGACACAGCAAACCTTTTTGCCACAGCTCGCATTGATGTGCCATCCTGGATGAACTGCACTACCTGAGCCACTTGTGTGGGTTGTAGACTCCGTCTCATGCTACCACTAGAGTGAGAGCACCGCCAGCATTCAAAAGTGACCAAAACATCAGCTAGGAAGCATAGGAACTGAGAAGTGGTCTGTGGTCACCACCTGCAGAATCACTCCTTTTTTGGGGGTGTCTTGCTAATTGCCTATAATTTCCACCTTTTGTCTATTCCATTTGCACAACAGCATGTGAAATTTATTGTCAATCAGTGTTGCTTCCTAAGTGGACAGTTTGATTTCACAGAAGTGTGATTGACTTGGAGTTACATTGTGTTGTTTAAGTGTTCCCTTTATTTTTTTGAGCAATGTACTATGCATGCCAGTCTCTCTTGGCTAAGAGTTGAGAGACTGACTGCATCACTTCTCATAAGAAACATTGTGTTAAAAATCCCAAATTGTTTGCATAGTCAATTTACACACAGCTCTGACACACACACTTATCCCGCCAGACATGCCACTAGGGGTCTTTTCATAGTCCCCAAATCCAGAACAAATTCAAGAAAACGTACTGTATTATATAGAGCCCTTATTGCATGGAACTTCCATCTCATATTGCTAAAATAAACAGCAAACCTGGTTTTAAAAAAATTGATAAAGCAATGCCTCTCCCCTATTTGACCTAGATGGTGTGTGTATGCATTGATATGTAGGCTACGTGTGCCTTTTTAAAAATGTATGTAGTTCTGTCCTTGTCTAATGATGTTCTGTATGATGTCATTCTGTATTATGTTTCATGTTTGTGTGGACCCCAGGAAGAGTAGCTGCTGCTTTTGCAACAGCTAAATGGGGATCCTAATAAAATACCAGACAGTCAGAGTGAATTTACTAACGTACCCTACGACTAGTGAAACGTGTCATAATGGATTTACAATAGAAATATGTTCAAATTCTATTTCTACAGAAACAAACCAGCACTGGTCATTGCTAGTTTGTTAGCTAGCAAGCAAAGTGAGTTTTCACTTCGGGCTAATGATTAAATACATTTTTTACATTTACATTTGACACTTCAGTCATTCAGCTGACGTTCTTATCCAGAGCGACTTAGAAGCAATGTGTGTTAAGTGCCTTGCTCAAGGGCACAGACACATTTTTCATCTAGTCGACTCGGGTTACTGGCCCAATGCTCATAACCGCTAGGCTACCTGCCACAGTCAAAGAGTGAGCCTGCTAGTTGAGTTAAACAAACATGAGAGAAAAAAAATGTATCACACTGAAAATAAAGCACATACAATGACATTTGATTAACTTAAAACCTCCTCCTTTGGTAGTTTTGATTTAATCCCTAAACTAAGTTTAACAGTTATTTTAAAACAATGGCACAACAATATTACATTAGATCTTGTTTTAAAGTCCAAATTAAACTTAGTTTAGAAGAAGGATTAAATGTAACTATGATTATCTTAAAACTAGGTTGAAAAACTTGGTGCAACAAGATTATAAGAGTTAATCCATGTTGGTGCAGCCCACCCTATACATCGGCTGCAGACAGAAGAGAGCACACAAAAAAAATAAATTGATCTGGCAGTGCTGAAAACATGTTAGATCACTATTTTAAAAAGATGGAAAACAAGCTATAGGATGAAAAACACCAAAGTTTTGGCACAGGTACAAATATCGATATATTGTCCAAAAATAATAATTTTGCGATATGTAACACCCCCCCCCCCCAGGTACAACTGTGCTTCAGAGGGAGCCCTTTGTCAAAATGCAAAAACGAATGATTTCGAGTGCGAAACAAATACTTAAATCTGTGTTTTTGTCCTGCAAGCAATTAAGAGTCCTAAATCAGCAGCTACCCATTAAGATTGCAAAAATGCTAATACAGGGAAAATAAAATGGATATCGATAACGGTAAAGTGGAATAACAGTTGTTAATCACAATAGCAGTTTGCCTCTAGTACTTTAGTCCAGAGGCTTAGGGATTAGGCCTCCGAGGTAGACCAGAGAATAGCATACTTGCAACTTAATATTTGGAAGGTGTTCCTAATGTTTGGTATACTCGGTGTACATTCACTTTGTATGTCACAGCATTAGGAAGGACGTTCACCTTAGAGCTTGCTGATTGGAGCGTGCAGAGTTAACCAACAGGGTAATGATCCAATATCTCTGTTGGAGGTCTGGCGGAAGCTTTCGGCTTATTCCAAATAAGATTACTATCCTTTATCAGTCGGCTTCTAAATTTAACCTTCCAGACAATTGTGTGTGTGTGTCAGCCATTTGACATCATTGCGTCCCTTTCTTAAGTCGCCAGGAAAACTTTGGTTGTTGGGTGCCAGCCAACCAAATGAGCTTAACATCGATCACCCAAAACACCTCAGTCAGAGAGAATATAGGGGAGAAGGCACTGAATGAATGAGCCAAAGGGAGAGTGCCTATTGCGATGTACCAGGTATGCCAAATGATAGTCGAGGCCTTGCATTCAAGAAACAATTTACAAATCTGAAATCTGTATGTCAATAATGACTTGTAAAAGCCATCAAAGGTGCTCAATTACACCAACATTGGTGTGACATGATTGGTTGTTGTCAGAGTGGTGCAATGTGCACAGAGGTATTGGGCTCCTTTGCAGTGTTCAAATCCTCAATGAATTTGTAGGCACACAAAATACTTTAATGACACTGACTGGCTGTGCATTCAAAAGGAATAATTTGGTGTTGCCTGCTCCACTCTGTTTCGAGACAGTGAGCAGAGGGAGTCTGAGGAAAGATACTTTTTGATGATCGGCCCAAATTATCAAACGAGGGAACAGCCGCCAGGAGAACTCACAGGGGAGTTGCATCTGAGGAGGAAGGAACTACCATCAGTCCCATAGCAAATCAGCTATGTGCCAAACAGGTGTGGCGTTAACTCTGCAGCAAAAGATACAGCAACACTTTCTATGAGGTGCTGCATGGTTAACTATAGATGAATAATACATTTCTTCCTAGCCCAATTGATTATCGAGGCGATTACATGCTTGAGGCGTTAATTTCTCACCCAAGAACTCCACCACCTTGTCCTAGATAGACAGTTGCTAAACTTCTAGGTTCAACTTTGGTTCAGAAGTCTACTTCAAAAGAAAAAAAAAACAGACAAAACAAAAAAAGGGAGGGAAGAAAAAGATAAGAGGAACCAACAGTCTATTTTGGTCAGAAATGGGACGTTAAGTCACACAGTTTGAACACAGCCAAGAAAAAGAAAAGTAATTTGGATCTTTCTTTTAAATGAGGCAAAAAGTTGCTTGTAAAATCCTTGGCCTTTATTTAACTAGGCAAATCAGTTAAGAACAAATTCTTATTTTCAATGACGGCCCTTGTTCAGGGGCAGAACAACAGATCTTTACCTTGTCAGCTCGGGGATTTGATCTTGCAACCTTTCGGTTACAAGTCTGACGCTCTAACCACTAGGCTACCCACTATCCCGCAACAGTATCCACCAGGAATGGTTTAAGTATTGCTTGTGCTCACCTTATCCTAAATTAAAAATCACAATTTTCCTCTAAGAATTCTATGATATAACCAGAGATGTATGGTCATTTCTAAGTTTGCTGTAACTAAGCTCTATTCTTTGCCATGCGAGTCCTTAAACAACAATTAAAGAAAGCAAGGAGAATGCTCTTGGAGAAACAGCTACCTCAGAATTTAAAGTGTACAAAAAAAAACATATTAGTGTGTTCGCAACCTGACAAGGTGAAAATAGAGGCAAGGGGTGGGGTGGTACCTCCTCGTTAAAAATAAACAAAGGTATTGCATTGTGTGGTGTTTCAAGGCAGAAACAGAGGAAGAGGTGGGAGGGAGATTTCTGGATAAGGAAGCCAACTAGGCCTAATCAATGAAAGGGTAGATACCCTGGGGGAGGGCCAGGAAACAGAGCACTCAAATTTACTCATCAGATTATATTGTAATCCATGGATTACTGTAATCGCCTGTAAATCAGTCTAAAAATAGCACTCCCCCTGCCTCTCCCCGCCATGATGATGGCTGTCTGCATAAAGGGTGTGGGTTTGTGTGTGTATGTACACACACACACACGTTAGAGGGAGATGGAGTGTATGCAGGATTTAGGGTTAGCTCAATGTTTTAACTTGGCTACAGCTCTGTATCTAGTCTGTGATAAAATCAAAACATACTGTATTCACTCAGTATGCCTGCCTTTGCCAACAGGCAACACGAGTAGACCTAATATTGAAACTATGCTCAACACTCTTACGACTGATGAGAGGCCTTACAGTGCAGTGCAATTGACTGAATAAAAGGGTCTATTTAAATGCTTTATTTTGTGTGCCATCATTGGGGAGAGGAAGACCAGTAGATGGCTGTACTGGTTTGCCACAGCCTTTATGTACGACAACCAAAGTTTTCCAAATAAGACAAAGATCCATCTCCCAAGGGAGTATTCTAGCTTACACACTTCACTGCGAGCTTTGTGTCACCTAATTATGCCAACCACTCCCGCTCTTACAGAGCTGGGCGTCATTTTAAACCTCCACTCAAAGCCGTTAGTTATACGAAACGCTGTCACACAAAGGCATGGATTACGCCTCCTCTGCCCCTTCTTCCTCCAATAACGTGGAGGATGTGAGTCTTCTGGAGAGAGGGCCAGAGGAAATCTTTCTTCCTAATCAAATTATCACATTAATTAGGCCCTAGCCAGACAAGGACGGAGGAGAGGAGAGCTACAAGCCAGGAGGGCAAAGCAGGAGTACAATAAGGGTGGAACGAGTTTGACATCCAGGGTGCCCCTGTCCCCTGTTCAGATTGTCAGACTGGTCGTTGATTGGATGGATCAAAGAAAAGTATCAATGAGATAATTTTGTTGCCGTCATGAATTATGCAAACCATTAAATTCAGCCAATAGACGAGCACGCTGCTGCTAAGTGGATGCACAAGCATTTTAGACTCCAGGGGTTCAAGTGGGAACCCCTGCTGTGTTTGGCAATTTTATTTTGATTTAACTAGGCAAGTCAGTTAAGACCAAATTCTTATTTACAATGACGACCTACCCCAGCCAAACCCTAACAACGCTGGGCCAATTGTGCACCGCCCAATCATGGCCGATTTTGATCCGGCCTGGAATCGAACAAGGGTCTGTAGTGACGCCTCTAGCACTGGGAAGCAGTCACTCGGTAGCCCCAATAAACATGTCAGTAAGTAAGAAGTGTCTTTTGGTCTTCTTGTAAAAGGCTTCAATTAGATTCAAGTTGCGGCTTGTCATGCAATAAGTACGTACATTTTCAATTGATACAGTACATTTACTTGTCCGAGGAACCCCTTTGTTTACTATCAAAATGGCTGCACCATAGTATAGCCCAGATCTGCTTCTATCTATAGCTGGAGCCAACGGCACTCTCCCTACACCTGCAATCCGTTCCTTCTTCTCCTCCATTTTCAGAGCGCCCCCGACCCTCATCTCTCGCTCTTCCCTTTCTCTCTCACTCCCAGCAGAGATTAGACACAAGCAGCGACTGAACAAAGTCTGCCTGCGAAAAATGTCGGTTATAAATAACCCTGGATTAATAATGCACTGGGGGGGTAGCAACACACTGCGCTTTTAAAAGCGCACGCTTCTATTTTGGGTTTTTCAACATTTTTGATTGCTGCTCGCTCTGTAGCTTCCAGCCCATCCCTGCTATCTCCGTCTTGGATGCGGATGCTGCAGAGGCAGCTACAAAAGGGAATATGGCATTCCCTTGCAGAGTACAGGCTTTGATCTAGCTATATCTGTATATGTGGAAAACACAAAGAGCGACTGCCCCTAAAAATCAACTAATCCCTTTGAAAACAGAGTCAGAAACATTTATTATAGTGTGAAAATTGACTACAAAGTGTAAATAGGACAATTTGTCATAAAAATCAGTCGTCTAAAACGGAGTTTGGAACCTCAGTGCGTCACGAGTAAATTAAGGTTGGGTTTGGATTACAATTGTCAACAGATCATGCCCACTTTTGCCAAGCTTCACGTGCAAAACGCCCGCCGCCCTCTTCCCTTCATTGAATGTGGCTCCAATGTTTCATCACCCCCAACACATTCAAAGGATCACGTGCCCTGTACGATTAGATCATGCCTCCACAGCCAAATATCTATGGTTTGCATGCCCTGCCGAAGGAACCTAGCTAGTATGGGGAATAGACCTAGCTAGTATGTGGAGTAGTCTGCACCAGTAACGCTAGGTTGATGTGCAACGACCGGTGGTCGTGAGTATAACCAGAGATACTGGATACTGCTTTCAGAAAGTATTCATACCCTTTGACATATAAAAAAAAAAAAAGTTACAGCCTGAATTCAAAATGGATGAGAAAAATGTATTCCATCTACACACAATACCCCATAATGACAAAGTGAAAACATGTTTTTAGAAATGTTTGCAAATTTAAATTTACATAACTATTCACACCCCTGAGTCAATTCACGTTAGAATCCCCTTTAGCAGGGATTACAGCTCTGTCAAATTAGTTGTTGATCATTGCAAAACAACCATTTCAAGTCTTGCCATAGATTTTCAAGCAGATTTAATCAGCTATTTGTAACGTTGGAAAACATTCTGACCGACGCATGCTACATTTGGTTTGATTTCGGGTCCGCAAACCGATGCAATCGTATCTTAAAACATTTGAATTGGGACCGATCATTACAACCCTACAGATATTAGAACAGTTTGTTGGTTTCCAAGGTGTGTGTACTGGGGATTTTATGGTGATTAAATATAAACATCAGAAACTTAGTCCCCTGTCTAATGACAGAATGGATTTAACAGGCCAGCCAGGACCAGAGTAATAAGCTTGTGGGGGATCTTGCCTTTGTGGTCTCATTAAGCTAGTGCTGCAATGACCAGCTGCCCAAGATACTAAACCTCACCCCTTCAGCTATGATAGAGCGACGGCTATCTCCCCATGCTTCCAAGGTAAAGGAGGTCCAGATGGTACGACTGGTATGCTACATTGAGAGAGAATCATGGGTGAACGGAGAGCATGTCGGTGAGAGGACTGAGGAACTCTCCTTGGCTGCCCTCATTCTAGTCAGTGGTTGTGTCAAGAGACTCACTCTTTAATCCAGAAACTGAGGTGCAGAACCATCGCCACCAATGTCACCGAACAGAGCTCAGTGCATGCCGGTACACTGGTTTTTATTCTATCAGACAGGACTCAGTGGCCAGCGGAGTGGCACTAGCAAGGTGGGAGGCCCTGGGAGGGACCTGAAAGACAACCATTAATTTTCTTTTAAACAAAAAAAATAAAAACATGCTCACCCTGCGGACTGTGCATTCATTAGGCTCTCAGACCGCACTGAAACATGGGCGAAGCTTATCACACCATAAAAACGGGGGTGGACAATGGCTAGGCACACAGTGTGCTGGAATAAAAGTACAATCTGCTTGTTTGACAAAATGGTCAACCTCTGCACACACTCCAAAATTCTGCAAAAAGTACAGGTCTTCTTTCTTAAAGAGTTTTATTAGGATTAGTATAGCTAAGCACGATACTTATCACTGTTGTGTCCTCTCTGTCCATGAGTCAAACACATGGCTGTGTCAATAGTCAAGCGTATGTGCCACCTCATGCCGACTGATCGATCATTCCACTCAGCTAGGAACGTACAGTCTGAAGTGCAGCCATTTATTATTCGAGTTGTTACAAGCTTTCTTTCCCTTCTCTTTTTTAAGTCTGTTTTGCAGAGGGTGCAGCTTACGTCATGGTTATTTTCTTTAGCAACGCTACACCAACTACACTTTGGAAAGACAAGAGAGAGTAAGCAAGACGCAGAGGGAAAAAAAGCATGAGTATTGCTTTCCAGAAATAGCACAAAGCAACATGAGGTAGGCTGCCCTGTCAAATCTGCTCTGCGTCCTCTCCTTGTTAGCCACACACGGCGAAGAGAGAGAGAGGGGAGAAAGAGAAGGAGGCTCGAAACAGAAGCTGGCCTGATCTGTTCAGTTTGGACAAAAATGGTGCCCAGATTAAAAAGTGGGAAAGACGAGGAGAGAGCGCACAGGCAGGGTGATAGCCTATATTTACGTCCTTTGGAACAGTCTTATAGCGGTCGGAGCCTCATCCTGATGCTAATAGGAGAGGAGGTTGTAAATAGCCTGTGTGATTTATGTGCCTTAGGAACCTCCAAAGCCTTGGCAGGCCTTCTGCAGGGGTAGCTCCTTGCTCTGGGAAAACAAGAAACTAGTAGTTTTTTCTGAGGAAGCCCAAAAAAGACACTTGGGAGGAGAGACAGTCTATAACTTATTGCTATGGTTTGCATGTAAGCTAACATTTACCCAGTAGCTTGACTGTTCCTTTGGTTCTCCCTTTGGTATGCAACTGTTGATCACCATGTAGTAATGCATGGATGTTAGAACATAATGGGCCTGGAGCGGATTACAGAGTGCTTCTGCCTGGATAGTCATGCGATGGGGACATGGCTAGCTGAAATTCAGGCCTTCACCCAGACTAAGGAATTTGAAAGGAAAATTCTGGGAGCATTCTGAGAGTTTTCCTACAGCAAACAGCTCCCTGTTGTTGTCTCTGTTTTACCTGAACCATACAGAATGTTGATCCCTGGACATAAGGCACCCTACTCCAGCACACTCCAAACACTGTCCCATTCAAATGAAGCAGCCTACACAACACACTCTGGTGCACAAGGTGGTGGATACAATCCTTGAAGGGTTGATTTGTTACTCACATCGGATAGCCTTCCTTTTGAAAAGGGGGGGGGGGGGGGGGGGGGGGGGGGGGGGGGGGGGGGGGGGGGGGGGGGGGGGATTATGGAAAGAATAAACATCGAGACGATGAAATGTCATCGCTAAGCACTGACCTGAGAGTCCGCCACTGTTTACATGTTCTATAAATGTTCCGGCATTGACGTCAAACGCTTGCATGAGAGGAATGTTGTTTTCTGGGTAAACTTCTATGTGTGGTGCGGAATTCATTTCATACCGCTTTTTAGCGGTAGGGGAGGGTTTGGCTCGGTTTGAATATATCCCAGTTGAAATAGAGCTCCTCATACCCAAATAAAAAAGAAAACAGACCAGCATTTTATAGTGACGCACGTGATTATTTAGAAATAATATGATCCCTCAGAAGCTGCAGCTGCGTATTAGCAGTGGCACATTTTACAAAGAAAATCCCTGAAACATAAGTGAATTTTTTTTGTTTTGAAGCGCGTCCTTTTCTTTAAAAATCTCGTGTCACTTAAGGGAGCCTTGGAAGCTTCCAAGGAAAACATTTGTATAGAAACATCCTATTCATAAAGCATAGACCTCAACTTTAAAAACAAATTCTTGGGCATAGCCAAGATAGTCAGTGAAGGCTTCTTGATATTAATGGGTGTGTATTGTGGCCTGATCCAGAGAAAGTCCTTCAGCTGCCCATCGGCTCAAAAGAGGGCACCATCCCCCTCGCAAATCCCCCTGGGCTCAAAGCAGTGATCATAGGCCCCTTCAGGATTCACACAACTTTATTTGTCAGCGATATAAATAGCGCCAGCCTTTAATGAAGTCTGACTTTCTCGGAGCTAAAATAGAACCCCTGTGGCCTCTGCTTCTCAGCCACAACAGTGGAGTCTGCTGCAGGATCAAGTTACATGTTCACACACAGAAACACGTGATACCAGTGTACTGGCGACAAGAACCAAGAGAAGTTGAAGTGTGTGCCACCTCCTGCTGGATTCAAAGCATTCTGCCCTCCTTGGCATCTGGGGTGCCCATGGAACGTACCCATATAAATGCCAAACCATTTGGTTTTGAATAGTCACCACAGTGATTTGTAATGTAGTCAATTGCTGCGAACCACTAACCTCGGACGCCCAAGATAATTTGTCCAACACCACAATAACAGATGCAGACAACACACCCTAACATTCTCGCTCTGTTGGATACACATTTTATAAACACTTGCCCTTCAAACAGATATTAAAAAAGACAGTCCTTGGGATCACATGCAGGAGGCAAAAGGTGCTGAGAGGACCCTGGTCCCTCCCAGTGGGAGCTCCACTCAGCGACAGTTTCAGCACAAATGCATGAATCAATATTTGGAGAGCAGATCGAGTCCCAACTGGAGTTCCCTGGCACCGCGGCGGAGGACTCTGTGTGGGTAACGAGAGTCTGGGGACAGCGGGTCCGCCAGGGTGTCTCACGTGTCAGCCAGGATGAACGCATCAGTGCACCACCCCCCACCCACAACCCCTCCATGCTACCCATGGGACACTTCCTATTGAGGTAGTCCTGCATTCCCGTCCCGGGTATGTCGGGAAAAACTGCACATACTTGTATCCGACCTGTCCAGGGCTTTTGAATGCTATGAGGGGAGCATCAATAGTTGTATCCATGTTTGGTCTGGAAACCAAAATTCATAGGGAAAAATTTATTGGGCTTATACACATGCACACACACACAACTCTGGGGAAATCTAGGGCTCCATAGAGGTCTATAGTACAATATCACCTGACCTCTCACGCACTCAAAAACAAGGACCTTTCTAAGTGATCCCAAACTTTTGTAAGAAAAGATCATTTTTTGTCCATTAAAATATCAAATTGATCAGAAACACAGTGCAGACGATGTTGAAAATGACTATTGTAGATGGAAACGGCAGATTTTTTATGGAATATCTACATAGGCGTACAGAGGCCCATTATCAGCAACCATCACGCCAGTGTTCCAATGGCACGTTGTGTTATCCAAGTTTATCATTTTAAAAAGGCTAATTGATCATTAGAAAACCCTTTTGCAATTATGCTAGCAAAGCTAAAAACTGTTGTTCTGATTAAAGAAGCAATAAAACATACCTTAGTTAGATTGAGTATCTGGAGCACCTCCTCCCAGCTGCCCACTGCACTGAGGCTAGGAAACAATGTCACCACCGATAAATCCACTATAATGTAGAATTTCAATAAGCATTTTTCTACAACTGGCCATGCTTCCACCTGAGTACCCCTACCCCGGTCAACAGCCCTGCACCCCCCACAGCAACTCACCCAAGCCTCCCCCATTTTTCCTTCACCTAAATCCAGATAGCTGATGTTCTGAAAGAGCTGCAAAATCTGGACCCCTACAAATTAACCAGGCTAGACAATCTGGACCCTCTTTCTAAAATTATCTGCCGAAATTGTTGCAACCCCTATCACTAGCCTGTTCAACCTCTCTTTTGTATCGTCTGAGATCCCCGAAGATTGGAAAGCTGCCGTGTTCATCCCCCTCTTCAAAGGGGGAGACACTCTAGACCCAAACTGCTACAGACCTACATCTATCCTACCCTGCCGTTCTAAGGTCCTCAGCCACGCTCAAGGTCCTAAACGATATCATAACCGCCATCGATAAGATACAATACTGTGCAGCCGTCTGCATTGACCTGGCCAAGGCTTTCGACTCTGTCAATCACCTCATCGGCAGACTCGATAGCCTTGGTTTCTCAAATGATTGCCTCGCCTGGTTCACCAACTACTTCTCTGATAGAGTTCAGTGTGTCAAATCGGAGGGCCTGTTGTCCGGCCCTATGGCAGTCTCTATGGGGGTGCAATTGTGCAAATGAAATTGTGTCACTTCTCTTGCGTTCGTTGGACGAAGAGTCAGGGTATATGCAACAGTTTGGGCCGCGTGGCTCTTTGCAAACTAATTTTCCAGAATTTTACGTAATTATGACATAACATTGAAGGTTGTGCAATGTAACAGGAATATTTAGACTTATGGATGCCACCCATTAGATAAAATACGGAACGGTTCCGTATTTCACTGAAAGAATAAACGTTTTGTTTTCGAGAAGAGAGTTCCCGGATTTGACCATATTAATGACCTAAGGCTCGTATTTCTGTGTGTTATGTTATAATTAAGTCTATGATTTGATAGAGCAGTCTGACTGAGCAATGGTAGGCACCAGCAGGCTCGTAAACATTCATTCAAACAGCACTTTCGTGCCTTTTGCCAGCAGCTCTTCGCTGTTTATGACTTCAAGCCTATCAACTCCCGAGATTAGGCTGGTGTAACCGATGTGAAATGGCTAGCTAGTTAGCAGGGTGCACGCTAGTAGCGTTTCAAAACGTCACTCGCTCTGAGACTTGGAGTTGTTGTTCCCCGTGCTCTACATGGGTAAAGCTGCTTCGAGGGTGGCTGTTGTCGATGTGTTCCTGGTTCGAGCCCAGGTAGGGGCTAGGAGAGGGACGGAAGCTATACTGTTACACTGGCAATACTAAAGTGCCTTTAAGAACATCCAATAGTCAAAGGTATATGAAATACAAATCGTATAGAGAGAAATAGTCCTATAATCCTATAAGAACTACAACCTAAAACTTCTTACCTGGGAATATTGAAGACTCATGTTAAGGAACCACCAGCTTTCATATGTTCTAAGCAAGGAACTTAAACGTTAGCTTTCTTACATGGCACATATTGCACTTTTACTTTCTTCTCCAACACTTTGTTTTTGCATTATTTAAACCAAATTGAACATGTTTCATTATTTATTTGAGGCTAAATTGATTTTATTGATGTATTAAGTTAAAATAAGTGTTCATTCAGTATTGTTGTAATTGTCATTATTACAAATACATTTTTAAAAACGGCCGATTAATCGGTATCGGCTTTTTTTGGTCCCCCAATAAATCGCTATCGGTGTTCAAAAATCAGTCGACCTCTATTCTGGACGTTTCTGACTTAGGTATTTGTAGCGGTCCACATATTCTAGGTATCTGGTTAGACTGTGAACTCTCCTTCCAGACTCACATTAAGCATCTCCAATCCAAAATTAAATCTAGAATTGGCTTCCTATTTCGCAACAAAGCATCCTTCACTCATATTGCCAAACATACCCTCGTAAAACTGACCATCCTACCAATCCTCGACTTCAGCGATGTCATTTACAAAATAGCCTCCGACACTCTACTCAACAAATTGGATGCAGTCTATCACAGTGCCATCCGTTTTGTCAAAGCCCCATATACTACCAACCACTGCGACCTGTATGCTCTCGTTGGCTGGCCCTCGCTTCATACTCATCGCCAAACCCACTGGCTCCAGGTCATCTACAAGTCTCTGCTAGGTAAAGCCCCGCCTCATCTCAGATCACTGGTCACCATAGCAGCACCCTCCCGTAGCACGTACTCCAGCAGGTATATTTCACTGTTCACCCCCAAAGCCAATTCCTCCTTTGGCTGCCTTTCCTTCCAGTTCTCTTCTGCCAATAACTGGAACAAACTGCCAAATAAATAAACAAGTCACTGAAGCTTGAGACATATCTCCCTCACTAACTTTAAGCACCAGCTGTCAGAGCAGCTCACATAACACTGCACCTGTAAATAGCCCATCCAACTACCTCATCCCCATACTGTATTTATTTATTTATCTAGCTCCTTTGCACCCCAGTATCTCTACTTGCACATTCATCTTCTGCACATCTATCACTCCAGTGTTTAATTGCTATATTGTAATTATTTCGCCACTATGGCCTATTTATTGCCTTAACTCCCTTATCTTACCTCATTTGCACACACTGTATATAGACTTTCTACTGTATGTTTTGTTTATGCCATGTGTAACTGTTGTTGTATGTGTCGAACCGCTTTGCTTTATCTTGACCAGGTCGCAGTTGTAAATGAGAACTTGTTCTCAACTAGCCTACCTGGTTAAATAAAGGTGAAATAAAAAATATAAATACATTTGTGGGTTTGATTACAGGGTCAAAATGGCCAGAAACAAAGAACTTTCTTCTGAAATTCGTCAGTCTATTCTTGTTCTCAGAAATGAGAAATTGCCAAGAAACTGAAGATCTCGTACAACGATGTGTACTACTCCCTTCACAGAACAGCGCAAACTGTCTCTAGAATAGAAAGAGTAGCGGGAGGCCCCGGTGCACAAGGCCCCGGTGAGCAAGAGGACAAGTACATTAGTGTCTAGTTTGAGAAACCGACGCCTCACAAGTCCTCAACTAGCAGCTTCATGAAATAGTACCCGCAAAACACCAGTCTCAACGCCAACAGTGAAGAGGTGACTCCGGGATGCTGGCCTTTCTAGGCAGAGTTGCAAAGAAAAAGCCATATCTCAGACTGGCCAATGAAAAGATTAAGATGGCAAAAGAACACAGACACTGGACAGAGGAAGATTGGAATAAAGTGTTATGGACAGACAAATCTAAGTTTGAGGTGCTCGGATCACAAAGAGGAACATTTGTGAGACGCAGAAAAAATGAAAAGATGCCGAGTACTTGACGCCATCTATCAAGCATGGTGGAGGCAATGTGACGGTCTGGGGGTGGTTTGGTGGTGGTAGTAAAGTGGGAGATTTGTACAGGGTAAAAGGGATCTTGAAGAAGGAAGGCTATCACTCCATTTTGCGACGCCATGCCGTACCCTGTGGACTGCTCTTAATTGGAGCCAATTTCCTCCTACGACAGGACAATGACCCAAAGCACAGCTCCAAACTATGCAATAACTATTTAGGGAAGAAGAAGTCAGCTGGTATTCTATCTGTGCTGGCCACTCCATTATAGTCACCGGATCTCAACCCTATTGAGCTGTTGTGGGAGCAGCTTGACCGTATGGTACATAAGTGCCCATCAAGTCAATCCAACTTCTGGGAGGTGCTTCAGGAAGCATGTGGTGAAATCTCTTCAGATTACCTCAACAAATGGACAACTAGAATGGCAAAGGGCTGTAATTGCTGCAACTGGAGGATTATTTGACGAAAGCAAAGTTTGAACACAATTATTATTAATTGTTATTTCAATTTAAAATCCTTTTTTTTTTTTATAACCCTGTCAACTTCTTGACTATTTCCTATTCATTTTGCAACTAATTTCATGTATGTTTTCATGGAAAACAAGGACATTTCTAAGTGACCCCAAACTTTTGAACTGTTGTGTATGATAATCCAACCTCATATCACTGACTTTAAGGCTATTGGGCTCCATAACTGGTGCTGACCATTCTAATCGGCTAGAAGTGAATCTATGCCTTTGCTCAATCCATATGCCCTGATGTATTGAGACTAATCTGCCATTTACTCCATGATGTGAACTGTGGTTATATAAGTAGCAGACGTACAACTGTCTACCCTATACCTTTTAATGGCTTGCCTTTGTTTCTGTGCCTAGTGTATTTGTTTGCGTGTGTAAGCTGCATGCAGTAAGCTGTTTTGTCACTGGAGAAAGTGTCTCATCAGGTGGTGTGTGTTGGTTTGACTATCACTGTGGACAACAGATGGCTCTGTCTGATTTTAAGCGGGTATTATAGTTTACAGGGAAAGGCTTTGTGTGCGACTGACACACAACCAGTGCAGTAGACTCTTGCTGCATATGGCAATTTATTCGTTTTTTGTGTGTAATTTTTACCCCCTTTTTCTCCCCAATCTCGTGGTCACGATCTTCTCCCTGCAACTCCCCAACGTGCTCGGGAGAGGCGAAGGTCGAGTCATGCGTCCTCCAAAACATGACCCGCCAAGCCGTGCTTCTTAACACCTGCTCGCATAACCCGGAAGCCAGCTTGCAGGCGCCCGGCCCGCTACAAGGAGTCGCTTGAGCGAGAGGAGTCAAGTTAAGCCCCCCCCCCCCCCCCGGCCTAACTGTCCCCTAACCCGGACGATGCTGGGCCAATTGTGAGCCGCCCTACGGGACTCCCGGTCACAGCCGGTTGTGGCACAGCCTGGGAACGAACCCCAGGCCTTATTGACGCCGCAACACTGCGATGCAGGGCCTAAGACCGCTACTCCACTTGAGGCCTGGCAATATTTTGTATTAATCAAACCTTGATTTAGATAATGGAAAAGCAGCACTTACTGCTGCAGATCAGAGGGAATCATTTGGGATTAGATGGATTACAGATTTGCAACTGAATGGGTGACTGAATGAATTTGCAGCAACCAGATACCTGGCCCTGTCAAACCTGCCATTCTGTTTCAGACAAATCACACTGACATTCTTCAAAGAAAAAATCAATGATGAGGGAACTCCTTAGTAGGGTGGCAATTACAGCTAGGTGATAGGTGAGCTAAATAAACTAGATTGATTTGTCACTGGCTTGCTCTCCTGAAAATCCTCCTGTAATTATATTACTTACGGAGTTGTCGACATGTTTATGCACACAAACTAGGCTACATGTCCTGTATTATAAGAATAGGCACCAGAAATTTCATTGTGTGTTAGAAGTAAATTTAAGAGATGGTAAGACTTTTCAATGTTTACTGTATTTCAAGTGATTTAACAGTAAACAGCACATTCTTCAGCACAACAATAACTCTTCAAATGTTTGTCACGTGCCGAATGCAACAGGTGTAGACCTTACCGTGAAATGCTTGCTTACTTACAAGCCCTTAACCAACAATGCCGTTCAAGAAATAGAGTTAAAATATTTACTAAATAAATAAAAAATCTAAAATTAACACAAATTACATAACAATAACGAGGCTATATACAGGGGGTATCGGTACTCAATCAATGTGTGGGGGTACAGGTTAGTCGAGGTAATTTGTACATGTAGATAGGGGTCTAGTGACTATGCATAGTTAATAAGCAGCGAGTAGCAGCAGTGTAATTACAAAGGGTGGTCAATGTAAATAGTCCGGGTGG
The DNA here is from genome assembly GCF_016432855.1 of Salvelinus namaycush. Lineage (NCBI taxonomy): Eukaryota > Metazoa > Chordata > Actinopteri > Salmoniformes > Salmonidae > Salvelinus > Salvelinus namaycush. The sequence goes on along the minus strand of NC_052347.1, from coordinate 10,906,097 downwards.
CCATTCTGATTTAATTGTTCAGCAGTCTTATGGCTTGGGGGTAGAAGCTGTTAAGGAGCCTTTTGGACCTAGACTTGGTGCTCCAGTACTGCTTTCTGTGCGGTAGCAGAGAGAACAGTCTATGACTTGGGTGTCTGGAGTCTTCCTCTGACACCGCCTAGTACAGAGATCCTGGATGACAGGAAGCTTGGCCTCAGTGATGTACTGGGTTGTACGCACTACCCTCTGTAGCACCTTACGGTCAGATGACGAGCAGTTGAGGATCTGGGGAACCATGCCAAATCTTTTCAGTCTCCTGAAGGGGAAAAGGTGTTGTCGTGCCCTCTTCACGAATGTCTTGGTGTGTTTGGACCATGATCGTTCATTGGTGATGTGGACATTAAAGAACTTGAAACTCTCGACCCGCTCTACTACAGCCCTGTTAATGTGGGCCTGTTCAGCCCTCCTTTTCCTATAGTCCACGATCAGCTCCTTCGTCTTGCTAGACTTAGTGGCTAGACTTGGGAGCAGCATACACTTGGAGATCTGACACTTGGAGATCTGATATAGCTGATGTTGGCTTGGAGGTCTAGATCATCATTAGGCTATATCATTGTAACACACCATGTGAAATCACTGGCATGCAAACATGAATCTGTTTCTCCCTCCTGGTCATTTCACGTCAACATGATGACTTTCAGTGATCAGCCTGTGACTTCATTATGTTATCTCCCTCTTCCTGCAGCTGGCTGTCACCACCCTCCACTTTGCCTTGTACATCTGTACAGTGGTCATAGTTCTATTTTCACTGGATGATGTAGAACATTGAATTGTTCCAGTTTCTTTGAATGATGCTGCGGTGATGTCAACAAGGGATTGATGGGGCTTATATGGGGCCAAGAACAAGGTCGCTAGGCCACAACGCACTTTCAGTCATGCCTTTTAACCAATTGGTTTAGTGGCACAAGGTGCCACAGTTATGCCTCAGTCACTAGTCACTACCTTGTAATTGTTCACTGCCCTGGTCCTCCTTTGGCCCATGTGTCACAAAGTGATCACAGTAATCACAAGATGCAAATTGTACATAGTTGAAAAACATTCTTCTCAAAAAGACTGTCAATTAATCAGGCTGAGAAGGCAATAGGCTGGTATTGAAACTTGAGTTCAGTTATTGCCAACTCTGACTGTTGCAATCCAGCTATACAGATGGAGCCCTTTTTTAAAGCCCTGCATGTTCTGAGGCTCTGGGCCGGTTGCTACGTCAAAACGGTTTTGGAGTTTGCAACCCTCACTGCAACAGGGACCTGTAATTATGAGCAGGCAAGTGCAGACATGCGTCGGTACTGTGATCCAACCAGGAATCACTAGGGCCTTTCATGTGGTCCAGATCCTTATTGAGATGGAATGTTTGATAGTCCCGTTTACACCGACAACCCCTTTCTGAAACAACCCATGATCCCACCATTAGCCCTCATTCTTCCACACTATGCAGGGAAGGTACTAGGCTTGGCTGGTTCCTTGGATATGATGGTTGGTAGTTTGAATTGTAGCTAATTTAGTAGGTCTAATCTTTTTAGAAGTCCTTGATTTAGTTTCAATTTGCCATGCTCAAATTAGATGTGCCTTGTGATAGGCCTAATTAAGGGGTTGTCTTATAAAAAGCCTCTTGTCGTTTAGTCATACTCTGCTTGATTTGTTGTGGTCCTTATTCTGACGGATCCAAAATGGCTTAGTCCATTCAAACCGCATTATGAATCATATGGGGCCTTGGGTAACAGTTTATGAATTTTGAATGTTCTGTGTACGTTTTCAGTTTCAAGATGGATGCAAGAGTTATGTGAGGGGTAAAAATGTATGGAGGGACTGAATGCAGAGCAGGCCTGCTGTGTTCTAGCTGCTATAGTCTCCACAACTAGAGGACCTTTGCTACCCACCAACAGTGATGTGTGGGGGAATATTCACAGTATTATTTGAGTACTAAGTTTGTCTTAATTTAGCAGCCTCTAGGAAGAAAACAAACTTAAATATAGCATTGCCCGTCCCCCGTCACCACCAGGGCTTGTCAACCCGCAGCACTCCCCCCTCTTATGTTCCAGTGCTATAATGAGCGCCCAGGCATGTCACGCCTGTTTACCAGCCCCGTGCTGTGCTCCCACCCATGTCTGGGATGGTGGAGTTGGTGGTGTGTGTCTGTACATGCGTGGTGTGTTCCCAGACGATCATCTCTTACCTTACCTACATTGCTACCTGCCCTGCACTCCACGATCAACGGGACATGTCACAGGCACTGTCTTCACCTCAGCTGGCTGTCATGAAGCATTACCTACTGACCAACAGTCTCTGACAACCTTCGCTCTAGATATGCTATGTTGTTGAGCTGACTAGATTATAATTAGACATAACGTAATAAAAAAAGGCTTATTGTGTAACTTATTCCATCTGTCTTGGTCAAATAGAGGTCAAATCTGCTGAATCCTTTCTCTTAATCAGCTCATTTCTGATTTTTAGATTGTGATAGGCCCGTAACTGATCAGAAATCCTTAAACATCAATAATAGGAATGTACAAACATTTTATCCCATACTAATGCTAAAAATATCGTAACGCTCGTCGTTGGAATGAGAAGAGGAGGACCAATGCGCAGCGTGGTAAGTATCCATTTTAATAAGAATACTAGAACAATAACCCGACAAACGACCGAAACAGTCCCGTATGGTGATAACACAGACACAGGAAACAACCACCCACAAAACACAAAGAAAAACAGGCTACCTAAATATGGCTCCCAATCATAGACAACGACTGACACCTGCCTCTGATTGGGAACCATACTAGGCCAAACACAGAAACAGACAACCTAGACATACAACATAGAATGCCCACACCCTGACCAAACAAAACATAGAAACATACAAAGCAATCTATGGTCAGGGCGTGACAGTCGACTCTTCTTACCTGATATTATTACTGGTAGTAATTAGAGTATAGTTCTATTATGGCAGGGGGGGTATATTTAGAGGCAGGATATTATTGCAGAAAAGCAGTCGTGTCAGTGCAACCGTTCAAAAGTTTGGGGTCACTTAGATATGTCCTTTGTTTTCCAAGAAAACATACATGAAATTAGTTGCAAAATGAATAGGAAAGACATTGACAAGGTTATAAATAATGATAAAAATAAATAAATAGTGTCCTTCAACCTTTGCTTTTGTCGAATAATCCTCCAGTTGCAGCAATTACAGCTTTGCAGACCTTTGGCATTCTAGTTGTCCATTTGTTGAGGTAATCTGAAGAGATTTCACCACATGCTTCCTGAAGCACCTCCCAGAAGTTGGATTGACTTGATGGGCACTTATGTACCATACGGTCAAGCTGCTCCCACAACAGCTCAATAGGGTTGAGATCCGGTGACTATAATGGAGTGGCCAGCACAGATAGAATACCAGCTGACTTCTTCTTCCCTAAATAGTTATTGCATAGTTTGGAGCTGTGCTTTGGGTCATTGTCCTGTCGTAGGAGGAAATTGGCTCCAATTAAGAGCAGTCCACAGGGTACGGCATGGCGTCGCAAAATGGAGTGATAGCCTTCCTTCTTCAAGATCCCTTTTACCCTGTACAAATCTCCCACTTTACTACCACCACCAAACCACCCCCAGACCGTCACATTGCCTCCACCATGCTTGATAGATGGCGTCAAGTACTCGGCATCTTTTCATTTTTTCTGCGTCTCACAAATGTTCCTCTTTGTGATCCGAGCACCTCAAACTTAGATTTGTCTGTCCATAACACTTTATTCCAATCTTCCTCTGTCCAGTGTCTGTGTTCTTTTGCCATCTTAATCTTTTCATTGGCCAGTCTGAGATATGGCTTTTTCTTTGCAACTCTGCCTAGAAAGGCCAGCATCCCGGAGTCACCTCTTCACTGTTGGCGTTGAGACTGGTGTTTTGCGGGTACTATTTCATGAAGCTGCTAGTTGAGGACTTGTGAGGCGTCGGTTTCTCAAACTAGACACTAATGTACTTGCTTGCTCAATTGTGCACCGGGTTCTCCCGCTACTCTTTCTGTTCTGGTTAGAGCCAGTTTGTGCTGTTCTGTGAAGGGAGTAGTACACAGCGTTGTACGAGATCTTCAGTTTCTTGGCAATTTCTCACATGGAATAGCCTTCATTTCTGAGAACAAGAATAGACTGACGAGTTTCAGAAGAAAGTTATTTGTTTCTGGCCATTTTGACCCTGTAATCAAACCCACATATGCTGATGCTGCCGATACTCAACTAGTCTAAAGAAGGTCTGTTTAATAGCTTCTTTAAATCAGGAAACAATTTTCAGCTGTGCTAACATAATTGCAAAAGGGTATTCTAATGATCAATTAGCCTTTTAAAATGATCAACTTGGATTAGCTAGCACAACGTGCCATTGGAACACAGGAGTGATTGCTGATAATGGGCCTCTGTATGCCTATGTAGATATTCCATTAAAAAAAATATATATTCCACCGTTTCCAGCTACAATAGAAATTCACAACATTAACAATGTCTACACTGTATTTCTGATCTATTTCGTGTTATTTTAATGGAGAATTTTCTTTGCTTTTTTTTTTTTTTTAAGGAAATTTCTAAGCGACCCCAAACTTTTGAACGGTAGTGTATGTCTGGAGAAACTAACATTTACAAAGCCCATATTAGGCTATCAGATTTATCATATAAGGAAACCACTGATATCGTGTGAGGTTGGATCATCATAAAACCTATATGTCTGGACAGAGCAATGGTAACATTGCTAAAACAGGTGCAGCCAGGAAGCTTCCGGTGGAGGGTAACCATTGTTGCCGCAGGTCAGGTCCCCGTCACTTTATGATCCTGGTTGAGCCGATCAAAGGACCTGGCATTGCTTCTATTTCCTGTTGTCTTGATGGTGGAGCTTTTTAATAAACATGTTAAGGGCTTGTCTACTGCGTCTCAGTGGGCAACAAAGACCTCCATTCACAGGGTCCAGTTTTTGTAACAGGCTGGCATTTACAAACCTGAGCAAAAACACCATCAGTAGCACCTCACACTTCATCAAGGGAAATTCTCCTAAAGTTACTAAAACTTTTCACAGAATTAAAAGTACAAGGTGTCAAGACAGTCTGGGAGCAGAAAAACCTTGGTGCATTTTGTAAACTAACTCACACTACTTTTTTCCCCCCTTACTAGCGCCGACTTTGCTGATAGCTACATTGAGGAAAAATGTACTATATGATATGTGGTTGTCCAACCTAGCCATCTTAAGATGAATACACTAACTGAGCTAAATGACTAAAATGTCAAATGTATCCCACCAAATTGCTGACCCACTAAATGTCAAATCCTGAAATACTTTGCTGCAGTAAAGTGGGGAGAACATCAGGAGGCGTAGTTTATCTTCAGCATAGTCCTTGACATGATAGAACATGTATGCTCATTGTTGTAATAGGAAATACCTTATTTAACTTCTTATGGCTGGGGGCAGTATTGAGTAGCTTGGATGAATAAGGTGCCCAGAGTAAACTGCCTGCTACTCAGGCCCAGTTGCTAATATATGCATAGTATTAGTAGATTTGGATAGAAAACACTGAAATTTCTAAAACTGTTTGAATTATGTCTGTGAGTATAATGGAACTCATATGGCAGGCAAAAACCTGAGAAAAAATCCCACCAGGAAGTGGGAAATCTGAGGTTTGTAGGTTTAAGTCTTTGCCTATCCAATATAGTGTCTATGGGGTCATATTGCACTTCCTAAGGCAACCCCTAGATGTCAACAGTCTTTAGAACCTTGTTTGAGGCTTCTACTGTGAACGGGGAGAGAATGAGAGCTGTTTCAACCAGATGTCTGGCAGAGTGCCATGAGCTCACTCAGGCGTGCGCCCGTGAGAGGTAGCTGCGTTCCTTTTCCTTTCTAAAGACAAAGGAATTCTCCGGTTGAAACATTGAAGATTTATGTTAAAAACATCCTAAAGATGGATTCTATACATCGTTTGACATGTTTCTACGAACTAATGGATTTTTTTTTACTTTGTCTGGCCTGCACATCGTGAATTTGTATACTAAACGCGCAAACAAAAAGGAGGTATTTGGACATAAATGGACTTTATCGAACAACAAACATTTATTGTGGAATTGGGATTCCTGGGAGTGCATTCTGATGAAGATCAAAGTGAATATTTATAATGCTATTTCTGACTTCTGTTGACTCCACAACATGGCGGGTATCTTTATGGCTTGTTTTGGTCTCGGAGTGCTGTACTCAGATTATAGCATGGTGTGCTTTTCGGTAAATATTTTTTTTAAATCTGACACAGCGGTTGCATTAAGGAGAAGTTTATCTAAAGTTCCATGCATAACACTTAAATGTATCAACATTTATAATGAGTATTTCTGTAAATTGATGTGGCTCTCTGCAAAATCACTGGATGTTTTGGAAGCAAAATATTACTGAACATAACGCGCCAATATAAAAACTGAGATTTTTGGATATAAATATTAACTTTATCGAACAAAACATACATGTAGTGTAAAATTAAGTCCTATGAGTGTCATCTGATGAAGATCAAAGGTTAGTGATTAATTTTAATTTTCTGCTTTTTATGACTCCTCTCTTTGGCTGTAAAAATGGCTGTGTTTTTCTGTGACTAGGTACTGACCTAACATAATCAGATGGTATGCTTTCGTCGTAAAGCCTTTTTGAAATCGGACACTGTGGTGGGATTAGATACAAGTGTATCTTTAAAAATGGTGTAAAATACTTGTATGTTCAAGGAATTTTAATTATGAGATTTGTTTGAATTTGGCGCCCTGCACTTTCACTGGCTGTTGTCATATCGATCCCGTTAACGGGATCTCAGCCGTAAGAAGTTAAAGAAACAGCCTTTGCCTAGCCTATTATCTATCCATCCATCTATGACCTATTTTACAGGAAAACACAAACCAGGTAAAGTCCCCAAAAAGGTCCTGTCCCAGATTCTAATAGTTCTTTAAAACATGACTAAAATCACCATTACCAGGTCATGTTTTTCACAAATTAACCGTACCAAGGTCAGTGCCAGCGGGACAATTCATGAAGGTTAGAAAACCAAAGGAAATGCGCACATCCACTTATTTGAACAGGTGTCGGGTAAACAAGGGGAGCATATGCAAGAGAAGGAGAACCACCCACATGCTGCTCTATAGCCGTTCCGCTCTGTTGATTTAAGCACGAGTGAGCAGTAAATCTATCCCCCCCCCCGTCCTCTCAGCGCACACTAGGACGTAGAAGCTGTAAAAGACTGACTCCAAAACTTGAGTGGCCGTAGTCGGTTTCTATGCATTCCTTTTAAAAATTCCTTCCCTCAAAAGCAGCTTCAACAATAACATGGAGTGACAGACAAAAACACTACACCTCTAGTCACAACACCACCACAACAGTCCTACAAAAAAATGACATCCTCTCAGGTGCTCAGACATGCACCCACCCTTCCCCAGCCCTCAACCCCCTGTATGACTCACCAGCACTGGGCATGGCAGACACTTGGGACTGGGGCAGCAGCTCCAGAGGTTGCTCCCTGCTGGACACGGCGTCTGAGGAGAAGCAGGACTCGGTCTCATAGATGGTCTGCAACATTGCGCACAGCCCCGGCACAGTGGGCCTTAAAAGCATGCCAGTGCAAGGGTGTCCTTCCAATACATATGGGAACACAAAAAAAAAAAAAACACTATCCAGGCAAGTTTCAGTTGCAGAAAATGAGAAAACCTTTGACTAGATGAGAAGGTGAATACTACGAAATCCCTCTTAGATCTTTAAAGAAAACTCCAGAATTCCTCTTCTAGAGATGAAACTGATGAAGGAGAGAGATCCTTGAAGTTCCATGGCTCAAATAGAACTGTAGTGCCTCCAGGTGAACAGTGAGAGTTGTTCCCAGCACAGGCTACAGAAGAAACAAAACAAGTAGTTTGGCCAGTCGAGTAGACCAGCACTGAACCACTCAGAGGAGCAAAGTTAAAATACACACCGCCCTCTTGGAGTTACGTAGCCTTCTCAAAACACCACGCATGAAAAACTGTCAAGCTGGGGAAAATAAATAGCAGGCAACACACAAAAAAAGTCAGTGTGAATCTCATCCAAAAAGCACCAGTCGTCTGTGTCGCAAGCAGAGTAGACGTGGACACAGTCAGCTCAATAGACTGGCTGTCACTGTGTCGGCGAAGATCTGAGAGCGCCACGGGAGAGATCAGCGAATGGCGAGAGGAGAGTGGGAAGGAGGAGCGAGATAGAGAAGAGGGGGAGAGAGTGAGAAGCTGAAAATAGATCACTAGGAGGTTGTGTAGACTGTGCTCGGGAGGTAGACTTTTGTTGACGGCATTGAATGTTAACCTCCTAGACTCTCCTCCTACTGCAGCGTGTCCTCCTCCTCCTTGTTCTCTTCACAAAGGCAGCGCTGCTGCACTCTGCATCTGCCACAGAGGAGAAAGCAGTCAGAACCACCCATCACCTCAACCAGTGGTACACGAATTAAAACCTGCAGCGTCTTTCCAAAAAAAGGGGTTGTCCCTTAGCCTAAATCTCTTTTTGTTTTTTTCCCTGTTTGTTCGTTTATTTCTTCGGTAACTTCTACCCCCCCCCCCCCCTGCTGTGTTGCAGATCACAGAGGTAGAAGAGGAGCGGTACTGAGTTTACAGACTGGGCTGCTCAGGGCGGCTGGAAATAGCTGCCGAGTGGCAGGGGAGGGGCGGGGCTAGGGCTATAAATAGAGACGAGAGCTGAGGGTGTTTGAGAAGGCAGGGAGGGAGAGAGAGGAGAGGGAAAGGAGGGGGCCTTGTTCATTCAAATAGCACTGAGCCAATCGAGCGCTGTTCCCAGTGCCGATGGGGGATTGCTGATGGAAAGGGGGGGGGGTGTACAGTGCCATTGGAACCTTGAAGTGCGAGGACAGACAAGCAAAATGGCTAATGCAGGCAGAGACAAAGTCAGTTAAACACTGACATCCTGCAAGTGATCAGAAAAGCTTTGCTAGCACCAAATGCTTCTGCACATTAGGGGTAAATCTAAGTAATTATTATCGAGGCTAACTGCATCAGCAGCTCACTCGGGTCACCATTCCACCAACACAAAGTGGGTTAGACTCTGAAGCAATCTGTCCACAGATGTCAAGTGTAGTACAATTTGTTACACCAGATTATGTTAAAAAGTTATTTCATGAGTTAGCTGCTTCTGGATGAGTAGCCATTAGGCTTACATCTACAGGTGTCATGACGTTGGCAGTGGGGGTAGGTTTATGACAGTCATAAATACCTCTTTCCCCCTTTTTCTCTCTCCCTACTATAACTGATGTGACATAAGAAAACCCCTTGGTTAACATGGAGATTCTGGGGACATCAGAAGGTGGGGGGAAATGAACTATATTCTGGTAATCCGACCAACTGAACATATGCGGTGGTACTTAAGGTATATTATGTCAGTTCGGTTGCCCTCTGACACATTCTCATCAATGATAGAATGACAAACTCTACTGTGGAAAGTCTAAATGTCAGAGGTATCGGATTCACATGGAATTGTTGTTTAATTCAAATGTTTGAATATGAAATTATTTGTGAAGAGATTAAATGTAATTTTAGCTTCCAAATGAGAGATCTGGGCTTTCATAAGTTTTCCTCTGCTCACAGTGGCCCGCCCCTGTGAAGAGGCATGGGTTATAAACTTTTCAGACACACCCCTCTCCCTCCACTATAAAAGCCATTGACAAGAATATAACTTTCTGTTCCGGGTACGCTAGGATGACGATCCGGTGTCAGAATGGTTCAGATAATAACTACAGAACTAAGCCAACAGCAGCATGGACTTTGATTGTGAATGGTATGAACTTTGAACTCGTATTCACTACAGAAGTGATATCTCCTAGCCGTTGAGTTAGCAACAGCTGCTACAAACGCAGGTTAGGAAGGACAGTCCGAGTATCCCGTCTACTACACACAACATTACTCCAACGTATCCAGTAAGGCACCAGAGACATTCTTCAAAGGACAGAGGACTCGGGTTGGCAATACGGTCTTCCATCTACCACCAACCTACTGAAGCGCAGCTCAGAGTAAATATTTATTGCATTTTCCTTTTTCAAATGGGCGGTAATTTAGAATGCATAAGATACTGTATTTACGATAACACAGCTTCGCCTATGTTCCAGTCTCCCGCTCTTTCACTAAAACCCAGCCCCCCCCCCTTTCCTTTGTGTAACAAGCTGTCATATCTATTCCGCCCGCTAGGGACGTTTTTCTGTATGACGTAATTTGTGATCAAGTTGTGATTTAATTGTGTATGTGTGTTTCTGTGTGATTAGTTAGGTATTTAGTAAATAAATAATTAAACCTAATTTTGTATTGCTGATTCAACTTGTTAGCCAGGATTCTTGCAGATAATCAAGGATTTACAACTTTCAGATGAGACTGAATAAACTGACGATTAAGGTGACTGCTATGGATGTAAACTATTACTAAATCTTTAAGAGTTTATTCAAAAGATAACAGCTCTATAAATATTATTTCGTGGTGTCCCTCTCTAGTTAATTAATATTTACATGATTAGTTCAATCAGGTAATATTAATTACGGAGAAATTATTTTATAGAATAGCATGTCATAGCAATTAATCTGGCATAGTCAAAGACACAGGCTAGGCTAAGTACTAACCAGCAGGACAAAATGTGCATGAAAATAAAGTTGCAACTTAACATTTTCAAATCGTACCATCAATGTATAGAATCAAAGCAAACATTGTAACATATATATATATATATACACATACATACACACATACATATATACTGCTCAAAAAAAATAAAGGGAACACTTATACAACACAATGTAACTCCAAGTCAATCACACTTCTGTGAAATCAAACTGTCCACTTAGGAAGCAACACTGATTGACAATAAATTTCACATTCTGTTGTGCAAATGGAATAGACAACAGGTGGAAATTATAGGCAATTAACAAGACACCCCCAATAAAGGAGTGGTTCTGCAGGTGGTGACCACAGACCACTTCTCAGTTCCTATGCTTCCTGGCTGATGTTTTGGTCACTTTTGAATGCTGGCGGTGCTTTCACTCTAGTGGTAGCATGAGACGGAGTCTACAACCCACACAAGTGGCTCAGGTAGTGCAGCTCATCCAGGATGGCACATCAATGCGAGCTGTGGCAAGAAGGTTTGCTGTGTCTGTCAGCGTAGTGTCCAGAGCATGGAGGCGCTACCAGGAGACAGGCCAGTACATCAGGAGACGTGGAGGAGGCCGTAGGAGGGCAACAACCCAGCAGCAGGACCGCTACCTCCGCCTTTGTGCAAGGAGGATTAGGAGGAGCACTGCCAGAGCCCTGCAAAATGACCTCCAGCAGGCCACAAATGTGCATGTGTCTGCTCAAACGGTCAGAAACAGACTCCATGAGGGTGGTATGAGGGCCCGACGTCCACAGGTGGGGGTTGTGCTTACAGCCCAACACCGTGCAGGACGTTTGGCATTTGCCAGAGAACACCAAGAGTGGCAAATTCGCCACTGGCGCCCTGTGCTCTTCACAGATGAAAGCAGGTTCACACTGAGCACATGTGACAGACGTGACAGAGTCTGGAGACGCCGTAGAGAACGTTCTGCTGCCTGCAACATCCTCCAGCATGACCGCTTTGGCGGTGGGTCAGTCATGGTGTGGGGTGGCATTTCTTTGTGGGGCCGCACAGCCCTCCATGTGCTCGCCAGAGGTAGCCTGACTGCCATTAGGTACCGAGATGAGATCCTCAGACCCCTTGTGAGACCATATGCTGGTGCGGTTGGCCCTGGGTTCCTCCTAATGCAAGACAATGCTAGACCTCATGTGGCTGGAGTGTGTCAGCAGTTCCTGCAAGAGGAACGCATTGATGCTATGGACTGGCCCGCCCGTTCCCCAGACCTGAATCCAATTGAGCACATCTGGGACATCATGTCTCGCTCCATCCACCAACACCACGTTGCACCACAGACTGTCCAGGAGTTGGCGGATGCTTTAGTCCAGGTCTGGTAGGAGATCCCTCAGGAGACCATCCGCCACCTCATCAGGAGCATGCCCAGGCGTTGTAGGGAGGTCATACAGGCCACACACACACTACTAAGCCTCATTTTGACTTGTTTTAAGGACATTACATCAAAGTTGGATCAGACTGTAGTGTGGTTTTCCACTTTAATTTTGAGTGTGACTCCAAATCCAGACCTCCATGGGTTGATAAAAATTATCAATGGAAATCAAATTTATGTCAGCACATTCAACTATGTAAAGAAAAAAGTATTTAATAAGAATATTTCATTCATTCAGATCTAGGATGTGTTATTTTAGTGTTCCCTTTATTTTTTTGAGCAGTATATATATATATATATATATATATATATATATATATATATATATATATATATATATATATATATATACACACACAATACTGCCAAATGATTCAGAATAAAATGGCGCAATTGATAACACTTCTATCATAATATTGTCTGTGACTCCACCAAGGGCAGCAGCTAGGCTAATAAACAACTGTTAATGGCCTGCTGTGTTCAGATTGGAGTGAAACAATGGATGACATTGCACCAGGAATCGCAAATAAAAAATAAAATAAAAGAATCTGCCATTCCTGGCTATGTTAGCCACTTTATTCTCAGATGGTCACAGCGCCATTTTAAACTCAAATGGTTATGAGGGACTTGGCCGGGGACCCATCAAAGAGGGTCTTTCTCCAGTCCCCATTGGACCACAGCAGATGTGATAGGACTTTCCATCCGTGCCAACTAAAATGCTCCCTATTAAATGTGTAGCCAAACTGTGTGTGTGGTAAATATCCTTCACTATAGTGATGTATGCAAATTAAGAAGCATCCTCCTTCTCCTTAACCAGTAGCTCCGACCACAAGCCTCGTTGAAATGCATCGCAAACACAGATTCAAAATGAAAAAGTCAGTCTTAATTAGAAGTTAACTTTCTCTTAAAGACAGAGAATCCATGATCCAATTTAAAGACAGTTGCTGCTTGGCATATTGACAAGAGCCAAGTGCTTTTTTGAACTTCTGCCACTGGGCTGCCCCATTGGGCAACCAGCTCGGACCAGCTCCGATCAGCTGTGGCTCTCTAAGCTGTGAATAGACTGGATGCACCACCTGCCACTCCAAACGACCATGACTACAATTGGCTAAAAGGCAGTTTGTGAGTTCTAAGCCCACCTGACAAAAGGAGAGTGGGATCCAGCTCGGTATCTCAGTTTTGGAGAAAAGAGTAGAGAAAAAAATCCAACCCCTTCTCCTACCATTACTCTCCACTCACCCCCATTATTTATAGGTGAATGTATCTTTCTGGCTTCTTGACGTACATTGGGCTTATATTAGCTTGAGGCAAATGGAGGGGTGGGGAGAGGCCGCAACGTTGTTTTTTTTCGGTACCTTTTTTGGGCATAGGATGAACTTGCGTAGTTAATGTCAAGGACTTTGGCGGCTAACTTTGTTTGACAGAGGCCCTCTGTGTTTGGCGTAAGCTGGGCTTGACCCAATTAAGAGCCAACCAATCCAAATAGACAACCCTCACCTGCAAGAAACCTGGAGGGAGGCAAAACACGCTGAACAAACTGAGGTTTTGTAAATCTTGGGCTGTGGATCAAGCTGGGCTCTAACTGAGATTTGTCTCAAGACTGCATTTCTCTGCAGTCTTAAGGCCAGGGCTATTCTACTGGCAGCCCAGATACGGCCCATTTATTAATATAGCCCTGTGATCAATGTTGAACATTAATAAAAAAAGACCTCCAAAATACAGACATTCAGTGCCAAAATGACAAGTACTTTGGTGGTTGTCTATAGTGTAGTTTCTAGTGTCAATTTTTTGTTCATATGAATTTGGTTCTAGCATTTGAACAGTTTAAACTATAAAATATTATGACCCCATTCCTGAACTCTACAACTCAGGAACACATATGTGCCTTCTGTTTCCCTCGGAGACTCACAAGTACTCGTTAGAAGGGGAGAAAAAGAAATATGTAAAACACACCTAATGACTGAGGGAAATTAGTTCAAAGAATACTTCCTTCAGACCGGATTTTGGCATTACCTGATTTGACATATGTTTGTGTTATTTATTGAGATGCTTAGTTTTCAGATTGTTATTTTTAAATAATCACTTAAAATAATATTTTTAAAACTTCTTCGGGATCGGTGTCCCTTCCACGGGACGGTTGAGCTAACATAACATTAGCCTGAGGTTGTAAGTAACAAGAACATTTCCCAGGACATAGACATATCTGATATTGGCAGAAAGATTAACAAGAATTTAAGCTAACTGCACTGTCCAATTTACAGTAGCTATTACAGTGAAAGAATACCATGCTATTGTTTGAGGAGAGTGCACAGTTTTGAACATGAAATGTTATTAATAAACAAATTAGGAATATTTGGGCAGTCTTGATACAACATTTAACAAATGCAATGGTTCATTTGATCAGTCAAACTATGCACATACACTGCTGCCATCTAGTGGACAAAATCTAAATTGCAGCTGGGCTGGAATAATACATTACAGCCTTTCTCTTGCATTTCTAAGATGGTACAAAAAAAATACAAAAATGTTTTTTTTTTTTTTGTGTAAGCTTTTACCAGATCTGTTGTGTTATATTCTACTATATTCCCACAATTTTCAAAGTGTTTCCTTTCAAATGGTACCAAGAAAATGCATATCCTTGCTTCAAGGCCCGAGTTACAGGCAGTTAGAGTTGGGTGTCACTTTAGAGGAAAATTGGAAGTAAAAAAAAAAAAGAAAGAAAAAGGGGGGCGGATCCGTATCTTTTAGTAGCTAAAATAGTAAGCGAGCGCTGCGCCTTGTTCTTTACAATGAGAAAAAATTGTTTTGGTTGCACCTCAACTTACATTGGTTGAGCACCCTCCACTTTCATTTTAAGAAAAGTGCCCTATTGGTGTGTGGGCACGCGCTGCTTTTTAATGCATTTCTTCCGAAGAATAACTGCATGTGGAAAATGTCTGGCCTGCCTGCAATTCACTTTTTTCCCAATTTTTTTTAAACACATCTGGCCCCCGTAAGAATATAGTTGAATAGCCCTGGGCTAGGCTGTATCAACGACTCCTCAACAGTGCGAAAGACAAATGGTCATATTCTGGAGCTTATTCCACCTGAATCTGGGAAAATTCTAGAGAATTCTCAAGACTGAAGGACAACTTCAGTTGACGCTATTTTATTTTTTAAACACCAGAGACTGACTGCAAGCAACTGCAGGAAAGGCCTCCAATGATTCAGCTCCATGGAAATCCTTTACGAGACATTCCCATTCACACTTCCTCAGTGGGTGAGTTTACTGTGAGAGAGGTGCATCATAACTGCCCCGCTGAGGACCGGGCCCTGACGTCAGGGCACGCAAATGTAGAACTGACACCAACAGTGTCCGAGAACTGAGGTTTACGTCAAATGTGATCTATATGAATGAGCGGAACTCCCCTATCAATATAATGGTAATTATGAAACTAACGGTTAGAGATTGTTTTTTGCAATTATCTGTTAGCGAAATACAGAGAGGATGAGTTTGTCATTTCCCAATTTGGTCAAAAATGCTTCTTTGCCCACCTAACCAATAGGGCTGGGAATTGCCAGGGACCTTTCGATAAGATATTATCACAATACTTAGATGCCAATAGCATATGTATTGCAATTCTCATGATTCTATATCAAATCAAATTGTATTTGTCACATACACATGGTTAGCAGATGTTAATGCGAGTGTAGCGAAATGCTTGATTCTATATGTATTACGATTTGATGTTCCAAACATATGGCTCACTATATGTATGCTGCAGAGAGACGAGAGAGAATGAAAACTAGTTTATCAGTCAGGGAAATAAACGTGCTAAAAACATTGGCTCACTATTTAAAAAATAATCTTGAGATCAAGCTATAGGATGAAAATACAGGAGTTTTGGCGCAGGTACAGACGACTAGCGCTAGCTAACTCTGCCTACAGAAGAAAAAAATATATACTTGAGTCAAATATCAATGTCGTCCAAAAATAATATTGTGATTTGTAACGATAGATTTTTCCCCCCCCATTACTAATACTTTATAGACCACATAAGCCGCTGCTAGTCAATTGATCCCTACCTATACATACAGTACATCGCTACCTCAATTACCTCATACCCCTGCATATCAACTCGGTTCTGTTACTCCCTGTATTTAGCCATGTTATTCTATATATAGCCATGTTATTTGTACTTGTTCTTTTTATTCACATCACCATTTCATACACATTCTTCTTTAACTCCGCATTGTTGGAAAAGGACCCGTAAGTAAGCTGTTCACTGTTAATCTACACCCACTGTCTACGAAGCATGTGACCAATTAAATTGTATTTTATAACTACAAACACCCCCCCCCCCCCCCCCAAAAAAAAAAAAAAAAAACATTATTTACATATTGCTATGAGACACCAAATTCAGTTCAGGTGCATCCTGTTTCCATTGTTCATCTTTGAGATGTTTCTACAACTTGGAGTCCACTTGTGGCAAATGAAATTGATTGGACATGATTTGGAAAGGCACACACACACACACTTCTATATAAAAAGGTCCCACATGGCAGAGCAAAAACCAAGCCATGAGGTCAAAGGAATTGTCCGTAGAGCACCGAGACAAGATTGTGTCGATTCAGACCTGGGGAAGGGTACTCAAAATATAGTCAGCATTGAAGATCACCAAGAACATAGTGGCATCCATCATTCTTAAATGTAAGAAGTTTGGAACCACCAAGACTCTTCCTAGAGCTGTCCGCCCAGCCAAACTGAGCAATCGGTGGAGAAGGGCCTTGGTCAGGGAGGTGACCAAGAACCCGATGGTCACTCTTGACAGAGCTCCAGAGTTCGTCTCTGGCGATGGGAGAACCTTCCAGAAGGACAACCATCTCTGCAGCACTCCACCAATCAGGCCTTTATGGTAGAGTGGCCAGACGGAAGCCACTCCTCAGTAAAAGGCACATGACAGCCCAATTGGAGTTTGCCAAAAGGCACCTAAAGACTCTCAGACCATGAAAAACAAGATTCTCTGGTCTGATGAAACCAAGATTGAACTCTTTGGCCTGAATATCAAGCGTCACGTCTGGAGGAAACCTGGCACCATCCCTATGGTGAAGCATGGTGGTCCACCCAGCATCATGCTGTGGGGATGTTTTTCAGCAGCAGGGACTGGAGGAATAGTCAGGATCAAAGGAAAGATGAACGGAGCAAAGTACCTAGAGAGATCCTTGATTAAAACCTGCAGAGAGCTCAGGACCTCAGCCTGGGGCGAAAGATCACCTTCCAAAAGGACAATGACCCTAAACACACAGCCATGACAACGCAGGAGTGGCTTCGGGACAAGTCTCCGAATGTCCTTGAGTAGCCCAGCCAGAGCCCGGACTTGAACATCTCTGGAGAAACCTGAAAATAGCTGTGCAGCGACGCTCCCCATCCAACCTGAAAGCGCTTGAGAGGATCTGCAGAGAAGAATAGGAGAAACTCCCCAAATACAGGTGCCAAGCTAGTAGCGTCATACCCAAGAAGACTCGAGGCTGTAATCGCTGCTAAAGGTGCTTCAACAAAGTACTGAGTAAAGGGTCTGAATACTTATGTAAATGTAATTAATATATATATATATATACACTGCTCAAAAAAATGCACATTTGTGGCCTGCTGGAGGTCATTTTGCAGGGCTCTGGCAGTGCACCTCCTTGCACAAAGGCGGAGGTAGCGGTCCTGCTGCTGGGTTGTTGGCCTCCTCCACGTCTCCTGATGTACTGGCCTGTCTCCTGGTAGCGCCTCCATGCTCTGGACACTACGCTGACAGACACAGCAAACCTTTTTGCCACAGCTCGCATTGATGTGCCATCCTGGATGAACTGCACTACCTGAGCCACTTGTGTGGGTTGTAGACTCCGTCTCATGCTACCACTAGAGTGAGAGCACCGCCAGCATTCAAAAGTGACCAAAACATCAGCCAGGAAGTATAGGAACTGAGAAGTGGTCTGTGGTCACCACCTGCAGAATCACTCCTTTTTTGGGGGTGTCTTGCTAATTGCCTATAATTTCCACCTTTTGTCTATTCCATTTGCACAACAGCATGTGAAATTTATTGTCAATCAGTGTTGCTTCCTAAGTGGACAGTTTGATTTCACAGAAGTGTGATTGACTTGGAGTTACATTGTGTTGTTTAAGTGTTCCTTTTATTTTTTTGAGCAGTGTATATATATATATATAAAAAAATTCTAAACATTTATTTGCTTTCTCATTATGAGGTATTGTGTGTAGATAAGTTTCCCCCCCTCAATCAATTTTAGAATAATGCTGTAACATAAAATGTGGAAAAAGTCAAGGGGTCTGAATAATTTCCAAATGCACTGTAGATAAATTATAGATCTTAACTAATTTTTGACTGACATCAAAGCAGAAAGAGGTTCACTTTTACTACAACTGTGCAAATTCTCACACATAGAAGCTATACACACACACGAGGAGTCAGAGATTCAATTTCCTCAAATAGAACGCAGTGATGACTCATTCTCTGCAATGTTCTGCTGAAGCAGCTAACACCTTTATTTATTAAAATAAATGTTCAGATAATAAATAGCTTTATCCTAAAAACTTTATTTACCGCACTTGGAGTTCTAAGAGGCGGAACTGTCAATATTTCACACTGCATTATTGACATCCCTATTTACTCCCTTGAATGAGATTCCAATTAAGATGTGAGTCATATTGTAAATAGTGTACACTAAATATAGCCATAGAAATGTGGAGGAGTTACAAATAAGTGATGATTTGGAATATTAATTGATACAGAAGTAAATTTAGAAAATCAGGTAATTGAAAAAATAAAAAACATTGTCAAGTTCAATTTATTTTGGGGAATATGCAACTGGTCACCCCTTAAACTTGTGGCAAAAAGCCTATATGGATAGGGACAAATTGACATTATTTGTCCCTATCCATATACAGAACAAATATATAACAGAACAAATGTAAAAAACATATTCATGACCATGGTAGAAAATTGAAATAGAACACTGACAAGGATGGGAAACAGTTCACCAAGTCTGAATCCAAACATTACTGTTGATTTTATGTACATTTACTGTACTTTTCACAGCATTTGTCAATAACGAAATCTGAAAATACTCTGTATACATTCAGTTACATAATAAGAATATTCATTGCAGTAGGTGCAAGAAGGGTTTGAGTGAGGTCTAACTAGTGTCCACACACCTCTCCAAAAATTCACTTTTATGACAAGGAAAGAGCCTTCAACTATAGAGGTGCTTTTTTGAACTTTCCTAGCTTTGCCATTGAGGAACTGAGGCAAGCACACTTGTAGTTTTTTGTTTGGAACACAGACCTGCGTCCCCACCTTCACACAATTACGGTTGTGGTTTACGCAATCCCAAAACTTGTAAATATAAATCCCTATCTGGGTCAGGGGGGCATCATTTGAAAGCTTATTATATTGCCAACATAAAATACAATCTTAGTGTGTTAGGCTTTCAAAAGGCACTTCAGACAAACAGATTGCAATTTTGGTGCACATAGAATGTAATCATGAGCGCATTCAAGTTAGTGTTCCGCGGTAAATTCACAATACGACAAACCTAGGCTCATTCTGTTCAGGTCAACCCAGGGTATTACACCTTGGTCAAACCGGCTCCACGCGTGCGTCTGCATGTTGATTTTGTCTATCACGATCAGACGCGTTCATGACACGCAGGTGAACGAACAATATTAATTTGGGGACCGAGCACAACACACATGAAACATGGGAGATAAACATTGGGTTGTTATTTTACCAGAAATGCATATGGTCATTTTTTTGTTGTTGCTGGATATCTTTGTACAATTTTGACCCATTTTGAACTCATACAAAAATTGCGTGTTCTCTACTCAATTTATTATGCAAAGCTCGCAACACGGCCAGTTCAGTCAGCATGTAACGCATGTCATCCTTTGGATCAAACATAGTGATCATAAACGTTGACACTGTATATGACATGAGTTTTATGATATGGAAATGTGAAGTGCACATTTGGACTCACAGGTGTTTGGTTTGCTTGTATGACATCAAAGCGGCATTATAAAAACACTCAATGTCTCATCTTTCAGAACACATCAACACATCTCGATTTACAGCGTTTCCCCTCACCCAGACAATTTATGTAAATGCAGCCCTTTAGCGTGCGGGATGAGGGAAACTTGTCACGCACTGTGCTCAAGTTTAGAATAGCTGTCAGTCAAACGTCATGTTGACGTCATGTATAGCATGTTACTCTACAACCATTGCGTTCCAATCCGCTTATCAATGACAAACTGCCATTTTCAACCCGTATACAGGATGACAGGAACTGTGCAAGTGGAAAGGTCTACTGATCATAACAAATGGTAATGTAAGAATGCCTTGATAGGCTAGCCTATAAAAATTGGGGGGAAACAATGTGAGAAAGGACAAACAATGAAAGAAAACAGAGAATGTCTGTAAGCGGCTTGTTTAGCTTGTGTTGATTGATGCAAATCAATATGTTCCTGCAGTCAAGATAGGAACTTGCACTCACATTGGAACGGAGTCAAAACCTTTCTGGAAACAAGCATGTTCAAAAGGAACATAAAGAGGCCCTTAGTTTTAACTCATTATACAGAGAAACTGAGATTGTAAATATGGCTGTGATTGTGTCTTTGCCCAGTGACGGAGGGCTCATCTATTGGAGATTGGTTGGTCATATAATACATACAAGGCATTAAAGCTGGGCGATACGGAAAAAAAATCCATATTGCAATAAATTACCCGAATTAATGATAAATAGAATGCTAAGTTTAGCTAATGTGTACCTGTTTTTTTATCCTTTAAAACTACTACTACTTGTTTGATGGTTGTAGCCATCAATTGTTCCATTAACAAATCCCACATACAGTACCTTCAGAGAGTATTGATATTAAACACCCCTTGACTTTCTCCACTTTGTTGTTTTACAGACTCAATTAACTTCTTATGGCTTGGGGGCAGTATTTCGACATCTGGATGAGAAGCGTGCCCAATGTAAACTGCCTGTTACTCAGGCCCAGAAGCTAGGATATGCATATAATTAGTAGATTTGGATAGAAAACACTCCAAAGTTTCCAAAACTGTTAAAATAATGTCTGAGGAAAATCCATCCAGGAAGTGGGATTTTTTTTTATGTGGGTATTTTCAATTGAATGCCTATAGAGTATCTATTGGGTTAGGACCCAGATTGCAGTTCCTATGGCTTCCACTAGATGTCAGTCTTTAGACATTGTGTCAGGCTTGTTTTCTAAAAAATGAAGAAGAATGAGACCTTTCTCTCAGTGGACTGAGGAAGAATGCAGAGCGTTACCGATTGCGCACCCTTCGTTTTTTTCCTTTCTATTGAATACGCTATTGTCCGGTGGAAATATCGATTATTTAGACAATTGACAATCTGAGGATTAATTAAACATCGTTTGGCATGTTTCAACGAACTTTACCGGTACTATTAGGATGTATTCGTCTGCATGTTTTGACCACCTTTGAGCCAGTGGATTACTGAACAAAACGCGCCAACAAAACTGAATTTCTGGGATATAGAGAGGGACTTTATCGAACAAAACAAACATGTATTGTGTAGCTGGGACTCTTGTGACTGCAACCATATGAAGATCTTCAAAGGTAAGTGATGAATTTTAAATCGCTATACCCGACTTTTGTAATTCCTTTACTTGGTTGTAAAATGTTTGTATGCTTTTGTAAGCGGGGCACTATCCTCAGATAACATACCATGCGATTTTTCGCCGTAAAGCCTTTTTGAAATCTGACAAAGCGGCTGGATTAACAAGAAGTTAATCTTTAAGCCGATGTATAACACCTGTATTTTTTATGAATGTTTATTATGACTATTTCTTATTTTGAATTTGGCGATCTGCAATTTTTTGAATTTGGCATTCTGCAATTTCACCGGATGTTGTCGAGGTGGGTCGCTAGCGGAACGCCTGCAACAGAAAGGTTTTAAAAAAATAATATTTGAGATTTTTCACTGGCCTACACACACACACAAAACCCCATAATGTCAAAGTGGAGGTGTTTTTCAATTTTTTTGGAAAAATGTCTTAAATCTAAGTATTTCAACCCCTTTGTTATGGAAAGCCTAAGTTCAGGAGTAAAATTGTGCTTAACAAGTCACATAATAAGTTGCATGGACTCGCTCTGTGTGCAATAAGTGTTTAAAGCTGCAATATGTAACTTTTTGGGAGAAACGAACAAATTCAGGTTATTTCTATGCTTCCTGTTTTTGCACATTATCTTCAAACAGTAGAAAATACAATACTGTTATGGAAAATATATTTGTGATTTAAATAAATAAATAAATAAAATGGTGCAATGATTCTCTACACTAGACTCTGTCACAAACAGAAATTATGCAAACAATTCGAATTTTAACAACCAGGAAAAGGTAGAGCTTTTTCTGCATGGTGCATCTTTAACGTAATTTTTGAATGACTACCTCATCTCTGTATCCCACACACAGATAATTGTAAATGTCCCTCAGTCGAGCAGTGAATTTCAAAACAGATTCAACCAGAGGTTTTCAATGCCTCGCAAAGGGCACATTTTAGTAGATGTGTAAAAAAAAAAAGCAGACAATGAATATCCCTTTGAGCATGGTGAATTATTAATTACACTTCGGATAGTGTGTCAATACAAAGATGCAGGCATCCTTCCTAACTCAGTTGCCGGAGAGGAAGGAAACCACTCAAGGATTTCCACCATTAGGTCAATGGTGACTTTAAAACAGTTAGAGTTTAACGTCTGTAATAGGAGAAAATGGAGAATGGATCAACATTGTAATTACTAACCTAATTGACAGAGTGAAGAGAAGGACAGAGTGAAGAGAAGGCTGTACAGTATTTAAAATCTCATAACATGCATCCTGTTTGCAAAAAGGCACTAAAGCAATACTGCAAAAAATGTGGCAAAACACTGTATTCAGGACAAAACGTTATGTTGTTTGGGGCAAATCCAATCCAATAAATAAAATTTAAAAAGTCACATGCGCCAAATACAACCTTAACGTAAAATGCTTACTTACAAACCTTGAACTGCATTGTTGGTTAAGAAAATATTTACCATATAAACTAAAGAAAAAAAATAAAACACAATAACAAGGCTATATACAGAATACCAGTCTCCATATTTTCAAGCATAGTGGCGGCTGCATCATGTTATGGGTATGCTTGCAATCAAAGGACTGGGGAGTTTCAGGATAAAAAATAAATAAAACGGAATGGAGCCAAGTACAGAGAAAATCCTAGTGGAAAACTTGGTTTAGTCTGCTTTCCACCAGACACTGGGAGATGAATTCACCTTTCAGCAGGACAATAACCTGACACACAAGGCCAAATCTACACTGGTGTTGCTTACCAAGAACACAGTGAATGTTCCAGAGGTGCCGAGTTACAGTTTTGACTTAAATCTACGGGAAGACCTGAAAATGGTTGTCTAGCAATGATCAACAACCAATTTGACAGAGCTTGAAGAATTTTGAAAAGAATGGATGGGCAAATATTGCACAATCCAGGTGTGAAAAGTTCTTAGAGATTTACCCAGAAAGCCACAGCTGTAATCACTGCCAAAAGTGCTTCCACAAAGTATTGACTCAGGGGTGTGAATACGTATGTAAATGTGATATTTCTGTATTTCATTTTCAATAAATGTCTAAAAACACATTCTCATTTTGTCATTGAGGCCATGGTCACCAACCTTCAAGTAAAGATCACTTTTGCATTAAAAAAAGGTATGCTGAGATAAAGTAATGTTTAAAAAAATATATAAGTTGTATATATTTTTTTAACATTAACCTAATAAAAACTGTTCTGTAGGAATCAGGTTTGTCCAGTAGACAGGCCTAATACATTATCACAGCGTATTGGCTACATGCCTGGCCTGCCAATATTGTTCTTCTCAGACCACATTATATTTCAAAACTCGAGCTTTGATAACAAAATAGATCATCATTTGGTGTTGCACTTGCGAGCCACAGCAGAGAACAAATTGAAATAATTAGAATATTTTACTGGACAGATGATAATCACCATCAGATGCAGGTAGCTTAAGACAACTGTGAACGTAAAATCACAACATCAGTGATGTTCAGGTCGGAAAGTCAGGGCTCTAGAAAGACGCCAGAGTTTCTACCTTGGAATTCCAAGTTGGATGCCCGTTTTTTGTTTTTTTTTACACAATATTTTTCCCAGTCAGATCTCGTTTTATTCCGAGTTCCCAGTTGGCTTGAGCGCATTGAAGTTGTAGATGCCCAAGTTCCTAGCTGTTTTGAACACAGCATTAATCTCAGCGGAGGGCCGGCAAAAACAGCAGAGGGTCAGCCTCTCGTGGTCCCTCTCTCCTTCCTTTCTCTGGTCAGTCTCGCCGGAGGAGAGGGGACACAGTCTTCCACCTGATGGTGAAACTCGAGTCGCACCACATCTGCCTCAAGCACAAATGAATGTTGTTCCTATGACCAGAGAAAGTGAAATATTCAAATAGACACGACAAACTGCTAATAATAAAAACCCAAGGCTATCTATACACTCGGCTACTCATTCATTGCAGCGCGAGTAGGAGTTGTATGTTTTGTAATAGTTTTGAATTAAAACATTTTTTAACATGAACTCACTTATAAAAACAGCACCTCTGCTGTATTATTTGACAGTCTCTCTCTGGTCATGTTTAAAAGTCTCACGTAGGCTAGTATCAAACTTGTAGGCACTGATTTGAGCTATCAGATTGGCCAGCGCCGTGGGCGCACTCAATTTAGCAACAGATCTCAAGGTCCGCCGGGTAGACAGACAAATGATATAGTTAAAATGCGAACACTTCTGGGGTATTGTGTGTAGATGGGTGATAATTTTTTTTGTTGATGAAATATATATTTTGAATTCAGTCGAACAACAAAATGTGGAGTAAGTCAAGGGATATGAATACTTTGAAGGCACTGTATTAGAAAAAGGTATTTCATTTCAAACTTCATATTTCTCTACTATAGGCTACATATTGTAATGAACGATAAACAAAATACAGATCGGAAGACTTTCCTGCCCTACTGCTTCAAATGCTATTAAAAAGAAAGACACACAACACGCACACTATATATCTCCGAAGATACTAGCTACACACATAAGCTACTTACACGACTCATTAATTGCAAAAAATAAACAAACATCAGTCATGTTCGCTCTAGTGTACTGTCCAATGAGCAGACAACCCTCCAGGCCTTTCAGAGCAGTCAGGGTTGCCACGGCACCCAGTGACATTCAAAGACGTCATTAGGGGGATGGGAGGTTACTAAAGGTCTGGTCAGTCGTCAGCGGTTCTAAATATAGACAGAAAGAGATTGGAGAAGAGCGCAGCCAGTAAGAGAATCCACAGGTTGTTGTTGTTAGGATTTATTCTGATATAAGATAGCCCATGTGTAGAGGAACTTCAACTGGAATCATGAGAGCAAGCCTAAAAAAAAAATTATATTGTTTAAGAGACCCATAAACACATCCTACTACTGGAGATAATTCTGAATTATCACTCCAGTTTGCCAACTTCTTTAAGATAAAAGTAATCATGTGTGTACAAGTTCAATGGTGAACCATACAGCCACCATAAAGCACCGGACTTTGAGATGCTGGTTTCCTGTCGTCAAACAAACTTGTAAATTACTCAAGGAAATCACAACACACGAGTAATGCCCTGAGGGGAGTTCATGGACAGGATCAGAGGGGTAAGAGGTCACGGGGGGGGTGGGCTTCTTTGGCATTTCATGAAGGGAAAAAAAGCTGGAGGAAAGAAAACCAGACTTACCTGTGGTGTTGGCAGAAATGATGAACGGAGAAGCCAGAGATGATTGTGTTAGTGATCTTTGTTGTTCCAAAACTCAGTCAAGTTGAAGGTAATAAGAATTAGGATGATAAAGCCTTAGGCAAGTGTGTATTTGCTTGTGTTTGGGAAGGGACTGAAGGTTCTAAAGTGGGTCTTCGGAGTCAGCCATGACTTTGGTCCAGAGGTATGGTGGATCAGTAGGCTCCTCCCCTTCTTCGAGTCAATCCCCCTGCAATAGTCACAAATGAACAAGAGTTAGCCAGCTGCAGTTCAAGGATCCCGGTATCCATAACTCCTCACACTCCTGGCCACTGCCGATAGCATAGCCAGCATTCATTCAGTCATAAGTAATTCAGTAATGTTAGTTTGACTCCAATTTTGCTTAGTCAGGCAATGACAGAGTAGGTGATCTGCCAGTCAAGATGAGTTGTTACGCACAGGCCAAAATAAGCAGTTGGGCTACCTCCATTTGCAACTCTCCCTCCCCAACTACCACCATGATAAACAGAGATGACCAATGATTTTACATTATTCCACTCCAGACTACCATTAAAACACTTTCTTTTTAACTCATAAAAAAGTCTAGTTGCTAAAGACAGTCTGAAATGTGGAAAATTGTTTTGCTTTGAGTGGGGAAGGTGAGGGAGTCAGTTTGCCTCCAACAAAAAGCACTCGCAGAGCCGTTAATGGAATGAGTCATGCAGCCTGGGGTCTGCAGAGACGAGAGAGACACTACAATACCCACACTCCCCCTGGGGATGGAGGAGTAGAGGCATAGCGCTGCAATACCCATACTGGCCCCCAATCTCACCTGGGGTCATTGAGCATGGTGAGTGGACAAATGGACAGTGTCAATATGTGCCATCTTTCTAAGCTGGGCCTCTGTTCTAAATCAATAGGCTACTTAGTCATTTCATCACCGTGTGAATGTGAAAACACACATTCTAAATTTCTTGTGTAAATTTCTCCCTGCTTATGTATGATGGTCTATTTCTTAGTTCGCAAAATACATAAAACCTTAGTTGTTGCTTCCTAGATCTCTAGTATAGCTATTATATCCATGTCATACATTTTTACAAGGGGATTTCTGATTTCATCCATCCAGGGTTCTGCCCAAAATAAATATGAAAATCTATATTCTCTTTATTCCAATTAGCCTTTAAAAACGCTGGAATCCGTACTTGGTGAATATGCCACGTCCGTTTGCGATATTAAAACAGAAGTTACTTCAAACAACTGACAGTTCATTTCCCTCAGACATTGCATGCACGATATAAGAGCAGAGGTACTACACATTGTTTTTGTTGCCATGCTAGATGCTCCTCTCCTCAGTTATCAACAAATCAAAAACAATAAATGCGCTGGGGCGAGCAGTGGCGCCGTTTCACCTTAACACAAAGGAGCAAATATTCTAAATAATTTCAATAAACTCCTGTCAAGGTAGCCTAATCACAAGCAATACAATGGGTGCAAATTACTATGTGCATTATGTTAGTTGTTTTTACAAAGAGGATATTCACGCACTTTGCAGACCTTATCCAGAGCAAATTACATCATACAAATGTACATATTTCTGCATTCACACAGCTGGATGAACACTGGCGCAGTGCCAATTATGTCTCTCTCATTAATAGACAGCGATGACTTTTGGGTTTCTGAACATGCAACCTCCTGGTTAAATCCTTAACGTGCAATGTTGGCTCCATTACGCCACACTGTAAAAGGTCTAACAAAGTGCCTGCTTTATGCTTAATCTCCATTCATCTCGGTTTGCTCTGCAGCTGCTGTTGGGTCTGCATCCTACAGGAGTCCTGGCAGTTCCACAGCCCACTTGGGGCACCCTGCATTTTGGACAGTGTCCCTCCCTGGACCTGCGGCCTCACCTACTGGGCAGAGGGAGCAACTGCAGGGGCAGGACGTGGCCAGACAGGGCCCCCCCATGTCTCAACACAAGTCGGAATAGGCATTATCAACCAGATTTAATCACCAGCTTCCTCATTTCAGCAAACACTGGATAGTCTTTGTGCCTAATCTAACCATAGGGCTGCACTCCAGTAAATTATATATTCTACACAGAAACCTCTGACCAAAGTGGTACTGAGGCTCAGAAATGTGGCATTTTACACAAGTAAGGCTTGGGTGACTGATAATGACGTAAAGATTTGGCATTTCTGCAAATATTAGTTTAATGTTGGAAGTCTATATCAGAGCGTGCCTTTAAATGATAATTCCATACTGAAATTGTACATCTGTTTACTGTTTTTTTTAAATGCACACAGATGGCAAACAGTAACCTATACAGGCAAACAAAGGGTGCGCTAGTTGTCTGTGCCAAAACTCCAGTAATTTTCATTCTTAGCTTGTTCTCCATCTTCTTTTTAAATAGGGAGACACTGTTTTCAGCACCAGTCAAAAGTTAACACCTACTCATTCAAGGGTTCCTTTATTTTTACATTGTAGAATAGTAGAAGACATAACTATGAAATAACACATATGGAATCATGTATTAACCAAAGAAAAGTGTGATATATATATATATAATGATAGATATAAGAATCTCATCTAAGTAGCCACCCTTTGCCTTGATGACAGCTTGCACACTCTTGGCATTCTCTCAACCAGCTTCATGAGGTAGCCACCTGGAATGCATTTCAGTCAACAGGTGTGCCTTAAAAAGCTAATTTGTGGAATTTCTTTCCTTCGTAATGCATTTGAGCCAATCAGTTGTGTTGTGACAAGGTAGGGGTGGTATACAGAAGATAGCCCTATTTGGTAAAAGACCAAGTCCATATTATGGCAAGAACAGCTCAAATAAGCATAGAGAAACGACAGTCCATCATTACTTTAAGACATGAAGGTCAGTCAATACGGAAAATGTTAAGAACTTTGATAAGTTTCTTCAAGTGCAGTTGCAAAAACCATCAAGCGCTATGATGAAACTGGCTCTCACGAGGACCACCACAGGAAAGGAAGACTCGGAGTTCAAATCAAACTGTATTTGTCACATGTGCCGAATACAACAGGTGTAGACCTTAGTGAAATGCTTACTTACAAGCCCTTCACCAACAATAAAGTGTTAAGAACTGATTTTCTAAAATAAACTGAAGTTAAATAAAATGTAAAAAGAAACCTAGTTAAAACTTCGTCAATGTGGGGGCGCTGAAAAAATCGTGCCCAAATTAAACTGCCTCGTACTCTATTCTAGATCGTACAATATGCATATTACTTTTACTATTGGATAGAAAACACTCTCAAGTTTCTAAAACTGTTTGAATTATATCTGAGTAAAACAGAACTCATTTGGCAGCAAACTTCCAGACAGGAAGTGAAAAATCTGAAAACGATGCTCTGTTCCAGGGCCTGCCTATTCAATTGCTTAATATTTATGGATTTGCATGCACTGCATACGCCTTCCACTAGATGTCAACAGGCAGTGGAAGGTGGAATGGGGTGTCTAGCTTGATCTGAGGTCGAACAAGAGCTCTTGGAATGACGTGACCACAATTTCCTTTCTCTACCTAGGCGCGGGAAGGACATCAGCATTGGCTTCTGAAAAGCGTTCGGTATAGACGGTGGATGTCTCCGGCTCTGATTTTATTTGATAGATATGATAAAAACATCATAAAGTCGTTTTTTTCAACCGAGTTGTATCAGTTTATTCAACGTTTATTGCGACTTTTGGAATTTTCCTTTCTTTGCGTCAGGAGAGTGATGGGCATGTACGCGCCACATGGCTAGCTAAGGTTGCTAATTCGACAGGGGAGAAGGACATTCTAAAACCAAACAACAATTTATTCTGGACAAAGGACTCCTTGTACAAGATTCTGATGGAAGCCCAGCAAAAGTAGGAACAATTTATGATGTTATTTCGTATTTCTGTGGAAAATGTTGAGTCCTATTTTCCGCCCCTTTTGCGGGCGCTGTCTCGCTATAACGTAAGCTGTTTGTTATGGTAAAGTTCTTTTTAAAAATCTAACACGTCGGTTGCATTAAGAACTAGTGTATCTTTCATTTGCTGTCCAACATGTATTTTTTAGTAAAGTTTATGATGAGTTCTTTGGTCAGATTAGGTGAGTGTCCAAAATATCTCCGGACAATTTGGTGAATCGATGCTACATATTCACAATGTATAACCACGGTTTGCAGCTCAAAATATGCACATTTTCGAACAAAACATAAATGTATTGTATAACCTGATGTTATAGGACTGTCATCTGATGAAGTTGGTCAAGGTTAGTGATTAATTTTATATCTTTTGCTGGTTTTTTGCGATCGCTACCTTTTGCTGCTGATAAATGCATTTGTGTGTGGCTATTGTGGTAAGCTAATATAATACTATATTGTGTTTTCGCTGTAAAACATTTTAAAAATCGGAAATGATGGCTGGATTCACAAGATGTTTATCTTTCATTTGCTGTACACCATGTATTTTTCATAAATGTTTTATGATGAGTATTTAGGTATTTCACATTGCTCTCTGTAATTATTCTGGCTGCTTTGGTGATATTTTTGATGGTAGCTGCAATGTAAAACTATGATTTATACCTCAAATATGCACATTTTCGAACAAAACATAAATGTATTGTATAACATGTTATAAGACTGTCATCTGATAAAGTTGTTTCTTGGTTAGTGACTAATTATATCTCTATTTAGTCGGTTTTGTGATAGCTACCTATGCGGTGGAAAAATGGTGAAAATATGCGGTTGAGTCTTTTGCGATTGTGGTTAGCTAATAGAAATACATATTGTGTTTTCGCTGTAAAACATTTCAAAAATCGGAAATGATGGCTGGATTCACAAGATGTTTATCTTTCATTTGCTGTATTGGACTTGTGATTTCATGAAAATTATATTATATGATATCCCTGTCGCGTTAGGCTAGGCTATGCTAGTCAGCTTTTATGATGAGGATGCTCCCGGATCCGGGATGGGTAGCAATGAAAGGTTAAAGGGCAACAATAAAATAACAGTAGCGAGGCTATATACAGGAGGTACCGTTACAAAGTCAATGTGTGGAGCGCCAGGTTAGTCAAGGTAATGGGGGGGGGGGGGGAACAGTCTATGATTAGGGTGGCTGGATTCTTAGGCAATTTTTAGGGCCTTCCTCTGACACCGCCTTGTATAGAGGTCCCGGATGACAGGAAGCGTGGCCCCAGTGATGTACTGGGCCATACGCACTACCCTCTGTAGTGCCTTGCAGTCTGAGGTCGAGCAGTTGCCATACCAGGCGGTGATGCAACCAGTCAGGATGCTCTCGATGGTGTAGCTGTAGAACTTTGAGGATCTGGGGACCCATGCCAAATCATTTCAGTCAGTTGAGGGGGAATAGGCATTGTCATGCACTCTTAACCACTGTCTTGATGTGTTTGGACCATGATAGTTTGTTGGTGATGGACACCAAGGAAATTGAAGCTCTCAACCTGCTCTCAAGCCCGTAATGGAGCTGTAGTCTACGACCATCTCCTTTGTTTTACATCTGCTGCAGAGGAAAAGTTCATTATGGTTAACTGCACCTCAAATTGCAGCCAAAACAAATGCTTGAGTTGAAGTAACAGACACCTCAACATCAACTGTTCAGAGGAGACTGCGTGAAATCATACCTTCACGGTCAAATTGCTACAAAGGAACCACTACTAAACCACACCAATAAGAAGGAGAGACTTGCCTGGCCCAAGAAACCCAAACTTGTGGAAATCTGTCCTTTGGTCTGATGAGTCCAAATTTGAGATTGTTGGTTCCAACCGCCGTGTCTTTGTGAGACGCAGGGTAGGTGAACGGATGAGCTCCACATGTGTAGTTCCCACCGTGAAGCATGGAGGTGGGATGGTGCTTTGCTGGTGACACAGTCTGTGATTCATTTAGAATTCAAGGCACACTTACCCAGCATGGCTACCACAGAATTTTGCAGCAATACGCCATCCCATCTGGTTTGCGCTTTTTGGGACTATCATTTTTTTTTTTTTTTTCAACAGGGCAATGATCCAACACACCTCCAGGCTGTGTAAGGGCTATTTGACCAAGGAGAGTGATGGAGGGCTGCATCAGATGACCTGGCCTCCACAATCACCCGACCTCAACCAAATTGAGATGGTTTGGGATGAGTTGGACCGCAGAGTAAAAGAAAAAGCAGCCAACAAGTTCTCAGCATGTGTGGGAACTCCTTCAAGGCTGTTGGAAAAGCATTCCAGGTGAAGCTGGTTGAGAAAATGCCAAGTGTGCCAAGCTGTCATCATTGCAAAGGTTGGCTACTTTGAAGAATCTCAAATAAACTATATTTTGATTTGTTTAACACTTTTTTGGTTACTACATGATTCCATGTGTTATTTCATAGTTTGTCTTCACTATTACTCTAATATAGAAAATTGTCAAAATAAAATAAAACTGTTGAATGAGTAGGTGTCCAAACTTTTGACTGGTACACGCACAAATAAAAGTTAAATCGGCCATAAACGTGAACAAATCAAGATGATTTTTAGGCCATATCGCCCAGCCCTAATTACTACTGCAGTGTAATTCCTGGAAAGCGGATCCAAATCCCACTCATCAGTCGCGGAAGTCTCGCCTCTAAGCCGTATGATTTAATGGAGTGGAGTTAGCACTGAAAGCCCATGCAGTACCGCCGTCCCTGTGCCTTCCGCACTGAAGCAAGGCTCTTAGGCGTCGTGCCCAAACACGTCGCTGATCGTTTAATGCTCTTAAAACTACTCTCCTCAGATATCCCCTCCGGTTTAACACTGGCCTCGTCAGCACATCGGCTACATATTCATCTTTCTCTAGGGTTTTGTTTGGTTTTGCAAGGTTATCTGGGAACAGTCATGAGGATTAGACTAACGACAAGAACATGTAAATTTAGTCACTCACACGTTTAGATACCAGAATCACCAAGGCCAATTTGTGACAGGAAGGCATTGTTGCACCAATTGCAAGAAACATCTCAAATTGAAATTATACTTTTTTGAAATTGTTAATTTTATGCAGCCTTTCTAAAGTTAGGGACTAAGTGCCATTAACCTTTCTCCTGTACACCCACAGAGGATGACATTTCCTCTAATTGCATACAATATGTTAGCTAAATCTGAAAACGTGTCTAGAGTGTGGTATGGGGCGAAGCAAATGGCTCTCTGTGTGATATTCCAGAAGTTGGTAAGCAACTCTCCCCCTGCAGGATCCCAAGGCACTCGGTCAGATAACATGCTCCGGCAAGGGCCTGGCTTCATCACGGCATACACAGGAAGCTTGGTTATAGAAACCGTGTCACAGGGATAATGGGATGCCTTGTCGCAGGGTATTTAGTACCTTTAACCACCTCCGACTGCTGGCCTAGCCGCTTTCACTGGCTGCATTATCCTAAGGACGTGTGAATGGGGATAAAAATATCAGCTCATCTTTTTTTTTTTTACCCTTTGCAGTACGACTGCGTGATGGTGCAAGGAAACTCATCTGGAGAATAGCCTAAGTGGGGGTCTCCGCCTCCTCGCATTATCACTGAAAATACCTGTCCCTCCAACAGCCAGGAAGTGCTGCTAAGTGACATGCTGTCCTCAAACCTTGGTATCAGCCTTTGCTTGAAGCCATGACTTAAAATTAGAGGTCGACCGATTAAATCGGGGCCGATTTCAAGTTTTCATAACAATCGGAAATCGGTATTTTTGGGTGCCGATTTGCCGTTTTTTTTTACACCTTTATTTAATCTTTATTTAACTAGGCAAGTCAGTTAAGAACACATTCTTATTTTCAATGACGGCCTAGGAACGAGGCAGAACGACAGATTTTTAACCTTGTCAGCTCGGGGGATCCAATCTTGCAACCTTACAGTTAACTAGTCCAATGCTCTAACACTGATTACATTGCACTCCACGAGGAGCCTGCCTGTGCCGCAAATGCAGTAAGCTAAAGTAAATTGCTAGCTAGCATTAAACTTATCTTATAAAAAACAATCATTGACTGTCATTGCTCCAATATGTACTTAACCATAAACATCAATACACAAGTATATATTTTTAAACATGCATATTTAGCTAAAAGAAATCCAGGTTAGCAGGCAATATTAACCAGGTGAAATTGTGTCATTTCTCTTGCGTTCATTGCACGCAGAGTCAGGGTATATGCAGCAGTTTGGGCCGCCTGGCTCTTTGCGAACTAATTTGCCAGAATTTTACGTAATTATGACAACATTGAAGGTTGTGCAATGTAACAGGAATATTTAGACTCATGTATGCCACTCGTTAGATAAAATACGGAACGGAATAAACGTTTTGTTTTCGAGGTGATAGTTTCCGGATTAGTCAAAGGTATATGGTTTAGAGAGAAATAGTCGACGCGTTATAATTCCTGTAATAACTTGCGGCTGAATTTGAAAGGGGTTCCTTCGTTATTTTACCGTTCATGTCTTCCATAGAGAATGTCTTGATCTACTTCAAATAAGGTCTGTGTTTCGTGCAGGCTTAAACCGCCTCGACGTTTTGATACCCGTGTAAATCTCACTAGGATAAGGTAACGTTTGTCAACATATTTTCATAAATCTACTCTACAAAAAAATTGATCTTCGCTTATATTTAGCCAATATTGATCAGAGTTACCTTGTCCTATGGATATCCACACAGTTATAAAATTGGCACGGTGATGTAAGCCTACACGAAATGCAGACCTTATTTTAAGTGAATCTAAAAAAATATCCTATGGAATAAATGAAGGAACCGCTTTTCAGATTTTGCTAGAAGGTGTCATGGGAATTATGACTCGCACTTTGGTCGTCAATTCTTACCATGCCCATTATTAAAATAGGATTTCCTGCATATAGAAATGACAGTTTTTGTTTTCAACATTCATCACAGGTAACTTAAACTCTATTTTTATTCAAACAGTTGAAAGTATTTGTCTCCTAAGCAGACTCTTCAGTATCATTGTCACTTCAGAGCTGTGTGTGTGTGTGTGTATTATAATAAGTTAAAATAAAAGTGTTCATTCAGTATTGTTGCCGTTATTACAAAAATGTTTGTGTGTGTGTGTGAGTGTATGATATATATATAAAACGTTTTTTTATTTTTTTTTATTATAAAATCGGCATCGGCTTTTTTTGTCCTCCAATAATCGGTGTGGAAAAATCATAATCGGTCGACCTCTACTTAAAATGGTTCAACATATGAAGCACAGAAATTGTACAGCAAGAAATTCTTAGAATTGCAGGGGGAGCTTTAAGCAGGAGCAAATCAATTTGCAACAATCAAATGTGCTTCATGTTTAAATTGGCTGCGGTCAACTTTATTGCATAGCATTTATGAATGCAATGGCCTTCCGGCAATGCAACAGAAAGGCCTGTGGCACTGAGTCAGGTCTGGTCCAAAATCAGAACCACATAAGGAGGATTGTTTGTGCTCTTATAAACAGAACCAAAGATGGCGTCTGACACTCACTAACCCAGCAAAAATATGTGCTGCTGCTGCACATCCCCCTCATCCAGCCCTCAAAGTCAAGGCGAGAGAGCGACCAGCAGATTCTCAAGGAGAAAGGAGGGACACTGCACTCAGCAGCGCCTTTCCCACTAGCAGGGACGAAATGGCCCCATCTCCCCTTGACACCACACCTTACATACAAAACAGAGAACATGCAGGCTCTCAATGGCACCTTTAACTTAACTTGAAGCTAAATTGTTCACTTAAATTGCAGAGAGAGATAGGCCTAGTTAGTTGATTAAAAATGTAGTCCAATGAAGCATATCTAGGCAATGGTCTTATAACTGGTCCAAGGATGTTTCATTAGGTTCCAGACACCAAATGTACTCATTTCAGTCAAATGATTTTTCCCCAACACTGAAGTGCCTCACAGAAATGATACAATCAAAACAATTTTGGGTCAGCACATTGCTCAAGGGTAGGAGGCTGGCACCTATTCCTTCTGGATTTTGAACCAGCAACACTTAGCCTAAGTCACATGCCCATTTCTCCAAGAATAGTATTGTAAACGTGCACGGAATATTGGGATGGAGGCTGTCAACTGTGGGTTTTATCCGATCAACACTGGTAACCAGATTTCCAAGATATAATTTTTTTTATAAAAAAGTATTTCAGCACAGCAGCAAGCATGTTTCAATCATTAACATACAGCTGAGGTTATTTTTGCTTCACACTGATTCATACACTGTAGAAAACAGTCTTTAGGCTACAAAGTGTCCATGCATTTTTGCATTGCAAACAGAATAGGCGAACATCAAGGCCCTGTATCTTCAGGGCAGCGCATGGGCAGGGCTGTTCAATAGCCTTTTCAACACCTTGTGTGATTCATTTGGACAAGTGACTGCTTCACATCATTGATGAACTGTCTCTAAAAAATTTAATAAGAGTTGCAATCTTACAACCTCTATGTGCTGAACCTACTTCGTGAAGGTGTAGGCCTAATCTCTCATGGACAGATGCACGTAACATAAAAATGGTAGTAGCAGCAGCATCTGTCGACAGCCTGTGGGATGGCACAGACTAGCTCAAGGTCCTAAACGATATCATAACCGCCATCGATAAGAGACATTACTGTGCAGCCGTATTCATCGACCTGGCCAAGGCTTTCGACTCTGTCAATCACCACATTCTTATTGGCAGACTCAACAGTCTTGGTTTCTCAAATGATTGCCACGCCTGGTTCACCAACTACTTCTCTGATAGAGTTCAGTGTGTCAAATCGGAGGGCCTGTTGTCCGGACCTCTTGCAGTCTCTATAGGGCTGCCACAGGGTTCAATTCTCGGGCTGACTCTCTTCTCTGTACTGTATACTTCAATGATGTCGCTCTTGCTGCTGGTGATTCTCTGATCCACCTCTATGCAGACGACACCATTCTGTATACTTCTGGCCCTTCTTTGGACACTGTTAACTAACCTCCAGACGCGCTTCAATGCCATACAACTCTCCTTCCGTGGCCACCAACTGCTCTTAAATGCAACTAAAAGCATGCGCTTCAACCGATCACTGCCCGCACGTCCAGCATCACTACTCTGGACGGTTCTGACTTAAAATGTGGACAACTACCTAGGTGTTTGGCTAGACTGTAAACTCTCCTTCCAGACTCATATTAAACCTCTCCAATCCAAAATTAAATCTAGATTCGGCTTCCTATTTCACAATAAAGCCTCCTTCACTCACGCCGTCAAACAAATCCTCATAAAACTGACAATCCTACGGATCCTTGACTTCGGCGATGTCATTTACAAAATAGCCTCCAACACTCTACTCAACAAATTGGATGCAGTCTATCACATTGCCATCCGTTTTGTCACCAAAGCCCCATATACTACCCAACACTGCGACCTGTACGCTCTCGTTGGCTGGCCATCGCTTCATACTCGTCGCCAAACCCACTGGCTCCAGGTCATCTACAAGTCTCTGCTAGGTAAAGCCCCGCCTCATCTCAGCTCACTGGTCACCATAGCAGCACCCACCCGTAGCACCCGCTCCAGCAGGTATATCTCACTGGTCACCCCCAAAGCCAATTCCTCCTTTGGCTGCCTTTCCTTCCAGTTCTCTGCTGCCAATGACTGGAACGAACTGCAAAAATCACTGAAGCTGGAGACCCATATCTCCCTCACTAGCTTTAAACACCAGCTGTCAGAGCGGCTCACAGATCACTGCACCTGTACATAGCCCACCTGTAAACAGCCCATCCAACTACCTCATCCCCATACTGTATTTATTTAGCTCCTTTCCACACCAGTATCTACTTGCACATTCATCTTCTGCATATCTACCATTCCAGTGTCTAATTGCTATATTGTAATTACTTCGCCACCATTGCCTATTTATTGCCTTACCTCCCATGCACTCACTGTATATAGATTTTTCTTTTCTCTACTCTATTATTGACTGTTTGATTATTCCATGTGTAACTGTGTTGTTGTATGTGTTGAACTGCTGTGCTTTATCTTGGCCAGGTCGCAGTTGTAAATGAGAACTTGTTCTCAACTAGCCTACCTGGTTAAATAAAGGTGAAATAAATACATTTGTTTTAATCTGTCACCATGTAATTCAACTGGGCACATGCAGATGTGTTCCAAAAAGTATCCAGATGTTTGCAGAGAAGATCAGGTTAGGGTTATCTGATAGCCAAGAGGGCAGAAATCAGGAGTGTGTGATAAGACAACCCTTGAGCAAAAAAGCTGATGCTAGAGATGGTTTAGCCAGTGGTTCTTCATTTACTTGGAGTGACTGTTAAAGAAGGGCAATTCCACAGCAACAGTGATGCTTAGATTTTTCACAATAAAATGTATGCCAAACAAAATCCAATGATTAAAGTTAAACAAACCGTACAACTCTATGCACAAGGACTTAACAATTTTCAATGAAAAAGGAAACTTGCAAGGCCACTCGAGGACTGTGAGAGACATCCACACACACGTGGGAAGCAGCATTTCTGTCAATCAACTGATCTCTAGCAAATCTTTGACACTTAATCAAAGACAGGCATTTGTCATTCATTTCATTTTTGGAGGAAATCCTTCTCCATGACCTCTGGCTCCATCCAACTTCTGCACAATGGAGCTGTGCAAGACTGCCAAATGACTTGCGAGCCAAAACCACAAGCCACATCTTTTCATAGGGTTTAGGGTGGCCTGCAGGTAAAATGTTAACGTGCACATGCACAGAACAAGCCTCAAATCAAAATCTTACTTTGGAATCCACTGTAGAATATATACTGAGTGTAAAAAACATTAGAAACACCTGCACTTTCCATGACAAACTGACCAGGTGAAAGTTATGATCCATTATTGATGTCACCTGTTAAATCCACTTCAAATCAGTGTAGATGAAGGGGGGGGAGACAGGTTCAAGAAGGATTTTTAAGCCTTGAGACATGGAATGTGCATGTGTCATTCAGAGAGTGGATGGGCAAGATAAAATATTTAAGCGCCTTTGAACGGGGTATGGTAGTAGGTGCGAGGGGGACTGGTTTGAGTGTCAACTGCAACGCTGCTGGGTTTTTCACACTCAACGGTTTCCTGTGTGTATCAAGAATGGTCCACCACCCAAGGGACATGCAGCCAACTTGACAACTGTGGGAAGCATTGGAGTCAACATGGGCCAGCATCCCTGTGGAACACTTGACACCTTGTAGGCCATGCCCCAACAAATTGAGGGCAAAAGGGGTGTGAAACACAATATTAGGGAGGTGTTGTAATGTTTTGTACACTGAGTATCTAAGCCTACCTTTGATAAATGTCATGTTCCTTTCATAACAGTTATGACTATCATGAAAGTAACTGTAAAAACACAACTTTGCCTTCGCTAGCAGACAATCCATTGTGATAACCGACACTGACCATAAATGGAGAAACTATTCAGACATCTCTACATCAGGAGGAAACCTACCGGTCTGTACTTCACTATCTAGGCATAAAAGGTGCTTCCAGTAATGCAAATTAGTATTTTGGGGGGCAAGGAAGGCACTGATATTGCATTAATTGGCCTAAGCCATTATATTTTCCCTTTTCATCCACATTTTTATTTTACGCAGTAAAACTAGTGGCGTCAATGTCATTTAACTAGGCAAGACAGTTAAGAACAAATTCTTATTTACAATGACAGCCTACCAAAAGGCCTCCTGCAGGGACTGGGGATGGAATGAAAAATAAAATATAGGACAAAAAACACACATCACGACATGAAGAGAGACCTAAGACAACACAGCACGGCAGAAACGCATGGTAGCAACAACATGGTAGCAGAAAAAAAACATGGTACAAACATGATTGGGCACAGACAACAGCACAAAGGGCAAGAAAGTAGAGAGAACAATACATCCCGCAAAGCAGCCACAACTGTCAGTAAGAGTTTCCGTGATTGAGTTCTTGAATGAAGAGATTGAGAAAACTGTCCAGTTTCAGTGTTTGTTGCAGCTCATCATTTTAATTAACATATATATTGAA
Source organism: Salvelinus namaycush (assembly GCF_016432855.1). Taxonomy (NCBI): domain Eukaryota; kingdom Metazoa; phylum Chordata; class Actinopteri; order Salmoniformes; family Salmonidae; genus Salvelinus; species Salvelinus namaycush. Next base: position 10,866,294 of record NC_052347.1, on the reverse strand, counting down.
TATGCAAAAACACAGGCTACTGACTGTGCGGGATCCTCGCTCTCTCACACACGTTTGGCATATTAACTGTATACACCAATAGAAACAACTAGCAAGGAGTGGGACCCCCAACTCAAGTGGCACCATCACCTTAAAAAAATGCGGCGTCGCAAACTTGCTGACGACTGCAATGGGGGTTACCAGAAGAGGCAAACTAACTAGTCATTTCAACTCGAACAAAATTTGCTAAACATGGAGGACACAAATTGCCATGGAGGGCTCCGACGGCTGCGATACTGCTTTTAGCACCCACCCTAAAACATTTTTCAAATGTGATAGCTAAGTTAGCCTGCGTTAGTTAGTAACGTTAGCTTATCAGCAGCCTACTTCCAGATAGCTAACGTTAGCTAGCACGCTAACTAGACGTCTGGGAACATTACAACCTGGCTAACTGACGCTTTAAATCAGATGCCAATACTATATGTCAGTTTGTTAACTTGACATTTTCCAAATCAGAACAATCCATTCGTGCACATTTACATTAGCTAAAGCAACTTCGCTTGCTAGCTAACGTTAACTAGCTATCAAAACTTCATAGCGTTCTGTCAGCTATCTAGCTTGTTAGCTAGCCAGGAGTAACCAAACGCATCAGATGAAAATATCGCGGTATAAAAACATTTACCAGCAGTAGACGAAAGATACATTATCTCCCCGCAAACATAACGTACCTGATTGTCGTTCTCTTTTTCACTGCTTGGATATTGCCTCTTCGACCGTTACACTTCTTGATCGGTTTAATAATATTTTTTGGGGGGTGAAATGTCTAATTTTCCCTGTTACAACTCTCTTTCCTCCATATTTTCAGCTCCTCCACCAACAACATTAATGACGTTTGTCCCCTGTCACGTGACCCCATCTGTTGGCGCTAAAAATAGATTATACACCCAATGAGTAACTCAGTACAGCAGGACAGATACCCAACACAGTCGCAGTCACTACTACCATGGCCCGAGTAGGAAAGGACTGCAAGTTTCCTACCAAAATCTTGGTTGCGCAGAATGTGCAGCGCATCTTTTTGGGAAGGCTATCAATGTGAATCTTGGGCGCCCCTATTAGATATACAGTAACTCAGAACAGCAAGTAACAGAGTATGCTAGACTAGAGCATGGGAAACATGTTTACATTGCCAAAGCATGTGGAATAGATCATAAACAAAAATGAACAGTAAAAGCTTTAAAAGAATAGAGCCATTTACATTTCTATTACTGGCTATGTATAGTGTTGTAGCAATGTGCAAATAGTTGAAGTAAGAAAGGGAAAATAAATAAATAGTATGTGGATTCTATTGGTACATGTAGGTAGCACACATGAGGATGTTTTTCTTTTTAGAGATCATTTCCCTAATTAGTATTGCTAACCAGATGTAAAATTATGTTTTGATTAATTTAATGGAGTGGGTTAGGTCTGCTCTATACCAAATGAGTCTCTTCCCTGTTTCACACCTGGTAGTTTGGTGGACGTCTGTCTGTCTGTCTGTCTGTCTGTCTGTCTGTCTGTCTGTCTGTCTGTCTGTCTGTCTGTCTGTCTGTCTGTCTGTCTGTCTGTCTGTCTGTCTGTCTGTCTGTCTGTCTGTCTGTCTGTCTGTCTGTCTGTCTGTCTGTCTGTCTGTCTGTCTGTCTGTCTGTCTGTCTGTCTGTCTGTCTGTCTGTCTGTCTGTCTGTCTGTCTGTCTGTCTGTCTGTCTGTCTGTCTGTCTCTCTCTCTCTCTCTCTCTCTCTCTCTCTCTCTCTCTCTCTCTCTCTCTCTCTCTCTCTCTCTCTCTCTCTCTCTCTCTCTCTCTCTCTCTCTCTCTCTCTCTCTCTCTCTCTCTCTCTCTCTCTCTCTCTCTCTCTCTCTCTCTCTCTCTCTCTCTCTCTCTCTCTCTCTCTCTCTCTCTCTCTCTCTCTTCTCTCTCTCTCTCTCTTCTCTCTCTCTCTCTCTCTAGTGTGGTAGACCTTGCATTTGCACGGTGATATCACCTTATACATGCAAACTCTTGTTCTCAAACTCTCTATTCTGGCCACATAGTACACTGTCTTACTGCACAAGGAGAGAGATTGCCCTACACTCTCACTGTGACTGTTTGGTTTCCTGTGTGCTCATAAGTCGGGTCTCGTCAGTCTGTCTGTCACAAACCAATATTTACAGTACTGTGAACCCTCATGCAGAGGTGGGAAAGGACGTCATGCCTCCCAGGGAGCCAGCAATTGCTGCCTCTCTTACGTCAGAAAAGGCCATTTGTGTGAACATGGTGAGGTGGGATCGATAGATTCACGTTGAAAGACAAGATAGCAGCTAAAAATAACGCAGGCAGTGCTGCAAAACAGGCTAAAAGCGATGCATCTACCCATATCTCTCTCTCTGTGCAATCATAATGAGGTAATGATGAGTCATTGCTACTGTGTCTTCATATATCTCTCTATATTTCTCTCTCTCTGTCTCTCTCTTTCCCTCTCGAAGCACATGTCAATCTCATCCTTACAGCAATCCTGTTTGTTCCACTGGTCTGACAGCAAAAGAGAGCGAAGGGAGTGGAGGAGAGAAGAAAGTTGAAAATAGAGGAAATCGGTATATTCTGACAGGGATTTTTACTCATGTTGGCCTGACCCACAGGTGTCTTGGATTTGATGGTGTATTTGCCTGCTTTTGATTTGTCAGGTCACACAAAGTAGTTGGAGAGATTCGAGGCTGCATTTTCAGTGGAAAATAGCCAGCTAATTCTACCTATGAAGGACAATAAGGATGAGATTGACATGTGCTTCGAGAGGGAAAGAGAGAGACAGAGAGAGAGAAATATAGAGAGATATATGAAGACACAGTAGCAATGACTCATCATTACCTCATTATGATTGCACAGAGAGAGAGAGATATGGGTAGATGCATTGTCTTACATCAGATAGCGTGTCGATTCCGTAGGACTCTGGGGTACAATGGGGTACGGATAGGATGACAGTGGTTGTACTCATTATGATATACAGATGATGCCCTATATATCAACATTATAATCAATGAAAATGTCATGGGTTATAAATATAACTTTAGTTATCTTACATTTCCACATTACAAGCATAGAACCTACAGAGATCCCCTACAGTCAAGTTATTGTCCCAATCTACAGCAGGTGACCTTACCAGAAGAAAGGATAAGGGAATCTGGAATCAAAACTCCATGTCATGCAGAACGAGTCATGCACAGTGTGTACTCTGACCGCCTAAAGAATGAAGAGAATGAGACAATGCTAAAGCATAGCAATATATGCCTCAATGTCATTTGCATATCTAAGTACAACAGCTGCAAGGAATGGTTAGATGGATGTTGTGATTGTTTGTACAAGCTTCAGTCAAGATTCAGGCATTCATGACTAGGGTTAAGTGACTCTTGATATGAAAGGTTTATTTCCAAAACGCTATATCCATTTTCAGAAATGTTGGTAAATTAGCTTTTGTTGTTTAAAAAACGTTTTATGTTTTTTCACTATCTAATCATGGCATGGGGTTGTTCAATGACAGACATGTATTTATTTGAAATTTATCACTTGATGGTTTCATTTCAGAGAGAAAAATAATAGTTATTTTTGCAAAACGCTATACATCTTCCTCACTCTAGTAGTACTGCCAGGTTTTACAGAGTCAAATGTAACAAAGAACTACATGTTTCATAAAGAACTTTCTTTACAAATGATACGTTTGTGACATCAATATAATTTTGTTTAAATTAATCAATATAGTAAAATAAGATCTGTATGTAAACATGTACATTTGACATTTTAGTCATTTAGCAGATGTTGCTATCCAAAGTGACTTACAATTTGTGTGGTCATCTTAACCCTAAAACTACTGAGAGGTATATTTTTTATCATAGCTCAAATGTGGTTTATTAGCCTTTACTGCTCAGGCGTTCCGCCAGCGGAACTCCTCCCACATTCCACTGAAAAGGCAGAGCGCGAAATTCAAAATATATTTTTTAGAAATATTTAACTTTCACACATTAACAAGTCCAATACAGCAAATGAAAGGTACACATCTTGTGAATCCAGCCAACATGTCCGATTTTTAAAATGTTTTACAGCGAAAACAGCACGTATATTTATGTTAGCTCACCACCAAATACAAAAAAGGACAGACATTTTTCACAGCACAGGTAGCATGCACAAAGCCAACCTAACTAACCAAGAACCAACCAAACTAACCAACAAACAACTTCATCAGATGACAGTCTTATAACATGTTATTCAATAAATCTATGTTTTGTTCGAAAAATGTGCATATTTCAGGTATAAATCATAGTTTACATTGCAGCTACAATCAGAAATTGCACCGAAAGCAGCCAGAATAATTACAGACACCAACGTCAAATACCTAAATACTCATCATAAAACATTTCTGAAAAATACATAGTGTACAGCAAATGAAAGACAAGCATCTTGTGAATCCAGCAAATATTTCCGATTTCTTAAGTGTTTTACAGCGAAAACACAATATAGCGTTATATTAGCTTACCACAATAGCCAGAAACACAAGCCATTTCCCAGCAGTAAAAGTTAGCGATCGTGACACACCAGCAAAAGATATATATTTTTTGACTAACCTTGATAAGGTTCATCAGATGACAGTCCTATAACATCAGGTTATATATACACTTATGTTTTGTTCGAAAATGTGCATATTTAGAGCTGAAATCAGTGGTTATACATTGTGCTAACGTAGCTACTTTTTCCCACAACGTCCAGATTTTTTTCTGACACTTTTTCTGACACACATATTCTGACCAAATAGCTATTCATAAACATAACTAAAAAATACATGTTGTATAGGAAATGATAGATACACTAGTTCTTAATGCAATCGCCGTATTAGAATTCTAAAAATAACTTCATTACCACATAAGGCTTACGTTACGTCGACCGAGTGCCCAAAACCTGGGCGCAAAACTAATAGTACACAGTTTGACAGATATATGAAATAGCATCATAAAATGGGTCCTACTTTTGCTGATCTTCCATCAGAATGTTGTACAAGGTGTCCTTTGTCAAGAACAATCGTTGTTTGGATTTAGAACGTCCATTTTCCCTCTTGAATTAGCAAGCGCACTAGCCAAGTGGCGCGAAGCTCTCCTTTCTGAACAAAGGCACACAACGCAACACGCCTAACGTCCCGAATAAATTTCAAAAATCTAATAAAACTATATTGAAAAAACATACTTTACGATGATATTGTCACATGTATCAAATAAAATCAAAGCCGGAGATATTAGTCGCCTATAACGAAAGCTATTCAGAAGGCAAATCCAGGTCCAACCTCGCGCCTTCCTGAAAACAGGAAATGGGTGACACGTCATTCCAAGAGGACGTATTCCATCTCAGACCAAGATAAACACTCCATTTCTTCTCTCACTGCATCTTGACATCCAGGGGAAGGTGTATGACGTGCATGTATACTAATAGGTATCATGCCCATTTATAGGCAGGACCCAGAAGAGAGCATCGATTTCAGATTTTCCACTTCCTGGTCAGGAAGTTTGTGCCAAATGAGTTCTGTTTTACTCACAGATATAATTCAAACGGTTTTAGAAACTAGAGAGTGTTTTCTATCCAATAGTAATAATAATATGCATATTGTACGAGCAAGAATTGAGTACGAGGCCGTTTAAATTGGGCACGTTTTTCCCCCAAAGTGAAAACAGCGCCCTCTGTCCTCATCAGGTTAAATTCTTCCACATTTTCAGGACTTTCTCAATCGACTTGTTCTTAATCAATCTAAATCATTGTTTAGTGTTTATGTATGAATATGGACTTTGACAAAGTTCAAGTCCTTTGGGCTCATTTTGACCCCAGCAAAAAACACCCAATTCCGCCTATAGGGATTTGATAGATAGGACATTTATTTAAATCTAGGCTTCTCTGGAGACATAACAACAAGTTATCATACTTGTGGAGGGGGACCTGTATCTGTCACGATCGTCAAAATAAGCGGACCAAGGCGCAGCGGGATATGAGGCCATCTTCTTTTATTAGAGATGACGAAACACGAAACAAACACTTTTACAAAACAAAACAACAAAGAAGCTACAAACGTTAGTGCACACACAAGCTACAAACGTTCAACATAGACAATTACCCACAAACACCTAAAGCCTATGGCTGCCTTAAATATGGCTCCCAATCAGAGACAATAATAAACAGCTGTCTCTGATTGAGAACCAAATCAGGCAACCATAGACTTTCCTAAACACCTACACTGAACACAACCCCATACATACTACAAAACCCCCTAAACAATACACACACCCTAAACTAGACAAAAACACACAAACATCCCATGTCACACCCTGACCTAACTAAACTAATAAAGAAAATCAATATAACAAAGGCCAGAGTGTGACAGTACCCCCCCCCCCCCCCCCCAAAGGTGCGGACTCCGACCGCAAAACCTGACACAGAAGGGGAGGGTCCGGGTGGGCCTTCCTATGGCGGCGGCTCGGGTGCGGGACGTGGACCCCCCTCCACCATAGTCACTACCCGCTTTGGTGGCGCCTCTGGAACGGCGAGTCCCGGACTGAATACCATCCCAGAGGGCGCCACTGGACGGAGGGGCAGCTCCGGACTGAGGGGCAGCTCCGGACTGAGGGGCAGCTCCGGACTGAGGGGCAGCTCCGGACTGAGGGGCAGCTCCGGACTGAGGGGCAGCTCCGGACTGAGGGGCGGATCCTGGCTGGCTGGCTCTGGCGGATCCTGGCTGGCTGGCTCTGGCGGATCCTGGCTGGCTGGCTCTGGCGGATCCTGGCTGGCTGGCTCTGGCGGATCCTGGCTGGCGGGCGGCTCTGGCGGATCCTGGCTGGCGGGCGGCTCTGGCGGATCCTGGCTGGCGGGCGGCTCTGGCGGATCCTGGCTGGCGGGCGGCTCTGGCGGATCCTGGCTGGCGGGCGGCTCTGGCGGATCCTGGCTGGCGGGCGGCTCTGGCGGATCCTGGCTGGCTGACGGCTCTGGCGGATCCTGGCTGGCTGACGGCTCTGGCGGATCCTGGCTGGCTGACGGCTCTGGCGGGTCATGGCTGGCTGACGGCTCTGGCTGGTCATGGCTGGCTGACGGCTCTGGCGGGTCATGGCTGGCTGACGGCTCTGGCGGATCCTGGCTGGCGGGCGGCTCTGGCGGATCCTGGCTGGCGGGCGGCTCTGGCGGATCCTGGCTGGCGGGCGGCTCTGGCGGATCCTGGCTGGCGGGCGGCTCTGGCGGATCCTGGCTGGCGGGCGGCTCTGGCGGATCCTGGCTGGCGGGCGGCTCTGGCGGATCCTGGCTGGCTGACGGCTCTGGCGGATCCTGGCTGGCTGACGGCTCTGGCGGATCCTGGCTGGCTGACGGCTCTGGCGGGTCATGGCTGGCTGACGGCTCTGGCTGGTCATGGCTGGCTGACGGCTCTGGCGGGTCATGGCTGGCTGACGGCTCTGGCGGATCCTGGCTGGCGGGCGGCTCTGGCGGATCCTGGCTGGCGGGCGGCTCTGGCGGATCCTGGCTGGCGGGCGGCTCTGGCGGATCCTGGCTGGCGGGCGGCTCTGGCGGATCCTGGCTGGCGGGCGGCTCTGGCGGATCCTGGCTGGCTGGCTCTGGCGGATCCTGGCTGGCGGGCGGCTTTGGCGGATCCTGGCTGGCGGGCGGCTCTGGCGGATCCTGGCTGGCGGGCGGCTCTGGCGGATCCTGGCTGGCTGACGGCTCTGGCTGGTCATGGCTGGCTGACGGCTCTGGCTGGTCAGGGCTGGCTGACTGCTCTGGCTGGTCAGGGCTGGCTGACTGCTCTGGCTGGTCAGGGCTGGCTGGCGGCTCTGGCAGATCCTGGCTGACTGGCGGCTCTGGCAGATCCTGGCTGACGGGCGGCTCTAATGGCTCGGGACAGACGGATGGCTCAGATGGCGCTGGGCAGACGGATGGCTCAGATGGTGCTGGGCAGACGAGCAGTGCAGGCGGCGTTGGGCAGACGGCCGACTCTGACCTGCTGAGGTGCACAGTAGGCCTGGTGCGTGGTGCCGGAACTGGTGGTGCCGGACTGGAGACACGCACCTCAAGGCTAGTGCGGGGAGCAGGAACAGGGCACACTGGTCTCTCAAAGCGCACTATAGGCCTGGTGCGTGGTGCCGGAACTGGTGGTACCGGACTGAGGGCACGCACCTCAGGGCGAGTGCGGGGAGAAGGAACAGTGCGTACAGGGCTCTGGAGACGCACATTAGGCCTAGTGCGTGGTGCCGGAACTGGTGGTACCGGGCTGGGGACACGCATCTCAGGGCTAGTGCGGGGAGCAGCAACAGGACGCACAGGACTCTGGAGACGCACAGGAGGCTTGGTGCGTGGTGTAGGCACTGGTGGTAATGGGCAGGAGACACGCACCATAGGGCTAGTGCGTGGAGGAGGAACAGGGCTCTGGAGACGCACAGGAGGCTTGGTGTGTGGTGTAGGCACTGTCTTAACCAGACGGCTGGCACGCACCTCAGGACGAGTATGGAGAGCTGTTCCCGGTGACATCAAATCCCGCACACGCTCATTCAAGCGGATGCGGTGCTTTATGCTCCACAACAGCAAATCCCTCTTCTCTCTCTCCTCCAATTTCCCCATTAATTCATCCACAGTCTCAGCTTCATTCCCATTGCTCACCTCCAATATCAGCCCAACTGTCTCTGGTACTATCTTCGGCTCCTCACGAGAAGCACGGGGAGCTGGATCACGTCTCCTACTTGACCCAGCTACACTCCCAGAGAGCCCCCCCCCCCCCCCCAATAAATTTTTGGGGTTGCCAGCCGCTCTGCCGTGCTAGCTCCTCATACCGGCGCCTCTCTGCTTTCGCTGCCTCCAGCTCTGCCTTGGGGCGACGATATTCCCCTGGTTGTGCCCAGGGTCCTCCGCCGTCTAATATTTCCTCCCAATTCCCATAGTCCTGCGATCGCTGCTGCTGCCTTGTATCACGCTGCTTGGTCCTGGTATGGTGGGTAATTCTGTCACGATCGTCAAAATAAGCGGACAAGGCGCAGCGGGATATGAGGCCATCTTCTTTTATTAGAGATGACGAAACACGAAACTAACACTTTTACAAAACAAAACAACAAACGACCGTGAAGCTACAAACGTTAGTGCACACACAAGCTACAAACGTTCAACATAGACAATTACCCACAAACACCTAAAGCCTATGGCTGCCTTAAATATGGCTCCCAATCAGAGACAACAATAAACAGCTGTCTCTGATTGAGAACCAAATCAGGCAACCATAGACTTTCCTAAACACCTACACTGAACACAACCCCATACATACTACAAAACCCCCTAAACAATACACACACCCTAAACTAGACAAAAACACACAAACATCCCATGTCACACCCTGACCTAACTAAACTAATAAAGAAAATCAATATAACAAAGGCCAGAGTGTGACCGTATCAGAGATTTTGACCAGCTAGACAGATCATTTGAAGAGATATAGCTCCCCATGTACTCGCCTAAGATTGTACTTTTTATACCACGTATCATATGACCGTGTACAAAATCAAAAATACCTGATAGAACTGCAGTACAGAACAGAATCTATAAAGACAGCTGTATTGGCAAATCAAAAAAATATATAAAAATCCGGTTTCTCTGGGGACTATCCTGTAAAACTATTAGGTTTTACATATCCTCAGAGGGTGTAGGGGGACCTGTTGGAGTGATCTTGACCTGATAGACAGATCACCTGCAGCGATGGAGCACCATATGCACTCGCCTATGGTTACAACTGGTTATAACTAGGTATGACTATGTACAAAATCAAAATTACCTTAGATATACTCTTAGATGCCATCAAAAAAGACCATAAAAGTCTGTCAGTGGTATGAATAATTGGTAGAACTGTAAAACAGAAAACAGCTACCCTCTGAATGTACACATAGTGCAGTATTGGTGTGTATTCTCCGAAAAATGTAATGTTATATGAATACCAGAATTCCTATAATATCTTTTAATATTCTATATGTGCAACTTTTAATGGTATTTGTGTTCCTATAACACATACCTGGCCATAACATTTGGTTTGAAGTGACTGAGGATTTGGGCATGCTTTCACAAGAAGCAATGCTAATGCTGGCTGCGGGGTAAGTAAATAAAGAAAACTAAGCTATATTTTTGGTCATTATCTCTCAGGATCAATGGATGAAGAAGCCTGAATTCAAAATTGATTAAAAATAAATACATCTTACCCATCTACACACAATACCCCATAATGACAAGTGAAAACATGTTTTTAGAAATTTTAGCAAATGTAGGCGCATCCAATTTCCTTTGGTCATCCTTGAGACGTCACTACAACTTGATTGGAATCCAACTGTGGCCTATTCAAATGATTTAGAAAGAAACACACCTGTCGATATAAGGTCCCACAATTGACAGTACATGTCAGTGCAGAAACTATACCATGAAGTCCAAAGAAATGTCTGTAGATCTCTGAGATAGGATTGTGATTGAGGCATATATCTGGGGAACGATATAAAACAATTTCTAGAGTGTTGAAAGAGCACCGTTGTCTCCATCATTGGGAAATATAGCCGCGGGAAGAAGGAGTGCTGAGCCCTGATGAATTACATTTATTCATATTTATTTGAATATATATATATAGTACCAGTCAAAAGTTGACACATCTACTCATTCAGGGTTTTTTCTTAATTTGTACTATTTTCTACAATGTAGCATAATAGTGAAGACATCAAAACTATTAAATAACACATATGGAATCATGTAGTAACCAAAAAAGTGTTAAACAAATCAAAATATATTTTATATTTGATTCTTCAAAGTAGCCACCTTTTGCCTTGATGACAGCTCTGCTCACTCTTGTCATTCTCTCAACGGGGTGGCAGGTAGCCTAGTGGTTAGAGCGTTGGACTAGTAACCAAAAGGTTGCATGATCAAATCCCTGAGCTGACAAGGTAAAAATCTGTTGTTCTGTCCCCTGTTCCTAGGCTGTCATTGTAAATAAGAATTTGTTCTTGTCAATACGGGGGTGCTGTTTTCACTTTGGAAAAAATCGTGCCCAAATGAAACGGCCTCGTACTCTGTTCTAGATCATACAATATGCATATTATTATTACTATTGGATAGAAAACACTCTATCCACTGAATTCACTGAATTATATCTGTGAGTAAAACAGAACTCATTTTGCAGCAAACTTCCATACAGGAAGTGAAAAATCTGAAAACGAGGCTCTGTTTCAGGGCGTGCCTATTCAACTGGCTTTTATTTATCGATATGCATGCACTTCATACGCCTTCCACTAGATGTCAACAGGCAGTGGAAGGTGGAATGGGGTATCTAGCTTGATCTGAGGCCGAACAAGAGCTTTTGGAGTGACAGGTCCGGTATTTTCTTTGTCTTCGACGGCGTGCGAGGGACCTCGACATTGTCTTCTGAAAAGCGTTCGGTATACACAGCAAATATCTCCGGCTCTGATTTTATTTGATACATATGATAATAACATCATAAAGTAGGTTTTTTCAACCGAGTTTTATCAGTTTATTCAACGTTTATTGGGACTTTTGGAGTTTTCCGTTCTTTGCGCCAAGAGAGGATGGGAATGTTAGCAACCTTGGCTAGCATTGTGGCGCGAATTCGACAGAAGAAATGGACATTCTAAAACCAAACAACGATTTATTCTGGAAATAGGACTCCTTGTACAACATTCTGATGGAAGCTCAGCAAAAGTAAGACAACATTTATGATGTTATTTCGTATTTCTGTGTAATATGTTGATGTCTATTCTCCGCCGTGTTGGTGAGCACTGTCTCACAATAATGTTGTTGTATGTTGTGGTAAAGTTATTTTTAAAAATCTAACACAGCGGTTGCATTAAGAACTAGTGTATCTTTCATTTGCTGTCCAACAAGTATTTTTATGTAAAGTTTATGATGAGTTCTTTGGTCAGATTAGGTGAGTGTCCAAAATATCTCCGGAGATTCTGGTGAATCGTTGCTACGTATTCACAATGTATAACCAGGATTTGTAGCTATAAATATGCACATTTTCGAACAAAACATAAATGTATTGTATAACATGATGTTATAAGACTGTCATCTGATGAAGTTGTCCAAAGGTTAGTGATTAATTTTATATCTTTTGCTGGTTTTTGCGAAAGCTACCTTTGCAGTGAATAAATGCGTTTGTGTGTTTGGCTATTGTGGTAAGCTAATATAATTCTATATTGTGTTTTCGCTGTAAAACACTTAAAAAATGGGAAATATTGGCTGGATTCACAAGATGTTTATCTTTCATTTGCTGTACACCATGTATTTTTCATAAATGTTTTATGATGAGTTGCTCTCTGTAATTATTCTGGCTGCTTTGGTGCTATTTTTGATGGTGGCTGCAATGTAAAACTATGATTTATACCTCAAATATGCACATTTTCGAACAAAACATAAATGTATTGTATAACATGTAATAAGACTGTCATCTGATGAAGTTGTTTCTTGGTTAGTGACTAATTTTATCTCTATTTTGTCAGTTTTGTGAAAGCTACCTATGCGGTGGAAACATGGTGAAAATATGCGGTTGTGTGTTTGGCTATTGTGGTTAGCTAATAGAAATACATATTGTGTTTTCGCTGTAAAACATTTTAAAAATCGGAAATGATGGCTGGATTCACAAGATGTTTATCTTTCATTTGCTGTACACCATGTATTTTTCATAAATGTTTTATGATGAGTATTTATGTATTTTACGTTGCTCTCTGTAATTATTCTGGCTGCTTTGGTGCTATTTTTGATGGTGGCTGCAATGTAAAACTATGATTTATACCTCAAATATGCACATTTTCGAACAAAACATAAATGTATTGTATAACATGTTATAAGACTGTCATCTGATGAAGTTGTTTCTTGGTTAGTGACTAATTTTATCTCTATTTTGTCAAAGCTACCTATGCGGTGGAAACATGGTGAAAATATGCGGTTGTGTGTTTGGCTATTGTGGTTAGCTAATAGAAATACATATTGTGTTTTCGCTGTAAAACATTTAAGAAATCGGAAATGATGGCTGGATTCACAAGATGTTTATCTTTCATTTGCTGTATTGGACTTGTGATTTCATGAAAATTATATTATATGATATCCCTGTCCCGTTAGGCTAGGCTATGCTAGTCAGCTTTTTTGATGAGGAGGATCCTCATAGATTAACTGACTTGCCTTTTTAAATAAAGGTAAAAAATAAAAACAGCTTCATGAGGTAGTCACCTGGAATGCATTTCAATTAAAAGGTGTGCCTTATTAAAAGCTCATTTGTGGAATTTATTTTGTTCTTCATGCATTTGAGCCAATCAGTTGTGTTGTGACAAGGTGGGGGTGGTACACAGAAGATAGCCCTATTTGGTAAAAAACCAAGTCCATATTATGGCAAGAACAGCTCAAATAAGCAAAGAGAAATGACAGTTCATCATTACTTTAAGACATGAAGGTCAATGCAGAACATTTCAAGAACTTTGAAAGTTTCTTCAAGTGCGGTCGCATAAACCATCAAGCGCTATGATGAAACTGGCTCTCATGAGGACTGCCACAGGAAAGAAAGACCCAGAGTTCCCTCTGCTGCAGAGGATCAGTTCATTAGAGTTAACTGCACTTCAAATTGCAGCCCAAATAAATGCTTCACAGAGTTGAAGTAACAGACACACCTCAACATCAACTGTTCAGAGGAGACTGCGTGAATCAGGCTTTCATGGTCGAATTGCTGCAAAGGAACCACTACTAAACCACACCAATAAGAAGAAGAGACTTGCTTGGTCCAAGAAACACGAGAAATGGACATTAGACTGGTGGAAATCTGTCCTTTGGTCTGATGAGTCCAAATTTGAGATTGTTGGTTCCAACCGCCATGTCTTTGTGAGACGCAGTGTAGGTGAACGGACAGCATGTGTGGTTCCCACCGTGAAGCATGGAAGAGGAGGTGTGATGGTGTGGGGGTGCTTTGCTGGAGACACTGTCTGTGATTTGTATTTATTTATTCAAGGCACACTTAACCAGCATAGCTACCACAGCATTCTGCAGCGATACGCATCCCATCTGGTTTGTGCAAAGTGAGACTATCATTTGTTTTTCAACAGAACAATGACCCAAAACACACCTCCACAATCACCCGACCTCAACTCAATTGAGTTGGTTTGGGATGAGTTGGACCGCAGAGTAAAGGAAAAGCAGCCAACAAGTGCTCAGCATATGTGGAAACTCCTTCAAGACTGTTGGTAAAGCACTCCAGGTGAAGCTGGTTGAGAGAATGCCAAGGGTGTGCAAACCTGTCAACAAGGCAAAGGGTGGCTACTTTGAAGAATCTGAAATATAACATATATATTTATTTTATTTTTCACCCCCTTTTCTCCCCAATTTCGTGGTATCCAATTGTTAGTAATTACTATCTTGTCTCATCGCTACAACTCCCGGCTCGGGAAAGACGAAGGTCGAAAGCCATGCGTCCTCCGAAACACAACCCAACCAAGTTGCTTCTTAACACAGCGTGCCTCCAACCCGGAAGCCAGCCGCACCAAGGTGTCGGAGGAAACACTGTGCACCTGGCTACCTTGGTTAGCACGCACTGCGCCCGGCCCGCCACAGGAGTCGCGATGAGACAAGGATATCCCTACCGGCCAAACCCTCCCTAGCTCGGACGACGCTAGGCCAATTGTGCGTCGCCCCACGGACCGCCCGGTCGCGGCCGGCTGCGACAGAGCCTGGGCGCAAACCCATAGTCTCTGGTGGCGCAGCTAGCGCTGCGATGCAGTGCCCTAGACCACTGCGCCACCCTGGAGGCCCATATAACATATATTTTGATTTGTTTAACACTTTTTGGTTACTGCATGACTCCATGTGTGTTATTTCATAGTTTTGAAGTCTTCACTATTATTCTACAATGTAGAAAAAATAAAGAAAAACCCTTGAATGAGTAGGTGTGTCCAAACTTTTGACTGGTACTGTATGAATGAAAATTGTTTTCCCCCAAAGCTGATACAGACCTACCCAGGATGACTCAAAGCTGTAATCGCCTCCAAAGGTGCTTCTACAAAGTATTTGCCCTGACCTTAGAGATCCTTTTTATGTCTCTATTTTGGTTGGTCAGGGCGTGAGTTGGGGTGGGCATTCTATGTTTTGTTCTGTGTGTTGTATTTCTATGTGTTTGGCCTGGTATGGTTTCCAATCAGAGGCAGCTGTCAATCGTTGTCTCTGATTGAGAACCATACTTAGGTAGCCTGTTCCCACTTGTGTTTGTGGGTAGTTGTTTTCTGTTTTGTGTATTGCACCTTGCAGAACTGTTAGTTGGTCGTTTTGTTGTTTTTTTTGTTCAAGTATTCGTATTTATTAAAAGTATTATGAATACTTACCACGCTGCACCTTGGTCTTCTCCTTCTCCCGACAACAGCCGTTACAGTATTGAGTCAGGGGTGTGAATACTTATGAAAATTATAGATTTCTGTATTTAATTTTCAATACATTTGGTGAATATAGCGTTTTGGAAATAAACTCTTCTATATTGAAATATTTTTTAAATTTAGAAATCTAAAGGGGGTTCTGTAATAACTTTTATGCATTGATTATAACTATTTCTATGCTTTGCCAGTCGCAGTCTCTTTAACCCTTGACTTGGTATGTTTATGATATCTTGTCTGTGGTTCCAATCAACACTGTCTCTGGTGATCATTCTCCCCAAGCTCTAGCCAGTCACCACTTACCCCAGCACTTCACAGTGATGAAGAGCCTGTTGCCATGGTGATACTGCACTTGCTATGCCACGGGTTAGAGTCGGCGTGCACTGGAAACAGAGAGCTGTCACGTCATCCGCAAATGCAGAGTAGGCTTACTCATAGGCAGCATTCGCTGCAGACTTTGTGTTTTCATTAACATATTCATAGACATTCCAGGTGAATTTTGATAACCGTGGCAGAATTTTCACCAATGAGAAGGGCTTCTTGCCTTTCTTACCACAAATGTATATTAACCACCAATGTCTTTTTCTTTCTCTCTAACACATACACACACACAATATACTGAGCTTGCAGGGCTCATTCCTAACCTCAGTGACCTTTTTAGTCTAGATGTCATTCAGGGTGTGCGTGCAGGTTTGCTGCATCCCTCTCTGCCCTGCCTTTGGCCTCAGGGTCAGAGGAGCTGTCAGAGGAGCTGATATGAGGAGAGGTTTGGTTTATTTCCTGTGTGTGAAACTGTGAATGGACACTGGACTGCTAAATTTGTAAACAAAGCAACGAGCGGTGAGTCATAAATGAGTCATGCCGTTACCGAGTCATACTCAAATGTCATCTTCCGTTACTCTCATACCCTCCCACCCCCGGTTGTGAGACAGGAAATGAAAAGGAAAACAGAAAGTGTGAGAACGCATATATTACTTTTACTGACATGAATATTCAAGTGTATTAATGGATATTTTAGGGTATGTCACTATAAATAATAAAACAGAGAGATGATCAGTTTGTGAGGTTATTGTCAGTCATTATAGATTAGCTAACATACACATAAGCATGTACACATAAGTTACTGGGGTTGACATTAAAGAATGGCATTTCAAACTCTTTATATTGTTCTTGCATCACTCCACACAATACACTCTTAGAATTGTTGGAATACAATTGTTGTGGCCATACTACACTGAGCGTACAAACATTAGGAACACCTGCTCTTTCCATGACATAGACTGACCAGGTGAATCCAGGTGGAAGCTACGATCCCTTATTGATGTCACTTGTTAAATCCACTTAAATCAGTGAAGATGAAGGGGAGGAGATAGGTTAAAGACATGGATTGTGTATGTGTGCCATTCAGAGGATGAATGGGCAAGACAAAATATTTAAGTGCCTTTGAACGGGGTATGGTAGCATGTGCCAGCAGTTTCCTGTGTGTATCAAGAATGATCCACCACCCAAAGCACATCCAGCCAACTTAACACAACTGTGGGAAGCATTGGAGTCAACGTGGGCCAGCATCCCTGTGGAACACTTTCGACATCTTGTAGAGTCCATGCCTCCAACAAGTTGAGGCTGTTCTGAGGGCGAAAGGGGATGCAACTCAATATTAGGAAGGTGATCCTAATGTTTTGTACACTCAGTGTATATTGGCCATTGAATTATCATATAAACCTACAATTAATCCTATAATAATCCTACAATTTCTTGTTCATTCTATGATCCCTTACATATTCATATCATTCAATCTTAACCTATAAAATATAACATAACTTACCAAATAGCATAAATGATAACTCAAAGACAAACTCTAGAAGGCAACAATTTACTCAAAGAACAAATCTATCCAGAAAAATCTACAGAAAAATAGAATAATTTGCAGAAATACTAAAAGGGCAAATCATTCAAATAAAATCTCTGAGTGGATACATGCATGGGAAGGTACGACTCCCATGCATATATCCACTCGAGGTCAAAAAAATCTTCCTGCCTATCATAAAAATTGGAATGTCAAAAAAGTTGTTGAAATTTAAAAGGGCATGCATCAATAAATTCCACAGGCATGGGGAGAAAGGCATCAACTAACAGCTCACCTAACCATAGGAGTCAAAGTTGTCAATCAATCTTCCTAATGGTAGGGGTTTAGAAGCTGTATATGCCTGAATGAAGTGGTTCACTCAATCATCAAATCAAATCAAATTGTATTAGTCACATGCGCCGAATACAACAGGTGTAGACCTTACAGTGAAATGCTTACTTACGAGCACCTAACCAACAATGTAGTTAAAAAAAATACAAATAAGAATAAGAAATAAAAGTAACAAGTAATTAAAGAGCAGCAGTAAAATAACAATAGCGAGACTATATACAGGGGGATACCGGTACAGAGTCAATGTGCGGGGGCACCGGTTAGTTGAGGTAATATGTACATGTAGGTAGAGTTATTAAAGTGACTATGCAAAGATGATAACAACAGAGAGTAGCAGCGGTATAGAGATTCTGGATGGCAGGAAGCTTGGCCCCAGTGAGGTACTGGGCCGTTCGCACTACCCTCTGGAGGCCGAGCAGTTGCCATAACAGGCAGTGATGCAACCAGTCAGGATGCTCTCGATGGTGCAGCTCTAGAACCTTTTGAGGATCTGAGAACCCATGGCAAATCTTTTCAGTCTCCTGAGGGGGAATAGGTTTTGTCGTGCCCTCTTCACGACTGTCTTGGTGTGCTTGGACCATGTTAGTTTGTTGATGATGTGGACACCAAGGAACTTGAAGCTCTCAACCTGCTCCATTGCAGCCCCGTCGATGAGAATGTGGGTGTGCTCAGTCCTCTTTTTCCTGTAGTCCACAATCATCTCCTTTGTCTTGATCACGTTGAGGGAGAGGTTGTTGTCCTGGCACCACATGGCCAGGTTTCTGACCAACTCCCTATAGGCTGTCTCGTTGTTGTCGGTGATCAGGCCTACCACTGTCGCGTCATCGGCAAATGTAATGATGGTGATGGAGTCGTGCCTGGCCGTGCAGTCATGAGTGAACAGGGAGTACAGGAGGGGACTGAGCATGCACCCCTGAGGGGCCCCTATGTTGAGGATCAGCATGGCGGATGTGTTGTTACCTACCCTTACCACCTGGGGGCGGCCCGTCAGGAAGTCCAGGATCCAGTTGCAGAGCGAGGACCCAGGGTTCTTAGCTTATTGATGAGCTTTGAGGGCACTATGGTGTTGAACGCTGAGCTGTAGTCAGTGAATAGCATTCTCACATAGGTGTTCCTTTTGTCCAGGTGGGACAGAGCAGTGTGGAGTGCAATAGAGATTGCATCATCTGTGGATCTGTTGGTGCGGTATGCAAATTGGAGTGGGTCTAGGGTTTCTGGGATAATGGTGTTGATGTGAGCCATGACCAGCCTTTCGAAGCACTTCATGGCTACAGACGTGAGTGATATGGGTCGGCAGTCGTTTAGGCAGGTTACCTTAGTGTTCTTGGGCACAGGCACTTTGGTGGTCTGCTTAAAACCTTTTGGTATTACAGACTCAGACAGGGAAAGGTTGAAAATGTCAGTGAAGACAGTTGCCAGTTGGTCAGCGCATGCTCGCAGTGCACGTCCTGGTAATCCATCTGGCCCTGTGGCCTTGTGAATGTTGACCTGTTTAAAGGTCTTACTCACATCGACTGCAGAGAGCGTGATCACACAGTCTTCCAGAACAGCTGGTGCTCTCATGCACGTTTCAGTGTTATTTGCATCGAAGTGAGCATAGAAGTAGTTTAGCTCGTCTGGTAGGCTCATGTCACTGTGCAGCTCTTGGCTGTGCTTCCCTTTGTAGTCTGTAATGGTTTGCAAGCCCTGCCACATCTGACAAGCGTCAGAGCCAGTGTAGTACGATTTTATCTTAGTCCTGTATTGATGCTTTGCCTTTTTGATGGTTCGTCGGAGGGCATAGCGGGATTTCTTATAAGCTTCCGGGTTAGAGTCCCGCTCTTTGAAAGCGGCAGATCTAGCCTTTAGCTCAGTGCAAACGTTGCCTGTAATCCATGGCTTCTGGTTGGGGTATGTACATACAGTCACTGTGGGGACGACGTCATCGATGCACTTATTGATGAAGCCAATGACTGATTTGGTGTACTCCTCAATGCCATCGGAGGAAACACAGAACATATTCCAGTCTGTGCTTGCAAAACAGTCCTGTAGCTTAGCATCTGCTTCATCTCACCACTTTTTTATTGATCTAGTCACTGGTGCTTCCTGCTTTCATTTTTGCTTGTAAGCAGGAATCAGGAGGATAGAATTATGGTCAGATTTGCCAAATGGAGGGCGAGGAAGAGCTTTGTATGTGTCTCTGTGTGTGGAGTAAAGGTGGTCCAGAGGTTTTTTTCCTCTGGTTGCACATTTAACATGCTGATAGAAGTCCCTGGCTACCAGGAGCGCCTCTGGGTGAGCGTTTTCTTGTTTGCGGAATACAGCTCATTCAATGCCGTCTTAGTGCCAGCCTCTGACTGTGCTGGTGTGTAAACAGCTATGAAAAATACAGTTGAAAACTCTCTAGGTAGGTAGTGTGATCTACAGTTTATCGTGAGATACTGTACCTCAGGCAAGCAATATGTGAGACTTCCTTAGATATCGTGCACCAGCTGTTATTTACAAAAATACATAGTCCGCCGCCCCTTGTCTTACCAGACGCCGCTGTTCTATCCTGCCGGTGCAGTGTATAACCAGCCAGCTGTATGTTGATAGTGTCGTCGTTCAGCCACGACTCCATGAAGCATAAGATATTGCAGTTTTGAATGTCCCGTTGGTAGTTTAATATTCCGCGTAGGTCATCTATTTTATTGTCCAAAGATTGCACGTTTGCTAGCAGAATGGAAGGAAGTGGGAGTTTAATCAATCGCCTACGAATTCTCAGAAGGCAGCCTGCCCTCCGGCCCCTTTTTCTCCGCCTCCGCCAATCATGGGGAGTGTTGAGTACTCAAAGCCACCTTTCAGATAAGAGCTGGACTTAAATCTTGGGTACATTTTCACTATCAAAGCCTCATTGAAATTTGGTAACACTTGGGGCAATTTATAATGAAATCGTAGAAAATAAATAGTGGAGATGAAGAAAAATGCTGGAGAAAGTAAAATAAAAAGTAAAACAAAAAAGTGGGCCACACAGCCATAGGTGACGCAGCGTCTCAGAGTCTTCAGTGCTTTCCTGAAGAACCCACGGATTTCCCTGTTTTTATGGGACTTATTTTCTTTGCCTGAGAAGAAGTGGAAGAAAGTGTCACAGTTCATACATGTGGAGTGTGAGTACATAGCACCAGTGGCGATCTAGCATGTAAATCTTGGTGGGGTAAACAATTTTTTTTGGCGGGAGTGCATGCCAACAAAGCCACTACACTGCACAACACAATACAAAGCAAAACATTTAATTGAACTATAATGGTAACAAACAGTGCCCACAAACTGTTAGGGCTTCAATAAAGCTCTCCAAACAGCAGTCCCAACACCTTACCACCTGTCACGCCCTGACCATAGATTGCTTTGTATGTTTCTATGTTTTGTTTGGTCAGGGTGTGATGTGGGTAGGCATTCTATGTTGTATGTCTAGGTTGTCTATTTCTGTGTTTGGCCTGGTGTGGTTCCCAATCAGAGGCAGCTGTCTATCGTTGTCTCTGATTGGGAGCTATACTTAGGTAGCCTATTTTCCATTGTGTGTTGTGGGTGGTTGTTTTCTGTTTAGTGTATGTTCACCTGGCAGAACTGTTCGTTTATCGTTTTTGTTGTTTTGTTAGTATTCATTAAAAGTAATTATGAGTACTTACCACGCTGCACCTTGGTCTTCTCCTTCTCCTCGATACGACGATCGTTACACCACCGCTACACCTGGCTATCAGCGGAGCCTTGTCTGGCAGCGAAACAGTTAATTCAGCCTAATTTACTGCCTTTTAAAAAAACATAGCTGATATGGCTGACTTGCTTAAACAAACGTGGTTTCTACTGGAAACTGAGATGTACAAACTATGGAATAAGGGGATTACAAGCGGATAAGAGACAATACGTAATTTTGATTAAGACATTAATGAGCAAGCTAGGATGGGCGTAGTCAATATAACTATTTGTTCAGCACTTTTGAAATGTACAGTGACAGAATTCAGAACATGGGCCGTTCTTACAGTGTTCTCCCTGTACATCAAGTCAGAACCGTAGGATAAATAAAAGGGGCATATAAGCAGACAATGAAAGCTCTTACAATATTCAATGATTACATTTCTCTAAAACAGGTTATACTGTAGGCTACATGTGCACCACCAAGTCAGAACAGTAGGTGAAATTAAGAGGGGACAATAGACCAAATGATTAGGGCTATTAACAGCTTACTACACAACATACACTTAGTATTACTTTCTTAGCTACAGAATACATATCTCCCTGGCATATTACATCATTTATGCAGAAGCATACAAGATATCTTTGGACTCGCCTTGTTGTGCTGTGCTCACTTGAACAGGAAGGTGGCGTGGCGGTCCTTCGTTGGCAGATTTTGTCATCAAACTTTGTCATAAAAGTCTGTCAGTCTTTGGATTTATGGTGCTTTCAAGACAACTGGGAACTCTGAAAAAACAAGGTTGAATCATGATGATGTCAGTGATCTTCAGGTCATAGCTCTAGAAAGAGGCCGAGTTCCCGATTTACAATTTCGAGTTCGATGACCATTCAAAATGTATTTTCCCAGTTTTTCCCCAAGTTCCCTGAACTCACCGATGAGCACCGCTACGTTTTATCTATACTTTCTCTTCATATGACAAGGATTAAAAAGGATTTGCCAGTAGATTGTCGACTTGATTCATGATGATGAATACTAGCTAAGATTTTGAAGGTATGATGTTGACATGATGAGTCCAATCAAATCAACTGTAGATATAACATAATTTTATGTAATTTTATCTGTGGCCAATGACCTTGAGCCTTCTTGGATGGGCACTTCTAATGTAACTCTATGGCAGCGCCCATGGGGCTTTAATTTTCGAACACTGAGCCAAACAAGGCACAACTAGAGAACATTACCAACCCCTACGCTCTGTATTTTCCACTGGCTGCCTCACCAGCACAGAAAGCACTGAGCTAGGCTGAAACAGCTGCATCTTGGAGCTGCCTTACTCAAGAAAGCAAAAGAGAGACCATGTTTGTATGCGGCTTTATTAACACAATGATTTTTTAAAAAGTGTTTACATTGTTTGCAAACTGATACGTGATTAATCAAATGGCCACCGGAATATTTACATTATTTTATTGTGTTACTTTTTTAAATAATTTTTTGAACTGCACTGTTGGTTAAGGACTTATAAGTAAGCATTTCAGAGTAAGGTCTATTCGGCGCATGTGACAAATAAAGTTTTTGACACGTATTAATGCCAAAATAACATGCAAAACTGTCACGCCCTGACCTGAGATATCTCTGTTTTCTTTATATTTTGGTTAGGTCAGGGTGTGACTAGGGTGGATACCCTAGTTTTTGTATTGTCTAGGGGTTTTGTATTGTCTAGGGGTTTTGTATTGTCTAGGAGTTTTGTATGTCTAGAGTTTTGTAGGTCTAGGTATTTGTATGTTTATGCTAGCCTGATATGGTTCCCAATCAGAGGCAGCTGTTTATCGTTGTCTCTGATTGGGGATCATATTTAGGTAGCCATTTCCCTTTGGTGTTTGTGGGTTCTTGTCTATGTGTAGTTGCCTGTCAGCACTCATTTGTATAGCATTTTGTTATTTTGGTTAGTTTGTTCAGTGTTCATTCTTTAATAAATAGAATGTACGCATACAACGCTGCGCCTTGGTCTCCTTCCGACGACGGCCGTGACAAAAACAGGCATCCCCTGCCCAACCTGCCCTGAATGACGGGTCGCCACTACATAGCACTGAGATCCATCTTCACTATACTGTCTAACTGAAACATCTTATTCCCCTGGGCACATATTCCCCCTGGGCACATATTTCTCCTGGTCACATATTTCTCCTGGTCATCATGTCCACCTCTGGTTGGTCAGAAAGGGCTAAACTCACTCTAGACTGTGAGAATATACTGAATATAAAAGTCTGATTGAATTGTAAAAGGAGTTGAATTTTAAATTGTATACTTGTCTTTCCTTCGCACGGAGCAACTCATGTGGTTTTCCCTGCTCCAATTCGTTGATGATCATGGATTCATACATTAACTCAAGTCCTGAGGCCTTCTGAGGGTGCAAGGACAGCTAGCACCTCAGTGTTGTCCATGATGATTGTGGCAACATTATCACGTGGCAGTGTAGTCTGGTACACAGATAAATCATGACTTTGGACTTATTTTATCAACACCTCAGGGATGGCCTCAAACAGCCAGTCTTCTCTCTGCTGGTGCTTGCTGGATAGCCTCCTGAGAACCTGTCCTCTTGAGCAAGGTGCTTTGGATATTGCAGGCCAATTTGTCAAGGAAGGATTCCAGGATAATGTTATCCTTTTCCACAATGACAACATCACGATTTCTGGTGAGCAGGTCATGAGTCTTATCAATCACATCCAGAGTGATGAGATTGAGCTCTGTTCTTTTGAATTTTTTAATGTTTCATTTAACCTTTATTTAACTTGTGGGCAACTTCAGCTCTTTCACATAGGTGTCAGCATTACAATCACCTGGATGGATCTTTTTGAGGAGGATGGGTACAAGTTCATCCAATGGAGCCCTGTGTGACATCATGTCCTTTATACACTGCTCAAAAAAATAAAGGGAACACTTAAACAACACAATGTAACTCCAAGTCAATCACACTTCTGTGAAATCAAACTGTCCACTTAGGAAGCAACACTGATTGACAATAAATTGCACATGCTGTTGTGCAAATGGAATAGACAAAAGGTGGAAATTATAGGCAATTAGCAAGACACCCCCAATAAAGGAGTGATTCTGCAGGTGGTGACCACAGACCACTTCTCAGTTCCTATGCTTCCTGGCTGATGTTTTGGTCACTTTTGAATGCTGGCGGTGCTCTCACTCTAGTGGTAACATGAGACGGAGTCTACAACCCACACAAGTGGCTCAGGTAGTGCAGCTCATCCAGGATGGCACATCAATGCGAGCTGTGGCAAGAAGGTTTGCTGTGTCTGTCAGCGTAGTGTCCAGAGCATGGAGGCGCTACCAGGAGACAGGCCAGTACATCAGGAGACGTGGAGGAGGCCGTAGGAGGGCAACAACCCAGCAGCAGGACCGCTACCTCCGCCTTTGTGCACTGCCAGAGCCCTGCAAAATGACCTCCAGCAGGCCACAAATGTGCATGTGTCTGCTCAAACGGTCAGAAACAGACTCCATGAGGGTGGTATGAGGGCCCGATGTCCACAGGTGGGGGTTGTGCTTACAGCCCAACACCGTGCAGGACGTTTGGCATTTGCCAGAGAACACCAATATTGGCAAATTCGCCACTGGCGCCCTGTGCTCTTCACAGATGAAAGCAGGTTCACACTGAGCACATGAGCACATGTGACAGACCTGACAGAGTCTGGAGACGCCGTGGAAAACGTTCTGCTGCCTGCAACATCCTCCAACATGACCGGTTTGGCGGTGGGTCAGTCATGGTGTGGGGTGGCATTTCTTTGTGGGGCCGCACAGCCCTCCATGTGCTCGCCAGAGGTAGCCTGACTGCCATTAGGTACCGAGATGAGATCCTTAGAGCCCTTGTGAGACCATATGCTGACACATGCACATTTGTGGCCTGCTGGAGGTCATTTTGCAGGGCTCTGGCAGTGCTACTCTTTGCACAAAGGCGGAGGTAGCGGTCCTGCTGCTGGGTTGTTGCCCTCCTACGGCCTCCTCCACGTCTCCTGATGTACTGGCCTATCTCCTGGTAGCACCTCCATGCTCTGGACACTACGCTGACAGACACAGCAAACCTTCTTGCCACAGCTCGCATTGATGTGCCATCCTGGATGAGCTGCACTACCTGAGCCACTTGTGTGGGTTGTAGACTCCGTCTCATGCTACCACTAGAGTGAAAGCACCGCCAGCATTCAAAAGTGACCAAAACATCAGCCAGGAAGCATAGGAACTGAGAAGTGGTCTGTGGTCACCACCTGCAGAATCACTCCTTTATTGGGGGTGTCTTGCTAATTGCCTATAATTTCCACCTTTTGTCTATTCCATTTGGACAACAGCATGTGCAATTTATTGTCAATCAGTGTTGCTTCCTAAGTGGACAGTTTGATTTCACAGAAGTGTGATTGACTTGGAGTTACATTGTGTTGTTTAAGTGTTCCCTTTATTTTTTTGAGCAGTGTATTATCCTCTGTACCATAATGTTTGTGTAAGGGTCGACGCTGGTAGAGACAAGAAGCAGGTACAGGGAGTGAACATTTAATGGCGACGGACATGGAAAAGGACAGGACAGAGTCTGGACGTGAACACATAACAACATTAATGCAGACACAGGGAACAAACGGGGGAGCAGATACTTATAGACGGGGCAATCAACAAAGGGAAGGAGTTCAGGCAAGTCCAATGAGTGCTGCTGCGTGTAATGATGGTGACAGGTGTGCGTAATGAAGGGCAGCCTGGAGCCCTCGAGCACCAGAGAGGGAGAGCGGGAGCAGGCGTGACAGTACCCACCCCCTCTAAGGGCGCCACCCAGCGTCCCACCTGGGCGAGCCTGACGGGCCGGCCTAGGCATGGCCGCTGAACAAGCCGACTGGGGCGTAGAAGCCCGACTACCCGGCAGAGATGTGGGTGCCTGGCGAGCCGGCTCAGTCATGGGAGCCTGACGATCCTGCTGAGGCGTGAAAGCCCGATGATCCCGTTGAGGCGTGGGATTCCGACGAACCGGCTGAGGCATGGGAGCCTGATGGGCTGGCTGAAGCATGATGTGGGGCAAGACAACCTCTCGAGCCAGCTAAGGCGTGGAATCTTGACGAGCTAGCTGAGGCACCCCCGGGTTCCCTCGGTGACGGCACCCGGACCGGACGTCACCATCCAAAACTCCCTGGTGCTTCTTTTAGTGGTGTCTGCATTCTGTAAGGGTCGATGCTGATAGAGACAAGAAGCAGGTACAGTGAGTGAACATTTAATGGCTACCGACATGGAGCAGACAGTTATACGGGGCAATCAACAAAGGGAAGGAGTCCAGGTGAGTTCAATGAGCGCTGCTGCCCGTAATGATGGTGACAGGTGTGCGTAATGAAGGGCAGCCTGGCACCCTCGAGAGCCAGAGAGGGAGGGCGGGAGCAGGCGTGACAGGTTGAGCAGTTTATTTTGCACAAACAACACAAACTCGAATATCTCCATTGCCCTAAGGCAGACATTGGTCTTGCTTTGATTACTCTCACCTACACAAGCTGTATCACAACCGGCAGTGATTGGGAGTCCCATAGGGCGGTGCACAATTGGCCCAGCGTCGTCCGGGTTTGGCCGGTGTAGGCCGTCATTGTAAATAAGAATTTGTTCTTAACTGACTTGCCTATTTAAATAAATAAATAAAGGTTAAATAAACATGTATAAATAAACGCAGCACTTTTTTTTACCACGTCTTCCACCAGGGTCCAGTCTGACAAGTTATCCTTGGACTGGGGCATAAGTTGCGTCAAAAGCCTGCCAATAATATCCTTGTCTCGATATGTACCACTTGGTGCTCCTCCAGCTCTCTGTGGAGCTTGCTTACAATCCTGATGCTGGTTGGGTGACAGAAGAGCAGCTGGAGCTTCTTGGTAACTTCCAATGCAGAGGTTCTCTCTCGATTGCCCAAGAGAACCTGCAGCACACAGATCACCATATCCTTGCCTCATCACTGAGAGGCATGGTCTCTGTGTCCGATTCTATCCTCAGAAGCAGCATTGTGATGATTTTGACTACCACTTAAGGGTCTTCTCTGATTGTTGCAGTCTTGCCAGACTCGATTTTGTTAAGTGACATCTCAACCAGGATATTGGTCTTTGTGGCATCAGATAATTTATCCACTTCGAGGGCTTTGCCGGCCCTCTCAGGCAGCTGGTCTGGGTGAATATAATTGGCCATAACTGAGTTGCTGATCCATTTGGTTTGACTTGGTTCAGGGAAAGGAAATCCCAAATATCTTTCTCCAGAAAAGGATAAACCTTTGAAACTAGTTAATTTAATTTATTCTGTCAGCTTTGTGGTCTTTTGGGTGTGCCACTCAGGAAAGTTGAGGCCCTGTAGGAGCATTTTCCTCATCAGTTTATCCACAACTTTCACAAGAATTTGGTTATAGTGGCCTGTGACCTCACTATCATCACTCTTAGAGCAAACAGACTTGCTCCCGCTGGCAAAGGAAAGTGACTGTTCCAGCTTTCCTGGTTCAGGAGTGGACTTCCTCTGGTTATGTGGCACTTTTTTGGACTCTAGCACACACAATACAGACTTTAAGAGTGGATTTTGGAACTCCTGGAGAACCACATCAAGCTCAACCTCAAATGGGCTGAGGCTGTGGCTGATTTTGTGACACGGCTCAAGATAGATGACACCTACAATAGAGACAATAAGCTGGTCATTGGTGTCATCAGGGAGAACCATATCATGGCCTTTAAGAGCAGAATACTCCTTTGTGTTCTTCAGGATCGCTCTCAAGGCTTGTCTCAGGTCTATCCGGGAAACAGAAATAACTTCCTGACTCAATAAATGTTTTAGTTGACTCACTACAGCTGTAGCCATCTCCTTTTTGACATTCAGCACAAGTGGTGTCAATGCTGTTGCCTCACACGTTGACAGTGTCAGAGCCTTGGCCAATGATAAGCTGCGTCTTAACTGGTTATCCAGTCCTTTTACCCCACCAGTGCAGGATATCAGCGCAAGGTTCAGGTAAACAGAACTGATTATGTTCTGAGCCACAGCAGACAAGTTCACTATTAATTCTTTACTGTCTCTGAATGGGCTGGTCAATTGAGGAGCTCAGGCATTTAGAGGTATGGCACTCCCTTCACTTGCTCTGCCTTCAGGTCCTTCTGACTGACCTCTATACATGACTAGACTGTACAGATGGCAGCTGGTAGACGCGAGTCCTGAGATGATGTCATGTTAATAGTGGGCTCTGATGCAGTGTCCTTAAGCTGCCTCTGCATCTTCTCCACCACCTCCAGGACTCTGGTGTTGTTCTGCTGGGAGACTGCTCTCTCACCTGAGAGGATATCCTCACTGCTGAGCCTAGTTTGGATCCAACTGACACACAGAGTGGTGGGTTCTGACTGAAAGAGGTGGACTAATTAGAAGAATGGTCATCCTGTTCTTCAACCAACAGAGTTGAGGATAAAGTCCCCAGAAATCTTAACACAGAGATGACATTTTCAAATGTTGAATCCACCATACCTTCTCCAAGAGGGATGCTCCTGGAGTGGCTGACATAAAGCTTGGTGGAAGATGAGTCTTTAAAGGGAGTAGGGGAGCCTCAATGCTCTCAATGATCATAGGGGGAGATACAGCCAGTGATTCTGCTTGACTGAAACACAATGACGCCATCTCCACAGCTGTCTGAAGCTCCTGCACAGGGCTGCTATGGTCTGAACAAGCAGCTGCAATGGAGCCACCAATACAGGAACCAGGAATTTTAATCTAATTTCTACTGTCTGAATATTTGCCAGAGACCAGGGAGGTTCTGCTGGTTGAACCATGGCTAAGAGGTATGGCCATTGCTAGATCCTCACTGGAAATCAGGAAGGCTCTGCTGTTTAAGCCCTGGTGGGAGGACTTTTTACAGGAGATGAAAGATGTTTGGCTGTTTGCATGGCTGGAATTCTGTTTAAGGGAGACCAGAGAGGTTCTGCTGGTTGTGCCTTGGCTGGAGGGCTGTTTAACAGACCAGGGAGATTCTGCTGGTTGAACCACGGCTAGAGGGCTCTTTTACAGACCAGGGAAGGTCTGCTGGTTGAACCACAGCTAGAGGGCTCTTTTACAGAGATTAGAGAGGTGTGGCTGTTTGAATGGCTAGAGTTCTGTTTAAGGGAGACCAGAGAGGTTCTGCTGGTAGAGCCATGGCTGGAAGGCAATTTTCCAGAGACCAGGGAGGTTCTGCTGATTGAACCATGGCTGAAGCCTGGGAAAATGTAATATCAATCTCATTCCTGAGTGCAGGGAGATGTGACTAGAGCCCTTACTGAGAGGGAGGGCCACAGCTTGTTCCTCACAAGACACCTTGGAGGTTCTGCTGATTGAGACCTGGTGGGAGGGCTCTTTTACAGATACGGAGGAGTTCTGCTGGTTGAGCCCTGGCTAAGAGGTGTGACCATTGCTAGTTCCTCACTGGAAATCAGGGATGCTTTGCTGTTCGAGCCCTGGAGGGAGGACTTTTTACAGGAAACGAGAGAGGTTCAGCTATTTGAACAGCTTGAGTTCTGTTTAATGGAGACCAGAGAGGTTCTGCTGACAGGGCTCCTGTTAGAGGGGAAGGTGGTGCTCAGTTCAGCAATGGCAGTGACTAGGTCCTTACTCTCCGCTGATGTGTTCTCCTTTAGCTCCTCCGAGTCAGCCATGGGAGGGATGACATTGACACTACCACCAAGTACTTTATGCCTCTCACCATATGCAGCAGATCCCTAACATTTAACTGAATATACAAAAAAGGTTTTAGATTCAAATGAATTTACCCAGAAAGCTTTTTTAATAGAGACAGATAAAGTACCGTAAAAGCTGTCTGACAACATCGTAACACCATACATTTTAAATGCTGACAATACATATTTTGTGACTAGTTTAGTGGATGCGTCTATAAATGCTCCTACTTTTTTCATATGTGTTAAGCCTGACAAACACCGTCTAAACCTTTGGGATCATTCAACAATGTGTTGGTACCTTTCTTTCATAATATATCCGGTAGAATGACGTTGCCGCAGGCTTTTTTGTATGTTTATGGTCATGTGACCGCTACAAAGTCGAGAGAGATTGATAAGGCACGTTGGTCACAGCTTTTTTGGGGGAGTAACCATAGCCTACTCTACCTATAGCCATGTTGATGTATGTCTTACAGTATGCAGTATGTGCATGTTCATTCTACACCTTTCATTTTCATTCCATTACAAGTAAAAAAGTTCAAACAGGAACCAAATGGCTATTAGTTAACTTACTGATGTTTGTCTCTTTATTCGTTTTTTTCGGCATCATGGTGATAGTGCCTTCATCCACACACCTAATAAGAGAGAGAGCCATCTTCAATTGAAATATGAAATGTGCCCCACTTAGAACATAAAGTAAAATTATGTCATAAGTCAAACATTGGCCTAGACACGTCAATTGAGTTTCAGTAAAGCAAAAGTTGGCTATTTTATACCTTCCCATTTATGACTATCTACACTACAGTACATGATACGGTCAGCAAATATAGTTTTTTAGAACAATCAACAGAGTGTGGGAATGATCAGTCTGTCTGTCTGCACACTAGCCTACTAAAGAGGGAGATCAACCATAGAGTGCAACCTTCACATAGGCTACAATGGTTAGTTCCCCGTGACGCAATATCACTTCTCTGATACCTGGCCCAATAGGTCTAATGAACCCAACGTGCTACTCAAATTTTGGGGACTTGAACCGTGGCTCCTGCGGTAGCATACAGAGACAAGTTTCTAACGGACTATGCCAGAATAACCCAGACCTCTGGACAAGAGCAGCAGGGCCGGCTCCAGGAATAAGCGACATAAGCAATTGCTTACCAGAAAATAACTCTTACAAAAAACGTTTTACTACGTAGGGGTTTTAACCTACAGTTACAATAGTAGAATACACAAAGTGAAATTTAGAAATGTGGTTGTGTTCTGTTTAATCGATATATACATGAGTCTAGCCAGCTATCTAAACTTGTAGTAACCATGACTGAATACCGACCGTGCAGGCAGGGCATGTGCCTAGGGGCCCTGACTGATTTTGTTATTCACTCTCCCTCAGATATCATCAACATGGCATACATCTTGGCAAAATGTGTAGAATTGCAGGAATTGGCTTTAAAACTGCAAACATTTATCTCCACCCCATGGCAAAATGTGTTGAATTGCAGGAAATTTGCTGTAAAACTGCAAAACAAATATCTCTGCCCCATGGCAAAATGAGTACACAGCAAATTCCACAGTGTTAAATCAACCCTGAGTGTCTGTATGGGTCCACGTTTTTCAGTGTTAAATTACTTACTTACTTAGTGTAAAGCCTGGGTTCCCAGAGTGCCTTGCCTTTCGAGTAACTTGTAGAGTTACCACCCATGACTGTTTTTGTGACAGAGACATGGATGAATGCAACATGATTGTTGCATTAATCCATTTTCAGTCCTGTGGCCTTCTCCAAGTGAGATTCTAAGTGAATATGTTAACATTAAAATGATTTAATAACACAATAACAAGTATTTAATGAGGCCTTATTTTGAGGGCATAGTTTTGCTTTACTACAAAACTTTGAAAGGGTCTGCTTCTATATTACCCTACTCGGGAAATCACATTAGGTCTACGGCAAATTTCCTTACGTGAACTATCAAGCGTAACGCAGCCTTTGGTCACGAAGTCCTGAAGTCTTTGTCTCCCTCTTATGGATAATTTGGGGAAGTGGTATATTCACAAGCGGAGCGTCCAAGTTCTGCCACCGAGTGTTTTGGTGTGGTGCTTTGCTGAGATGTGTGATTTAAAGGTAGACTCAGCTATATGACGTAGATGTAGAATGTAAACAGCATAGTGGGTCAATTTCAGCAGAATGTAAACAGCATAGTGGGTCAATTTCCACAACAACTAAGAGCGCGAGGCTCAACTTCTCACATGCGCAGATACTGTGTGACTGCGTGAGAGAGAAGTCTGCATCTCGCTCATCTCAATATCGGTTGTGCTCGTGGCAACATCATTGAGTCTACCTTTAATTAACAAAATGTCCTAATTAATATTATGCCACCAGACTAAATATTTTTTACACCGATTTGTGGGGTAAACCTAGATTTTCAACATTAAGCCTAGCAGATTAAGTTGCCAAACTATTCAGATAAAGTCATGTCCATAATTATTGGCACCCTTGATAAAAATGAGCAAAAAATACTGAGCTAGGCTGTATTGTATGCTCAAAACAATTTGGAAATCATATTAATTTATAATAATATAGTTGCTCAGAGAAAAAAAAGTGTTTAACAAGTAGCATAATCTAAAAAAGATTGGAGTCATAATTATTGGCACCCCTGTTTTCAATACTCTAGTACCCTCCCCTCGCTAGGATAATGACACAGCCTTTTTCTAAAATGTTTTATGATATTGGAGAACATGTTGGGAGGGGTCTTAGACTATTTCTCCATACAGAATCTTTCCAGATCCTTGATATCTTTCCTCTGCTCTTATGGACTGCCCTCTTCAAGTCAAACCACAGGTTTCCAATGGGGTTCAAGTCCAGAGACAGAGATGGCCATTGTAAAATGTTGATTTTGTTGTCAATGAACCATTTCTTTGTGGATTTTAATTAGTGCTTGGGGTTATTGTCTTGCTGGATGGTCCACTTGGCCTCTACCTAGCAGAGGCAACCAGGTTTTTGGCTAAAATGTCCTGATACTTGGTAAAGTTCATGATGCCGTTGACCTTAACAAGGGCCCCAGGTCCAGTGGAAGCAAAACGGCCCCATAACATCAAAGATCTACCACCATATTTTACCATAGGTTCATAGCCTCAGGAAGTAGGGATGCTGGGGGTGCTGCAGCACCCCCTTAAAAATCATAATAATAATACAATAAAAAAAATATATATAAAAAAAAAAAATCCTAATAAAAGTAGGCCTTTAATAGTCCTGTATTGGCGGATGGATATAGCCACATGCAGCATGGGCAAAAATGTTAGTAGTTACTTTGAAATGTTAAAAATGCCTACTTGAATTAAATAAACAGTTCTTTCCTGCATCTTTATTGTTCAACATAAACATCTATAGCTGGGCTATTTAGGCTGCGTTTACACAGGCAGACCAATTGTGATAGTTTCTTCCACTAATTGATCTTTTGACCAATCACATCCGATCTTTTCACGTCAACTCTTTATCAAAGCTGATCTGATTGGACAAAAGACCAATTAGTTAAAAAAGTTCAGAATTAGTCTGTCTGTCTAAACGAGCAGACAAGATCGCACAGCCCATCTTTATCCAATATGCATCAGTATCAATTAAAGCAGTCAACTAATTGGTCATTATGCCTTTTTAATGGGTTGTTCTGATTCAATGCCGGGTCTGCATCTGCAAGGACCCTCTGAGTAGCCAAGGTAATAGACCTTTGGACATTTTCGTCAGTGCGGTGCCAGACATCATCCTCTCGGAAGGCTGTTAGTGCTCCTCCCTCCTCTACGTTTGATGCTAATTGAAGGGAGGGGGAGTGTATAACGTATTTCCTTGTCAACTCAACGTTTAGCTGCGCCACTGTTTCTGTCACGACCAGTCGACAGATCCACCCACCCGCGACGTTTTTCTGGAGCGAGTAAGATAAAGCTAAAGCTTATTGTGAAATATTTAGTGGCAGGCCTAGGCTATAGGACTTTATGGTGTTTCTTTAGTAATGAGGTTACTACGAAAATTGTAGGCGTATCTAAGAACCAGTCCAAAACACAAAAGGAACGGAACAAGGATATCCACTCATTCTCAGACTTGCTGTGAAAGCAGGTTATTTGAGGATCAAACGGTAAGTGGAACATGTTCTACCATGAGGATGAGGATAGGATAGAGCTCCTAGACGTGTGGTATCCAAAATTATAGTCGAGGATAGCCTATAAATAGTGTTTTGTTTGTCAATAGTTTGCGTACATTTAATCACATTTCTCACACCATGCGTGAGATTTGGTTCTTGTTTCTGACATGCATCCAGCTCAAATCCAATCAGTAGCCTAAAATAAGGGTTGTGATATTTCGTAGCAGGTTAGGAGAGCATTTTAGTTAACGTTAACTCTTTTCTTAACCTATTTATTCTAACCTACTAGGTTAATTCTCCTAACCTGCTGCATAAGTTCCCCTTACCTATGAGAGTAACTTTCGTCCCTAGTTGTATATCATCTCGTAAAAAACAAGGTGGTGTAAGCTAAGCAACACAATTTTAACTGAATACACACATTTTGAATAAAAACGCTGTCCTACTCCTATAACAAATATTAAACTCTATACACAATCACATTAATAACTTTGTCATACTCATAGCCTTTAACAACTGTTATTCAACTGAAGAGCAAACACCTAGTCATGTAAGTGTTTTTCACATGGATGTGGTAAAGTTTCCCCAGTTTAGAGCTCTGCAGTCTCACATGCACAGTATCACATGAGTCCAGAAGCAGCGCAGGAAAGGACGCTTCTGTTTATCTCAATCCCAGAGACATGACTAGACTGATCGAATATTTGGTTATTTCTCTGACTCTTTTAGGGAGGTGACTGGTAAGAGACTAGGTAAAGATTCAGATCACAGGTTTTGTTCATCCATGAGTCAAAGGTCTTTTCAGAAAGCTATAGGTGGGTCTTAACATGGGCCTGGAGATTTTCCTGGTTGGTTCAGTCAGGAAACTAGTCATCATTATACATTTTTGAGCCACTGGACTAAACTATCATTCTCCCCCTCTTTCTATCCCTTCAAGACAGACCATGGAAGATAGCCCTCAGCGGGCCTTGCAAGGCCTGGGCTCCTTCCCGTGGTATGTGGGGGGGACTCAGGTTCTGGGCCTGGCCTGTGTGGTGATCACGGGCGTGTGGATGGGCAGCTATCACGGAGGCTACGCCTGGGACGGTTCGGGACAGGAGTTTAATGTACATCCCCTCTGCATGGTCCTGGGCCTGGTCTTTCTCTATGGAGATGGTAGGGTAGAATTAAACCAACTAAAATTAGAATGACCCATTCCTCCAGGAATTTAGTTATAACACATTTTTATAAATCACCTCAATTAATGGCTCATTGTCCCAGTGATTGAATTGGTAATGTAGAGTAATAAAGTAGCTCTCATTACTGCTGCCCTATGTACACAGACATGGAACGCTGGTCATTTTAATAATGTTTTCATACAGTTTTACCCACTTCATATGTATATACTGTATTCTAGTCGAGGCGTATCCTATTTAACTATTGCTGTACATATACTATTAATATCAATGTATTCTTCAGATATTCTATCCATATACGGTCTATACATCCATCATACATATATCTATATACAATGTTGAGACCGGTGTATATGTATCTCACACACCGGACTCGACATTGCTAGTCCTAATATTTCTTAATTGCACTGTTGGAGCTAGGAAAACAAGCATTTTGCCACACCCGCAATAACATCTGCTAAATGTGTATGCAACCAAAACAATTTGATTTACTGGTAGCATGGAGAGATGGAGGTAAATGAACAGGGAAGCTGAAGCCACAGTGTGTCTTTGAGCCACAATGGCAGTTGTCTTCTCTGATGTCTGCTCTGTTAGCCTAGGGGTCTTCTGACCTATTGCATTAGTGTGATGCAAAGCTAATGCTACACAGGGCACAGGCCTAAGGGCACACTCTGCAACAGGAATACATCCCTAATGCTATTAGGGTGAGAGGAGCCGAGACTTTATTTTTTGTTTGTTTCTAGGCCGTTGTTTTTCCCCCTCTGTGTGAGAAATGAGTAATGCAGGGATTTGTTCCCATAAATAGTACTATGATAAACACTTACTGGAAAACAGTTGCAATGAAAGCAAAAGTTTTCAGAGTTTTCCATTGGTCCCTGAATCGTGATTGTAATGAGGAAAATAAGTTATTCAGCCACTGACAATAATGTAAATAAAATCTCCTTTGTGGTGTCAAATAAAACAGCTGCTTGTTATTAAGTTAAGTCAGCTGTAGCCTTTCGATTCCTAACCTTGCTACAGCAATTGAATTAGGACATTAAACTAATGTTCTCGTAGCCATTAGTGTGAGCGGTCAGTCCAAATGGAGCTGGGATGAGAACACCCTCCAGGGGAACCAGCTGTCCTTAGTGGGATCGGGAGACACACAGCAAATGCTTTATGCCTGGAACATTGTTTCAGTGTTTCTGCAAGGTTAATGTCTTAATAATTGTAATAATACAAGAACTCAGTTGAACAGTTTGTTGTGTTCTCATAGCATTTCTGTAACATTTTTATGCTAACCAACCCTATCTTGGTGGCAGCTACTTGTCAAGTGTTTGAAAATGCATTATAGTGGTCTTGTTGAATGACTTCTGCGAGACTCAAAGCCTCACCTTAACCTGAAGCTCACTGGGACTAAAACACCCCCATAACTACCTTGATTCACCCTTTCTTTTGTAGCATCATACCTGTTATTGCCCTTGGTGCCATGTTGGGTGTGATTGTGGTACTATGACAAAAGTAATGACTAACCTTTTAAATGGTTACAGCAGATTAAGGTGCCAAAGCAATGTTTGAAGGTTAACTGTTTTATTTCAAATTAGTGTATAATCATGTTATTACAATTTACATTCCATGTACTACGTGTGAACTTTGTCAAGTCTGACCACTGTATATTTAGACAGACTTGACTTTATTATTATTATCATGTTGTGGAAATGATTCTATTTGAATAGTCTTATGTGAATGTTAACCGGCCTTGTTTGTCTCTCACAGCGATCCTGGTGTACAGAGTATTTAGGAATGAAAGCAAACGCAACGTCAAGGTTCTCCATGCTGTGCTCCACCTTCTCGCCCTCATTATCAGCGTAGTGGGTAAGGCCTGTGTGGGTGTCTGTGTTTAAGGGCAAGACTTGTTGTTTTGGCCCTTTCCCCTTGAACCCAAACATTCTAAACTAATTTAAATTCGTAGCTATTGTGTATAAAAGGAAAATGCCTAACCTAGCTAGTTTAATATATTATATATATGAGACATGTCTTACGTGGTGGGGCAAACAAGTGGACTTACCTATCGGAGGGTCATAAATAAGTTATCTAGGGCCAGATCAGTCACAGACTAGAGGTTGGCCGATTAATTAGGGTCGATTTCAAGTTTTCATAACAATCGGTAATCGGCCTTTTGGACGGCGATTACATTGCAATCCACGAGGAGACTGCGTGGCAGGCTAACCACCTGTTACACAAGTGCAGCATCAAAAGGACCTTGTGGCTGCAAGGAGCCAAGGTAAGTTGCTAGCTAGCATTTAAAGTTATCTTGTTTTTTATAATCTTCACAATTACTAGTTAACTACACATGGTTGATATTACTAGGTTAACTAGCATGTCCTGAGTTGCAGTGCCTGTTTATCATCGAATCACAGCCTACTTCAACTGCCAAACAGATGACTTAACAAAAGCGCATTTGTGAAAAAAGCACAATCGTTGCACAAATGTACCTAACCATAAACATCAATGCTTTAAAATCAATACAAGTATATATTTTTAAACCTGCATATTTTGTTAAGAAATTCATGTTAGCAGGCAATATTAACTAGGGAAATTGTCACTTCTCTTGCGTTCAGTGCAAGCAGAGTCAGGGTATATCCAGCAATTTGGGCCGCCTGGCTCATTGCGAACTGTGTGAAGACAATTTCTAACAAAGACCGTAATTAATTTGCCCGAATTTTACATAATTATGACTTAACATTGAAGGTTGTGCAATGTAACAGAAATTATTAAGCATTCATTCACACTTCACTGCGTTTGCCAGCAGCTCTTAGCAATGCTTGAAGCACAGCGCTGTTTATGACTTCAAGCCAATCAACTCCCGAGATTAGGCTGGCAATACTGTAGTGCCTATAAGAACATCCAATAGTCAAAGGTATATGAAATACAAATGGTATAGAGAGCCCTATAATAACTACAACCTAAAACTTCTTACCTGGGAATATTGAAGACTCATGTTAAAAGGAACCACCAGCTTTCATGTTCTGAGCAAGGAACTTAAACGTTAGCTTTTTTACATGGCACATATTGCACATTTACCTTCCAACACTATTTAAACCAAATTGGACATGTTTCATTATGAGACTGAATTGATTTTCTTTGTATTATATTAAGTTAAAATAAGGGTTCGTTGTTCATTCATATTGTTGTAATTGTCATTATTACGAATGTATAAAAATTGGCCGACTAATTGGTATCGGCTTTTTTTGGTGGTCCAATCAGTATCGGCATTGAGAAATCATAATAGGTCGACCTCTAATTCAGACCCACAGCTAGGGTAGACGCACAAATCATCATTATTTTGTGAGTTCAAGTTAGCTAAGAGATGGCGAGGAGAAACTAATGGTGATGGCATGGCTCCTCAAAATATAAGGGTACTGGCAAGGTAAGAAAATGTACGAACGTAGTAGGCTATGAACATAGGTAACATGAGATAAGACTGCGCATGCTAACCACGAATCAGTGGTGCGGCACGGGAGTGTAAAGCTGAATCACAGTAGCCTGCGTCATGTACTGAGGTCTGGCGTAGTCATGGAAACAGGCAGGTGTATCCAAACCGGTCATCAGTTTAAACGCTGCAATCCTTACTGATTCAGAGAAACGCTTGGTTTGCAAGCAGGGTCATGTAAATGCCCTCATCCATACATGGAGGCAGGTAAAAAAACACTAAAGAGTAACATTCATTGATTATGTACTAAGTCATAATTGATCAACATTGTTCTATATAAAATTAATGGGAAATATTGACAGCATGTATCGTTGTATCTCCTCAGGTATCGTGGCTGTGTTTGACTTCCATAATCATAACAAGATCCCCAACATGTACTCCCTCCACAGCTGGTGTGGCATGCTCACCTTTGTTCTCTTCTGTGTACAGGTCAGCCCTCGCTTCTCCTGTGCACACATGCAGTCGCGTGCACACACAAAAACCAAGCTAATAATTTCAACTTTTTCCTTGTATCAGAATTCCAATTAATGTACTGTTTGCACTGAGAACCTAGCTGTATACAGGCAGTAGCTCTCATATTACAATCTAATAGGCATAATTGTTTAATAACATTGGTCCTCTACTCCCTCAGTGGCTGATGGGGCTTGGTTTCTTCCTCTTCCCTGGGACGTTAATGGTGCTGCGGAGCTGGTACCTGCCACTACATGTCTTCTTTGGCCTGGCCATGCTCGCCATGTCCCTAGCCACCTGCCTACTGGGCATTTCAGAGAAATTGTTCTTCAGTATCCAGTGAGTATTACTATGCAGGGGCTGTTCCAATATCCTACCACCATGTACAGTTAAGAAATGTATACAAATGGCAGGGATTTTAAGTGGTATGCTAAAATACAGAAATGCACATAATTATTGGGTGCAGTCATTTGGTGGGCCTCCCGAGTGGTGCAAGGCGGTGCATCAGTGCCACTAGAGATTCTGGGTTCGATTCCAGGCTCTGTCGCAGCCAGCCGTGACTGGGAGACCCATGGGGCGGCGCACAATTGGCAAAGCGTCGTTAGGGGAGGGTTTGGCCGGCAGGGATGTTCCTGTCCCATCGTGCTCTAGCAACTACTGTGGCAGGCTGGGTGCAGTGCACACTGACACTGTCGCCAGGTGTGCGGTGTTTCCTCTGACACATTGGTATGGCTGGCTTCCGAGGGGTAAGTGGCCGTTGTGTCAAGAAGCAGTGCGGCTTGGCTTGTGTTTCGGAGTACGCACGGCTCTTGACCTTCGCCTCTCCCGAGTCCGTAAGGTAGTTGCAGCGATGAGACGACTAACTACCAATTGGATACCATGAAAACGGGGTTAAAAAAAGGCTTTTGTTAAGAGACGTGCCAGATGTTCAAGTCAGTCACTTTGGATGATGTTGAAGTGATACTACTTTGCCCAGCTCTACCCTGCGAAATCATAGGGGAGTTAATTATTGTACAGGGTATGTTTGGTTAAAGCTGGGCTTTTGCTGTCTGGGCTATCTTTATGACAATGTGGTCAGACATGGATTTTAATGGTGTTGAGTCTTTGCACATTATGACTCATTCTCCTGTTTGGTGCCATATGTTATGCTTAAGATCCTCTTGATAAGTCACATGGAAATATTATAACTAATGATTCTTTACAAATGTGTTTTTCACATGATGATGTACTGTATCACGATATAATACAGAAATATTTCTTCTTCCCAGACACACATATTCACAGTTTGTCCCAGAGGGGATCCTTGGTAACATGCTAGGACTGCTGCTAGTAGCATTTGGGATTCTGGTAGGCTACGTGGTGACACGGGAGGACTTCAGGAGACCCCCGCACCCAGAGGAAGAGGCCTTATCTGTGCACTTTAAGACCCTGACTGAGGGGGGAGGGAGCCCCACCTCACCTTAAACCAGGAAACCACTCTGGTCTGAAAAGCTACTGTGTGCTCAGGCTTTTATAAAAAAATAAAAAAAAGTTGGTGTATGAGAGCTGGGCTGGAACAAAAGCCTGCACACCCAGTATCTCTCCAGGACCAGCTGGAGATCTGGCTGATATGCTGTCTTTATTTCATGTCACATCAAGAGCTGTTCTACACCCCCTTGTGGTGAAATGGAGGTATGACAGGACTGATTTGACCAATGTATTTGATTGCTGCCACAGATTAGCCATCACAAAAGTGCCATATTAGGGCTCTATAAACTAAAATAGCCTTTGCTAAATGTTCAGTGAGGACAACGCCATGTGTCATGCCTTCATCTAGGGCAGTAGGGTTATACTTTGTTTAACAAGAAGTAACTTCCAGTATTACAAACTCGACTTCCAAGCTTGTGTAGTTGGAGTTCGTTGTGACAAAATATTGAATTTATCATAAATTCAACACTGCCAACAGATTAAGGACCAAAAGGATGTGCAAAGTTGTGACTGAACGATGCCTGGATTTTTGGGGTTGAGTTACCCTTAGGCACTCTTGAAGCAGTTTCTTCACCATTCCTTATGTTTGGCTGGGTTGAATTTTCACCATTGATTCAGGGTTTCCCCAACAGTCTCCCCGGCCCCACCCCGGAAGTTTCATACTTTAGTTTAACCCTAAAGCACACCTGACTCAATTAGTCAAAGGCTTGATGGCTACTTGAATCAGGTGTGCCAGTTGAAACTTCTGGGGGTCTCTAGGAGAGAGTTGGGAAACCTGCTACCACCTATCCAATAGTTTCAGGGCCCAGTTTTTCGGATCAGATCTTGGCAATTGGATTAAATCTTAGCATTGGGTATTTCAAAACAAAATTACCCAATCAAATTCTCAATCAAGGTTAAATGTTTTTCAAGACTGAAAGTAAGTGATTAGGATACTCTGTAGAGCATTGCGCTTGCAGGATAGTGGGTTCGATTCCCGGGACCACCCATATGTAAAAAATGAAATCAAATGTATGCACGCATAACTAAGTCGCTTTGGATAAAAAGCGTCTGTAAAATGGCAAATTTTGATCACACTTGAAGGATGGAAGACATTTCAAGGTGGGGAGGTTTAAATGTTCTTACATCTTAAAGGTTAATTGTGTTAAATGGACTGCAGTATAGGTATGTGGTCAGTTATATTGAGAAGTGTCAAATAAATGCATGTTCTTTTGTGATATGCAGACATAATTTTTCATCTTAGTTACTTTGTGTTTCACTATGACAGTGTAGAAGTAGTCATGACCTATAGAGGGCAAGGTGTAGGCCTACTCAAAATCCTGTGATCTTACAGTTTTTCCCAATTGCTAAAACACAATTTTGCAAAATACTTAACGAAGCACTGCAACCAAAATCAAACGTTTGCACAAAATGGCACACCATTCATATGACCAGATTTTTGTCTAACCAACTACATACACTGTTGGGCATAATGAAAAGCACTCATCTTTAGTATGCTTTGCCATAATACTAAAATAGTTCAAATTGTAGAAAATTCTTCAGATGCACAGAAATACACAGGCTGTTTTTTTTTTTTTTTTTTCACCAAACAAGTCAGTGCAACATATGCACAGCAGATATATTTACATTGGACTGAACAAAAATATGCTCACAAAACAGTAAACTGAAAAAGGAAAATGCAGACAAAGAGGCAAGAAAAATAATTAGGCAGCATCTTGCCGCACAGCTGGGTCTGGCCACAACTTCTCATCCACATCACAGCTGGGTCTGGCCACAACGCCTCGTCCACATCACAGCTGGGTCTGGCCACAACGCCTCGTCCACATCACAGGCAAT
Source organism: Salvelinus namaycush (assembly GCF_016432855.1). Classification (NCBI taxonomy): domain Eukaryota; kingdom Metazoa; phylum Chordata; class Actinopteri; order Salmoniformes; family Salmonidae; genus Salvelinus; species Salvelinus namaycush. The sequence continues at coordinate 10,823,821 of NC_052347.1, read as the reverse complement.
ATCTTCCCTTGCCAGACATCGAGGGAAGAAGCGCCTTGAGTGCCTTATCCATCCCTGAATCGCACCCACATCAATCTCATCACATGCCTCTTCCATAGCCTGCACAAGAGGCATGCGCCCAAAGGGCTGCCGGTCGTATACCTTCCACCGCCATGCCGAAAATAACTCTTCTATGGGGTTCAGAAATGGTGAGTATAGTGGGAGGTATTGCACGAGAAATGGTGGGTGGTCAGCAAACCAGTTTTGGACTGGGGCTGCACGATGAAAGCTCACGTTGTCCCATACTACAAGGTACCGGGTTCTTTGATGGTCTGCATCATTCATACGCTCTGGTGGTATGAGAACGTTGTGGAGTCTGTCCAGAAATGTGAGAATATGGGCTGTGTTGTATGGTCCAAGGTTGGCATGACGGTGGAGGACACCAAGCATATTGGAGATGGCAGCGCACATTGTGATGTTCCCACCACGTTGGCCAGGAACATCTATAATGGCTCTGTGGCCAATGACGTTTCTCCCCCTTCTTCTGGTCTTTGCTAGGTTGAACCCAGCCTCATCTATAAAGATGAACTCATGTGGGATTGCATGAGCATCCATTTCCAGTACTCCCTGAAAACAAAGAACAAAAGCAGTCAATATGGTGTTATCCAGTACACTGGGAAACAATGTTGTGTGTAGTGTACTGCAGTCAATATTTTACTTACATCCACATATGCTCGTCTGACCTCTGTTTCTTTGAGAGTTTCTCTCAAACGGCACCTTTATAAAGTTGTTTCATTCTGATTTGGTTTCGCTTGAGAATGCGAGCCAATGTGGACAGACTGACTCGTTGAATATGGTGTTGTCTTGGATGATGTGGCTTTGAATTTCTCGTAATCTGATTTCATTATTTTCCAAAACCAAGTTTACAATGGCAGCTTCCTGTACCCTGGTGAATATTTGGCCCCTTCCTCCACCATGGTTGCGTCTCTGTCCTTTTAGAAAAACAAAAATATAGGGCTTGGACAATGCAGCCTAAAGATATTTCCCCCACAGTAGAGTAAATTCTACAGGAAATTTGTGCAGTTAGTGTATGACATCAGCCATTCATGAAGTAAACAGGTGTCACCCAACTGATACACTATGACATGGGGTGTACTATAGTGTGAAATAAATTTTGGTTACATACCTGTACTCCAGTCTAAATGTCCGGATGACACAGACGACAGTAAAACGGCTCAAGTTGGGCTGCACTCTCTGTCCAGCCTCTCCCATTGTCAGCCCATGGTTGATGACATGATCAACTAAGGTTGCTCTGATTTCATTTGAAAGTTGTCTTCTTAGGCCATGAACTCCTCTACCAGCTCTACCCCTACCTCTCACTCATTCTCACCCTCCCTCTTCCTCTCTCTGCAATGGCTTCCATTGTTGTTGTAAAACAAAAGGTGCTCACCTGTGGTCTTTTCATAGTGCTTACTTCCTGATTGAAGTGGTAACAATTAACCATTGAGGTGTTTGGCCAGGTGGCACATGTATTGGCCAATTAGCTCATGTAGTGTCATTTTGAATGGCAGTGTTTTGAAATGGCAAACGTGACTTTGTCAGATTGTGTCTTATGCAGAGAACCGTGTGCAGTGCATTTAAAAAGTGCCATTTTGAATTGCAAAATGTGTGTAAAGCAGAAAATGTGTTTAGACTTGAGGTTTTGCTCTCTGTGTGTCAGTTTAAATAATTGTGCTGTGCATGTCATTTTAGTGTGTTAGCAATTGGAAAAAACTGTAATATTGCAAAAAACAAACAGCTCAATTGATCTCTTGATTTGCAAAATATGGGTTTACAGAATCATTTGTATCTGGGCTAAGGGGTCGATTTGGTATTCAGTAAAGATCTTTATGCTTCTGTGGTGTTAAATGTAAAATGCTCAGAGCTAGTGTAATAGAAGGGAGTTATAGCATTTGTGCCAAACTGGATTTAATTGTATTTAACAGTCAATGGTTTGTGTATGAATGTATTGTAATTTGCTTTGTTCAAAGCATCTACTTGTCCTAATATTTAATCAGTTTGAAGAATAATTTAACTAAGATTACTTGATTCAATATCGCTGCCTCTTTTCACTTGGAAACTTGTTCTATACAATAGGCACTGCTGACTGACAATTATTAAACCTATATTGCCTTCCTATCACTTATTAAAGATGCATGACTCAAGAGGTGTGCTTTGTTTGATAGTCTGTGTCAATGTGTTTAAGAGATGTCGCCACTGATGGTGTGAACAAGCTAAAAGTAAAAGAGCCGACCCACATTTATTTTCTTTGACGTGGTAACCATTTTTAAATAAGTACATTTTACAATCGCTTAACTGGGTTAAAAACGCATGTTTCTTATTACCTTCTCGTTTCAAAACACCACAACTCACATATACAGACAATTTACAGAACTCTGCTCAGCAAGCCCAAAAAAACTAAAAAGGAAAAATGCCTTCTCCTTCCAAGAGAAAAAAAAGATGGCTGTTCCATCAGTTCCTGCACCCTGTACTCTGCCTCCCTCTCCAAATATTACATGTTTATATCAGCATGGGAGTAAGCAGAGAACAAACATGCATTTCTATGCAGCACAGCATGTACAATTATTTACACGAACTATTAAAAATAAATGTTATTTTGGGTGTTAATCCAGACAGGAGAGGGTATTGACTGTAGGGATAAGTCCCTCCTGCAACAGGCTCAGATGTAGGGTTAACTTTTGATATTAACAAGCGGTGCATCCAATCAACTGGCTCATTAATTTCCTTCAAATTCCTGGTTGGAGTGTTTATGAACCAATCCGATCGCAGAGGCTCCACCTATTACCAAGCACACCAATACACAGTAAATAATTATAAATAAATACAAATAAAAATGTTAGCCTAAATGTTTGACATTTTAAAGTAACAAAGACAAGAATGAAGACTACAGTAAATAAAAATGTAAACTTCACAGATAAGGGGTTCATATGTTCTTGTAAGAGAAGTATCTGTTTAACTGATTGTTGTTCATACTAAGTGCCAGTAGGGGATAAAGGGCGTTACCAAACTGGTGGGTAAACTGCACTGTAATTGTGTTGTATGAAATCCATCACAATTGACAACCTTGTATAGATAGATCATAATCTAGTCCAACCATGTAATGTAGCCTAGTCTTGACACGACTTTCTTCAGTGTATTTTTTCAAAACTTATCTAGTTTCATGAAAATGCACTGTAAAAGAAAGTGTAACCATTGTTTTATGGAAAGCATTTTGTGGACGGATGAAAATAGTCCTTCAATGACCACTTCGGTCATTTGAAGTCATGTGTGCATGCTGCCAACATCTTTGACCCTTTAGTGGCCAAAAGTGTATGTAGTACAGTGTTATGTTTGAATAACTGCAGATTTGTCTGGTAGAGATAATTCAACTGTAAAAGGAAATATTCAAGTTATTGGAAATAAAAAAATGCCCGTTTCCCAAAAGCTTCACAAAGCCTGCTGCATGTCACTTCTTGAGCGAAAAAAAAAAAAATACAATCCAATGGAAATAATATATATAATGTATTTACAAACATAACTTAAATGATAAATATTACTTTTCTTTTTTTTGTTGCTTTTCCTATGTACAAGTATGTTGAAGTCTCTTTTCAGTCACATTTACAGCAGAGAACATGGTCATCTTAGTGAAGGGTGGCCTTCTATTGAGTTGTTCTGAAGAAGGCATTGAGAGTTTGGACTTGAGTCTGACCATCCCAGGACAGGCATTCAGGGGCAGGGAGAAAACGGCAGGCAGCAGTCTCCCCTGCTTGAGATCTGGAGGTTTCCAGGTCAGGGTGTGTGGTATTAGTCCTCCTACAGGCTTTAGTTCCTAAAGTTGTGGATCATCCCTGCCCCCTCCACTTTGACTATACAAACTACTCTGCAAACAGAAGGCCAACATATTCTGGAGTACTGGAGGTGTTGGATTCACCTGGCAAACTGCAGTTTTAGGCTTTCTTGTATTCATCCATAGAAAATGGCTGTGAAGGACAGAGGCAAAGAAGATGCATGGGAGGAGAGTTTAAATGTGTTTGTCTGCAGAGGTGTTGCCTTCCCAGTCTCATCACATACCCTTGAGGTTGTCTCTAAGTCATTGCAAATCAAAATATCTGCAGGCTTATCAGTCCTCTCCCTCAGTCCCTCCCTAAACGTTTGACTCCACGAAAGGTCTCTTTGGTTTGATAGGGGACGTGGGGCCCTGCCTGTCCCTGGAGTGCTGCATGTACTCGCTCTCCTGGTAGGCCTGGGCCACAGGCAGCGTCCGGGCCACCTTGACGTCTGGGTAGGATGGCGCCTGGCTCACGCGGCCCATGCCGTCTGCCCTGCCATCCCGTGAGCTGTTAGCTGGCGGCTGGTAGTAGTCTTCGTCCAGGAGGTGTCCGTTGTGGGCGTTGTTGGTGCGGTTGTAGTAGGCGATGTGTCCCAGGCTGGGCTGTTGGCTGTAGCCATGCTGAGGGCCAATGTTCCCTGGAGACGTGGCGGAGCTTGTCACCACCGTGTCCAGGGAAGAGATGGCCCAGGAGCGCCCTATTGTCTGCGGTTGTGGTGGCAGGTACTGGTGAGTCCGCGCCGTCTTGTCGACAACGCCCATGAAAGGTGTGTTTCTGGAGCGGAGTGCCTTGTCTGGGTACGTCCCTCCCACCACCCTTATGTCGCTGCCCTGCGGAGGAGACACAGGCGAGAGGTCGTCGCAGTAGACGCTACCATCCTCGTAGGACAGCTGTAGAGGGATTTCCATCTGCTGGGCCGAGGTGGAGCCCCGGAAGCCTGGGGCTAGATTAGCTGCAGAGACCCCACCCAGGCTTGTGTTGGAGGGGGAGAAGCGGAGGCCTACGCTCTGGGAGTGCATGAGGGGCCGGGGAGTGGGGGCGTGTGGCTTTGGCTCTGCGCTGGTGGCACTGACAGGTCGGCGCAGGCCGTGGGGGTTCTCCGGTGATCCCAGCGCCGCCTGGTGCTCCATCTCTAACTCCATCTCCATCTGAGGTGAGACAGGGTAGTACGCTGCTGACTGGCTGCGGCTGATCTGGGGGGCCTGGCCATAGCGCGGACCTCCAGGCCGGTAAGCTGAGGAGGGCCGCTGGGGGAGCTCATCCTCCATTGGGACCATCTGGATCCCACCATATTGGTACAGTGCTCCTGCACTGAGGCTGGCCTGCACCTGCAGCGTGGGCCTCCCTTCCAGGGCACTGGGGTATATATTCACCCCGTCCCTCAGCTCGGCCAGGTCGGGGGGGAGGCGGGTGCTCATGGAGTGGGCCATCTGGCTGTAGGCACTGGTGCCCAGCACAGCACTGGAGTGCACAGCGGAGCTGGGCTGGTTGGTGCGTACGATCTGGGCCTTGGCAGGCTGCAGCCACTGGCCCTGCTGGGGAGGCTGCTGCTGGGAGGGCAGCTGGAAGGAGCGCTGGCTGCTCATCTTAGACAGCGGAGACTTCGGCCGGCCGGGTATCTGCTCCGACTGGTAGCGGGCTGAGGCCGACTGTGGCCGGTACAGACCTCCTCCGCTCTCTGAGGTGGGGCTGGCGCGGTACTGAGGCCCCCGGCGGAGAGGCGAAGGTGGTGGGCTGAAGTTGTACGGCATAGCGGAAGCCTGGTGGGCTGGGGAGGTGTGCGGAGGGCTGGGCCGGTAGTGGGAGCTCTGGTGCGTCGGGGAAAGTGATGGGGAAGTGGACTGGTAGCCTTGGCGTGTGGGGGAGGACATGGAAGGGGGGCTAGGGGGCAGCTCGAAAGCCTGGACCATGGAGGGGCCTCCGGAGAGGTAGGGCGAGTTGCGGTGGCCCGGGGAGGGGGGCAGGCTCTGGATGAGGGGCAGGCCAGAGGGGCTTGAGCGGGGCTCGGGAGTCATGCCCATGGGGAGGCTCTCCAGGTCCTGCTCCAGGTAGTCCTCGTCCAACAGGTCCTGCACTGGCTGCATGTCCTCCAGGCGGGGCTCCAGGGAATGGGGAGGGGGCGCGGCCTGCTCTCTGGGAGGGGATGGGGGAGGGTCCAGCTCCTGTTGCTCCTCGAACTGAAGACACTCCTCCTCCACCCTCTGCAGCAGGCGCTGGATCTCCCGGTTGTTGGGGCAAAGGAGGGTGGCCTCATTCAGGTCCTCCAGGGCTGCGTGGAACTGCCTGAGGTGGATACACGAGGGGGTGAAGAGGGGAATATCAAGAGAGAAAAGAGGGAGATTGAGAAAGCATTATGAGGGAGGAGCAGGAGAGGTGGTACAGATATGAGCACGACAAAGCACGAAACCAAAGACCGTGAGGGAGTAGCATGTGGTCAAAATGACAACACCACAACTGTTCAAACTACTTGCCCTCACATAGTAGTCAGACAAAGTACACTCTTACACTAAAACATTAAAAAATTAGCCATGACAATGAGCAAGAGAATGAACAAGTCATAGGGCTAAGGGGATACAGGATGTGTAAGCAGACATAAAAACCACTGAACATGACATAGGGTGAAAAACATGGCCAAAATACTCATGAACTCTATTATGTTCCCCTGTAGTCATCTGTCTACAGCGCATTGGAATCCTGGTGATCATGTGACATGAGAGGGCCCAATTGGATCCTAAGGCTGAGCTCACTCTGCGCTAGGCCTCCGCCTCCCTGTTCTCCCCGTCGCTACGGTTACCTGCTGCTGCGCTTGGCGCGGGCTCTGGCGTAAAAGGCCTCGTACGATTTGGATTTCAACTCTAGCGCCTTGGTAGCAAACTCCTCAGCCATCCCAAAGTCCTGCAAGCAACAACAGGGCCGACAGTCATTCACAGAGACACGCGTGGAGCGGTACATGAGTCAGAAATGAGTCAGAGGTGAGTCAAAAATGAGTCAAGAGATTAATGGAAAAAAGGTTATAGATGAGTCGTACATAGAACCATGTACAGAGTCAAACATGAGTCATTCAGGAGTCTTGTATCAGCCATACATATAACCATAAAGAGTAAAACAGATGTGAATAACTGAGTCGATGAGATCGATGGAAACTTGGGTTCAGATAGAAGACACCCAAGAAAAAAAAACTGAAAGACAAATGGACAACACTGACAAATAAAAAATAATACACGAGCCCATGACGAAACCATGTAAATTGAGCAATTAAAAACATTGATATGAACAAACACAGGACACAGACTTTCAGAGACATACAAACACAAAAGACAAACACACATTCACACACACAGAAACCGCTGTTGCACTGCTCTGTCATTAGAACCTCACCTGGCCACTATGGCCCTGACCCAAACCAACCTCCCTTTGCACCTCCTCTAAAGTTACCAGAGCTACAAACACAAACCAAAACCAAGCAAACTATAAGAGGGAATGGAAGATGCAGGGATATGGGCCTAGGTTAGATGAGGCTAGAGTTGAGGGAGATTTACCTTCCGCTATTATGTTGAAGTCTGATCTACTGTACATTTTTGCACAATGATATCGCTGTCATCAACCTTTTGAAACCATATTTTTACACTGCTTAAATCCACGTGCGGTTTTATAATCTATCAGAAGAGCTAAATATCGTTGTATTGTAAGCACAATGAACAAGCATACATCCCAATGAGGGATAATAAAGTTATTTTGTATTGTAATGTCTTGGTAAACCTTGCAGATGGTAATGCTGTTGAGTGTAAGCAAAAAAAAAGCAGCTCCAGTCACAGCCAGGTGGGGTGAGGAGCTATAGGAGGGTGCAGTGGGGTGTCACTCACATTCATTTTCCTCCGGCAGCGGGACAGGTTGAGGAGGAGGGACACCTTGAGCTCTCTGAAGGTCTTGAGGTCCTCGCTGAAGCCCTCGCGGGGGAACTTCTTTAAGGCGTACTGGTACCGCTGGGCCGCCTCCTTCACTTTACCTTTCTACAGGACGGGTAGAAGAAAAAACACTCAGAAAAGCGAGACTAGCATGGTTTGGCACCACAACAGTAACCCTCAATGACCACTGTGCTATATTGCTATATTCTAGGAAGGGCAGACCTTGTAGAAGCCATCTCCTTCCTCTATCAGCTTGCTGAGCAGGACGATCATGATGTCGGGTTTGGAGGTGGCCATGGCCCAGGTGGCCGGACCTGGTGGAAGACAACAGGGGGCATGATGGGTAACGGGAAGTGACCGGAGGAGAGAGGAGGGTGGCAATGACAGGAAGAGGGGGCATAACTCAGATTAAAAGGACCGACAATGAGAAGTACAAGAGAGAAAGGAGTAGGGTGAAGTTGCCCCTAGACGCTGATCTAAGGTCTGTTTTGTTTTTCCCCTCCAGTAATGGTTTACGTTAGCATTTGGAGAGAGCAAACTGATTCTAGAGGTAGGGGCAACTTCACCTCGGAGTGGAGCGAAACCAGTTGACAGGTCGAGATGATGATGAAGCTCTACCCAAGATAAATATGGCGTGACTTACTGAGACAGACAGGTTTGGGGTTTCTTTGCCCCTGCATGTGCCATTTAAGCGCTCAGCTAACAGATGGATACATAGATATTGATGTCATACCTGGTGCAGGAAGGATCTGACTCAAGTACAGAATCAATAACTTAATCTCTAGTAAAGCCACTGGGAAAACGATCAACTTATTTATGCACCAATGCCAATCTCACCCAACATGAATACACAATAATATCTTATTATTAGCCAGAGTTATTCTGTGTTATTCTGCATGCTATGTGTAAGGGGGACAGGCAAGCACAAGCCATGCCAGAGCAGAGGGGGTTCACACATGCATTTATGGCTTCCCACCAGCAGGGGGAATGCATGGACTGTGGGCCTTGTGGTGTTTGTGTCACAATCTCTTATCGGGCAGTGGATGGTTAGCTCACTTCACAAAGCCACATATAAAGAGAAAGGAGGGTAAAAAAAAGAGGACGAGAGAGTGAGAGCAGAGATGTATATAGAGAGAGGGCAAACTGTTTGTTACCTCGGGGTCGACTGGGAAGAGTCTGATATCCTGATTACGGAGAGGGGGCGGAGCCAGGGTTATGAGTGACAGGTTAGAGGAGGGAGTTAGGTGGGTGAAATGAGAGGAAACATAATGGAACCAACCCAATAAGAGGAACCAAGAGAGAGAGTGTGTGCGTATGTGTGTGCGAAAGTGAAAAGTGAGTGAGTAGGGAGGAGGGAGTGAGTGAGATGAAGAAAAGAACAGAAAGAGGCAGAAGTGAGAAGCTGTGGCCAAAAAAGTGTGTCAGCAAAAGAAAAAGGTGCAACAGCAATGCCAGCAGCAGTAGGAGCAGAGGGAAGGGCCTCACATCCACCATTATAAACATGGTGGAAACAGAGGAGGGGGGTTAGTGGTGCCTGGGGAGGAAGGCATGGCGAAGCCTTGGTGGGCACCATACCACATAGGGAAGAGATTCAGGCAGTAGTTGACAACATTCTAGGAGTCAATGGCCACTATAGTCCTACCGAGGGGAAAAACCAGTATATTAAATAGAACTATAACTGACTAAAGTTGTAGCTAAACCACTGAAGTTAATGTAGAACAATATTGCAAAATTAGAAGACAGTCCTATACACCAGTGTTTTTAAATCTGTGTGTGACTAGTGACCTCTAGTCAGTTCGTACCCATCTTGGCTCCCTTCTTGAGCAGAGCCACCACCACAGAGGTGTTCCTGCAGCCCACGGCCCGGTCCAGAGGTCGCATCCCACTGTAGTCCACATGCTCTATCATCGCCCCGTGGTCCACCAGATACTGCACCTGGAGACAGACGGACGGACGGGGGATAAGAGAGGGAATATGGGAGTTTAAAGGATGAAGAAAATTTGAGGGGGAAAATGAAGAGGAGGAGGAGAGAAAGAACAGAAGAGCATTCTACCTTCAGGTACTTATTCCAATCAAACAGTGAATCAAACAGTGAAAACTTTCTCCGTGCTGCTCTGCCATGGGGAGGTCATCAACGTGGCGACCAGCGACCACTTACCACTTCTGAGTCTCCGTAGAAAGAGGCCAGGTCCAGGGGGGTGCGTCCACTCTTATCGGCGTGGGCGGTGGTCGCGCCCCTCTCAACCAGGCAGCGCACCAATGGCATGTGGCCCTTCAGACACGCCCAGCTCAGAGCAGTCAGACCCTCCTTGTCCATCTGGGCCAGAGAGGCACCTGCAAGAGCGGGTTAAAGGTCATGTTTCCATGGCAGCCAGGGTCATAACATGGCCACTTGGCAGCTGTTTTTGTCCATTACTAAATACTACACATACTTTATGTCTGCTACATGTTGCCCATGTGGAAGTCAAACCTACACTTTTACACTAGGTACTCTGAACCAATGAGAGTAGTAGAGTGGGTGGTGGTGATGTTGAGGGTGAACTGAACTCTGACCTTGTGCCAGTAGGAACTCTGCTGTGCCTAGGTGGCCCTCTGAGGAGGCCATCATGAGGGGCGTGCGGCCCTGCTTGTCTGCCATGTTGACGTCAGCTCCGTGGTTCAACAGCAGGTCCACTATCTGAGGAGGAAGAAACCAAATAGTATGTAACTTCGATAGTATTTTTTGTCACCATTGTTCTCTATCATTGCCAGTAGTGTATTTTAATATTTCCAATTCAAGTTGTATGGCTTTGTAACTTGAAATAATAAATGGGTGCGAAATTCAAATGTGCCCACCCACCTGCCAATGTCCTTGGCGCACAGCGCTGAAGAGAGGCACGATGCCCCGGCGGTTAGGCTGTCCAACCGCTGCCCCTTGTTCCAACAGCAGCCTGCACACATCCAGCTTCCCCCTGCCTGCTGCAGCAGTCAGAGCTACAGTGGGAGAGGGGGCAGACAGAGTCAGTGCAGGTAAAAGCATTCGACAGACTTTGATACAGTCATACACAAACAAACCAAAATAACACGTACCAGTCTCTCCCCAGAGTGTGTCAAAGTTGTTGATCTGTGCTCGCTCCTCCTCTTCCTCATCCTTCTCTGGCAGGTCCAATAGGTAAGATGAGATCTGTACAGGAGACAACATTCAGACTTAGTGTGTGTACGGTGTGTGTGTGTTTGTGTGTGTGTGTGTGTGTGCACATGCGTGTGTACCTCTGTGTATCCCATGCTGGCCCCTGCTATAAGGGCCTGCTGGACAGCGTGACTCTTGGTGAAGGCTCCTTGGGGCTGTCCGTCAGGGTTCCAGTCACTCTGCATCAGGAACTTGACCACCTGCAGGTGTCCTCGCAGTGCAGCGTGCACCAGCGCACACTGACCGTTCCTGTCCAGGTGGTCCACCTACACACAGGGAGAGAGTGTCATTATACACATGCATACACACAGACGTCACATGCAGACACTGTTCAAAAAGACCTATTGGTACATTTTGCCCAGTAGGTGCCAACATGGCTGCCAGAGAGTTATATCATGTTGTGTAAATGCATCATAATGCTGTTGTAATAAACCTCAACTGCCAAAGTGACAGTATGCACAGTAGTGGTGGTTGGTCCCTGACCTTGGCCTTGCAGGCGCAGAGCGCAGTGACGATGGACAGGTGACCAGCGGCGGCGGCGTAGCCCAGCGGGGTGAGGCCGCTGTCCGACTCCCCATCTACATGCGCTCCGTTCTCCAGCAGCAGGCCGGCTGTCTCCGCGTAGCCCAGGTGGGCGTGGACACACAGCAATGGGGCGTTGTTCAGAACCTCAGAACGGTAGTTAACGTTGGCGCCGCCTAGGACCAACAAACGGCTCACCTAGAGGGAGGAGTGTCAGACATATAACCAATACCCCAAACATTTAATGCAATAGTGCTTTGGTTAGCCCACTGCTGGTGTGAGTGTGTCCAGTACCTTGATGTTGGGTGTGTAAAGGTTCCTCAGTGAGGCCAGAGCAGTGGAGAGCCCCTCTGTGCTGTAAGAGACCCACAGCCCCTGCAGGACTGACGAGGAGACCCCAACCTTCTTACTCAGGCCCTGTGGAGAAGATAACAGTAATATCAACAACAGTGTTACTGCACAGTGGGTAGAAGCCATTGACCCAGATGTTGGAGGTGTGCTAGCATGCTGTAGTGATGTGGTGGTGGTGTGTCGTTACCTTGAAGATGTGTGCTTTGAGGATGTGGTGGCCCAGCTCTATGGTCTGCTGCCGGTTCAGTTTGCCCTCCTGACGTGAGAACCAGAAGGCCAGGAGTGTGTGGCCACTCCTACAGTGACAGAGAGATGGCGAGGAGGAGAAGGGAGGAAGAAAAGAGGGAAAGTGGAGAAAGATAGATGTAGAGAGAGGGAGAGAAATTAAGAACAGAAAGCTCCACAAATTCAAGCTGTAAACATTAATGTTCCAGGTACACGCTGGCTTTGCAGAGGGTCTGTTTGTTCCTCTCTGTAGACCAGTGCCTCCTTACCTCGGGTCACAGAGGAACTTGGTCTTCTCCCCGTCCTCCCTCCAGATGAGCCACTCCCTGAAGGAGGGGTGTGTGAACATACGTGTTCCGTCCCTCCTCCGCACCAGGAAGGGCGACAGCAGCTCCAGTCTCCCCTGGAAATCTTCCCAGTCCAGGGCGGGGCCTCGCACGGCACCAGCGTTCACTGCCCCATACGCCTGCTCGTCCGTGAGGGGGTGGAGGGAGGCCACGGCCACGTTGAGCAAGGGGAGGGCACGCTCGAAGGACGACTGGGTAGGGAAACGCATGTTGAGCTGCAGGAGGTACACCTCAGCCAGGCTCACCGGCACCACCTGGGGGGGGCATGGAGAAACACCTCGGGTCAGTTTTGTAAGGAAACATCATATGAACTTTCACAGAGAGAGATAAACACACACAAACAGGCAGAGTATGGAACACAAGCAAAAACCTTGAGAGACATACAGTATATAGCTCCAGGACCGAGACACCGACTCACCTTGAAGCTGGAGCTCTTGAGCACCAGATAGCCCTTCTCGATGAGGTCCAGCGTCAGCTTCAGGTAGAGGTAGGAGCCGCGGCTCAGGGCCTTGAGGTGGGTGCTCAGCTTGGCGAAGGCTGCGTTGTCCAGACGCCCGTTGAGAGACACGTTGCTCTGGATCTCAGCACTGCCCTGGATCCTCTGCAGCAGGTAGCCCTGCAGGTCGCGAAGAGAAAGGAGATCAGCATCATGATAACTCGGTAATACTATCACCATGACTGCTTTTATCACAATAGTTGATGATAATCCTTTTAAATCACGGTTGACTACTTTTACTACAATGATTGAGGTTGAAGTGAGAGATGACTATCAGAGAGTAAAGATGTCAGACAGATGGTTTGGTGTAAACCTGAACCCTACCTGCAGGTCCTGGTCTATGGCATCATTCTCCTCCAGGCGGTCAAGAGAGATACGGTGGAACGGGAGGGGATGTGTGATCTCCTGTAGGGAGGTCCTGACGGTGACCACCAGTTTGAGCCAGGGAGGAAAGCGTTCCATGGTCTTACACAGGAAGGAGGTGATGGTGTCGCCGTAGTCCGGCTTGTGGAACTCTGCCTCATTCAGCCCGTCTACCAGAATGATCAGGTCCTCCTCACATGCTATCTTCCTCTCTGATGAACACAAAGACACAAGGTTGTTTATCAGGACAAGGAGTGGAAAGAATTAACTATTAGCTACTGAGATGGGGCATTTTTTTTTTTTTTTTTTGGAAAACATGAATGGACCTGGCCCAAACCCTGAGAGAAAATAACAAGTTATCAAATGCACAGCTCCTATGCAGTTCCATAAAACCTTGAACACCCCTGACCTTTGTGCAGGATGTCGAGGGGCTCCAGCACACCCCTCCTGAAGGCATTGAGGGGGTCCTGGACACAGGAGCGCAGACTGAGGGTGCTCTGCAGGTGGGGCTCCCGTAGGAGCTGCTCCCTGTAGGCCATGAGCTGGGGTGCCCGGCACAGCAGAGCCGCCACGTTGTGGACAAACTCTGGCACCAGGCACGTGTAGGCGTTGTCCGCCTGGCAGTAGTGGTATGCCACCACCTGGGGGCGATAGAGAGTGGAAGTGAGTGGGGTGGCGGAGATTTAAAAAAAAGATTACTTTTATATAGGTGATACCATTGAAATTGAAAAAATATTTAATATTTTATCTAGATATCTCTGATTATCCCACTTTATTTTTTCCAAAGAGAGAGGTACATTTAACTGAATCAACAAGCATTTCGCTACACACGCAATAACATCTGCTAAACACGTGTATGTGACAAAAAAAAATGATTTAAAGAGGGCGCAAATCAACCCACACAAATCTATTCAGTCTTGAATCTTCAGCACGTAACAATCAAATAAAACACGAACCAAACAGGCCTAGGTGACATTCTGTGCCAACTAACCACTATTATCTTTATGACACAAGAGAGTTAAAGCAGACTGAAGCACAGCTATTGATTGAGGCTACATTAAAATATTGTTGAAAAACAATACCATGTTACATTATTCATTGAAGAGTGAGGACTGCTGTGTAGCTTGTTGTGACTGTCAGGTCTTTGTCTCTAGTGTGTCAGAGGAGTTGACTGGCACTAAGACCCTGGGGGTGGTGAAATGGTCCAGGATCAGATTATTTTTAACCCCCTTGTTGGATAAGGTTAGGCAGTCTGATCCTAGATCTGTAGTTGAATGTATAGTATAATACAGCGCCGCCTTGGATAGAGTGGACTTGGAGTGCTGAAGAAAGCCAGCAGGCTTCACAGACTGGCTCCAACGTAAAGCTTCCCTCAGGAACATTTCAGACTAGATTAGAGAGCTTCACTCCGAAGATCATACACAGATTCATAGCCGTATACTTCTGGCCACTGACATCCACAGGGATGTGTGTAGTATTTGTGATGCTTGTGTGTGGTAGAGTTGTGTGTAGTGTGGGTGTGTGTAAAGTGTAAAGTGTGAGTGTAAAGTATGTGTAGAAAGTGTGTGTGTGGGTCAACCACTGGAGCAGGCTATCATTAAGAATGCATGTGGCCGCTAAGGGGATCTAATGGCTCGGCTGGAACAGTGCTCCCTGGGCCTATGCATATTTCATTAGGCCATAGCACAGAGAGACAGAGGAAACAAGAGAGAGACAACAAGAGACAGAGAGGGGGGAGTGAGAGCTTCCTTTGTTTTTCTGCTGTGTCTGCACAACACCACCAGTCATGAAAATGGAATGGAGAGAGAGATAGACAGAGAGAGAAAAAGAGCGATGGCGTGAAGAGCCAGATTGGATGGCAGGAGTTGACAGTGGATGGAGGAAGGAAGAGGGAGAGAGAGAGTGCTAAGTGAATAAAGGAAGACATTAGCATCAGTGTTGCTAGACAGGATGGGTTAAGGACATAGGGAGAGAGAAATTGATGTAGAACGAACGGAATGCAGATAACGGAGAGAATGAGAGAAGAGCGGCAGCGGATTTAGAGAATGAGAGAAGAGCGGCAGCGGATAGAGAGAATGAGAGAAGAGCGGCAGCGGATAGAGAGAATGAGAGAAGAGCGGCAGCGGATAGAGAGAATGAGAGAAGAGCGGCAGCGGATAGAGAGAATGAGAGAAGTGCGGCAGCGGATAGAGAGAATGAGAGAAGAGCGGCAGCGGATAGAGAGAATGAATAATAGAGTGAGAAGGGAGAGGACAAGGCCACAAGGAGGTCAGAGGGCAGAGACAGCTACCAGACCGGACACTGTAGGAAAGAGCTGCTGACACTGAAGAACAAAGGAGCAGATGTGCAGGCTTTGACTTCAGACCAGCATCAACACACCTTCCCCCTTAGCAATGTCTCAATGACCAGTTAATTAGTTGAATCCGGGCCACGTTCAGTAAGGCACACCGTTGTAGAACATTTAAATAAAAATAGAACATGGTGTAAACCAGACATGTACCTCTTAGCAAGGATTCACCCAGCTGGTCAGGGGGTTTTGAATGGTACTTAAGACTGCTGAGATGCAGCCGTGGTGTGGTGGTGTAGTTGTACTGTACCTGTGAGGCGAGCCGCCGTAAAGCCTCCTCCTGGCGTCTCCTCATCTCGGGCGTGCCAGGGCAGCTGCCCCCCAGGGTGCCATGGGAGTGCTGGGGCTGGGTGAGGGGCAGGGTCTCCCCATCTGAGAGAGAGAGAGAGAGAGTGTGAGAGAGAGGGGGGGAGAGAGAGAAAGGAGGGAAGAGAGCAAGTGAGGGGACAGAAAAAGGGAGAAGTACATTTATAGATCAAGTTGAGTGCATCTACTGTGTGCATTATTTACACAGACACAAGGATACTTTTTATACGCATCTTAAGACACATGCCCAGTACCAGTGGTGTAAAATTACTTTAAAATACTACTTAAGTATTTTTTTTAGGTATCTGTACTTTACTATTCATATTTTTGACAACTTTTACTCCACTACATTCCCCCCCCAAAAATAATATACTTTTTACTCCATACATTTTCCCTGACACAAAAGTATTCGTTACATGCTGAATGCTTAGCAGGACAGGAAAATTGTCAAATTCACACGCTTATCAAGAGAACACATGGTCATCCCTACTGCCTCTGATCTGGCAGACTCACTAAACACAAATGCATCGTTTGTAAATTATGTCTGAGTGTACCCCTGGCTATCTACATTTTAAAAACAAGAAAATGGTACCATATGGTTTGCTTAATATAAGGAATTTGAAATTATTTATACTTTTACTTATGTATATTTTACCAATTCCATTTACCTTTGATACTTAAGTATATTTAGAACCAAATACTTTTACTCAAGGAGTATTTTACTGGGTGACTTTCACTTTCTATTAAGGTATCTATACCTTTACTCAAGTATGACAATTGGGTACTTTTTCCACCACTGCCCAGTACAACAGGCTCTTCTAGCAGCAGCCAGCATGGATCATTGTTATACACACACACTCCTGTAGGACGGTATAAGCGTACGTTTGGGCGAGGCGTGGGGGCTGTCCGAGGCGATCTGCCTCATGCGATTGCCGTGGCAGCTGAGTGCCACCAGACGGGAGATGATGGCAGTCTTGCCGAAGCCCACGTTGCCCACGACAACCACACCTCGATTGGCTGCCGAGTCGTCGCTGTGAAGACGGGCGTCCACTTCCTGGAAGACCCACTCCCTCCCGGTGAAGAGCGAATCAGCTGTCAGGCTGGGCACCTCGAACAGAAGGGGCTTGAGGGCGATATCCGGGGGGCGGTAGGGGGCAAAGCGTACTGGAGAGAGAGGGGAAGGGGACAGATTATAGGTGAGGAAAAAGACACAGGACTTGATGTGTAGAGTCCACTGCACTGTCATTGTCATTTCCTCAGTGCAACGTCAGCTTGTCACCCATAGAGGGGGATGTTCATCAAAATAACACACACCATGGGTGAACGCCACCATTGGGCTTCATACTAAGAACAACATAATGAAACAGAATTACTTAGTGTATGGGTAGATACATAATATATACATATATACCAAGTACATATGGTTAGCAGAGCGGGGGACAGGGGATTAGATAACATATTGTAGTAGAGGGATATTGTACTCCTACTAATACAGCACCACTAGTTTAATAAGCACATCATTATAACGTGGCATTAACTGATGTAGAACAGTATAATGCCTTATAATGGGAGAAGAGAAAGAGAGGAGCATCACTTACGTGAGTTAGATTGCCAGGCATGGCTGTAAGCAGAAGCTGAGGCAGAGGACAGAGGAGAGAGACAACGCAAGAGAGGAGAGAGAGACAAAGCATGAGAAAGAGAGAGAGAGAAATGGAAGGGCAGGGGAAGAGGAGGAGAAAGGGGAAGATGGATGGGAGGGTTGGTACAGCTAGCTAGCAGAGGAGAGGGGATGGTGAGAGGGAGGGAGCAGGGTGGTGGGGAGCCACACCCAATGTTTCATCCCTGATCCTAGGATGAAGCCTCAGACACGTACAAATATCGTTTGAGCATATTTCTTGTTCTTGGAGCCCATGTTTTCTGTACATGCCTCAGAGCCGAGGTTGTGAGAATGTGCATGTCCAGTAGTTCTGTACTGAGGAGTAAGAAAGGCAACGGTAACGTGATATCTCTGTATGAGTTTTCATTCCCGGTGTGGTCTGATCTTAGGGAGAAAGTGCTGTGGTAAGCATGATAGTGTGGCAGGCAGGGGGCTAAAAATACAGTCAGAGAGAGCGTAGGGAATAGAGAGGGAGGAATAGAGGGAGAGGTATAGAGAATTGGAGAAAGATAGGGTGTGTGCGTTTGTGTGTGTGTGTGTGTGTGCAAGTCTGTTTGTGCGTGTTCATTGTGTGTTCAGTGTGTGTGTCTTTGCTAGTGTGAGTGTGATTTAAGCCTTATAAAGCCTTGGCCATGAGTGATGGGACCTCAGACAGGACCCCTGCAGTGACAGATGAGCCAGGGAGTGGTGAGGAGCGAAGGTCGATAACATTGATCTGGGAGGGGAGACGGATTAAGGTGTACCAGGGTGTGTGTGCGTGTGTGTGTGTGGTGTACCAGGCCCAAAGGGAGGGTTGCATCACCCAATACCAGGCAGGGATAGGGGTTTAGAGGGACAGAGTGCACCAAGTATGTCTACACAGATATACACTCACTCACAAATCATACTTACTAACACACTGACTTACATGTATACTCCAAGACACACACACTCTCTCTCTCAAACACACACACACCCCATGACAGATTTTGGGCGTGGTCAAGGTAGAGTGGGAGTAAATAGGAAGATGAAGCAGATTTAGCACACACCACAAAATTACCCCTCACAACCCCAGTCCCTAAATCACCTGACCTCCACTCCCTGACCCACACCCCAAAATGCCCCCACCCCCATTTCCTCATCCATCTACACCCCCCCACCCCCCAAGTATCCCACACACTCAGATCCTAAACAAGCCCACTCAGATCCTAAACCAGCCCACTTATCCCCCACACCCCCACCCAAAGTGATATGAGGCCTACCTCTGAGGTCGTGTCCGGAGCGCCCAGCCCCAGAGTTCTGACGGGGCATCCTGAGGGAGGTCCTCAGGGGAGTGTGTCTCTGCTCATCCAGGTAGGCCAGGTCCTCCAGGTGGGCCGAACTCGTGGCTAATGTGTGCGTGTGTGTGTGTGTGTGTGTGGTAAATGGGTGCAACAGATGAGAGAGAAGAAAAACAGAGTTAGTCAAACAAAGCCAGGAATCACTGAACCGCCTAAACCTGAATGCTAAATTGCTAATGCTAACGACAGACACCCTTGGAAATAGACAAACATATCAGTCCCATACCTCACCATTGAGATCCACTACGAACCAGACCCATTTGAGATCCAACCCCAAGCAAACAGAAGTGGTTTAAAACTGTCAGTGTCCCAGACTAATGTGAACTAATGTGTGTAGCTATAGCGTGGTAGAGTGTATGTGTGTGTGAGCCTGTGTGAAAGCGTGTGACCTCATACACACCAAACACACTTCCTTCCTCGGACGACCCCTTTTCCAGATAGTTTGTTTAGTTGTTCCTCTCTGTTAACAATATACCCAAGTCTGGAGCTCTTCCAGTTGTCCCAAAACCCACTGTCTCTCAATAGGGAGAAAAAAAAAGAGTAGGAAGATAAATGCAATAAAGAGTTTTTAGCTTTAGGATAAGAGCTTTATGGAGAATGACAGAGATAACCTTGTGCTACAGGGAGGGACTGACAACGCACCTCCTTCCTTCCTGTCAGGAAAAGAGTGTAATCCTGTTTTTTTAACGGGCTTCAATAAAACCCTGCATACCACAAAGTTGTGAACCACTGCGCTAGCTGATGCTAACAACAATTAAATGGAAGAAAATAAGTTCTACCCACCACTCACCTAAACTGCAACCCGTGATCTGTTTTACCTATGGCAACGATCCCTCCCGGACTACTACCTTTCCACTGCAATACAGCTAAAACTGTAGCAGGCATGTGGCGAGTGGGATCTCATATTTACGGTGGTTTGCAGGGACCTTGGTGTGGGCGAGCAGCTGTATTAGACTTAGATTTTAGATGAGTTTATTAGTCACACGCACAGGGTCGCAGACGTAATTGCAGGGTAAAGTGAGATTCTTAAGCTCAGAGCTCCAACAGTGCAGGTCAAAAAGACAAGTGAAACAATAATACAAATAATAATATATGATCCTCTGCAGCAGAGGAAACTCTGGGTCTTCCTTTCATGTGGTGGTCCTCGTGAGAGCCAGTTTCATCATAGCACTTGATGGTTTTTGCAACTGCACTTGAAGAAACTTATCAAAGTTCTTGACATTTTCCGTATTGACTGACCTTCATGTCTTAAAAGTAATGATGGACTGTCGTTTCGCTTTGCTTATTTGAGCTGTTCTTGACATAATATGGACTTTGTCTTTTACCAAATAGGGCTATCTTCTGTATACCACCCCTACCTTGTCACAACATAACTGATTGGCTCAAATGCATTAAAAAGGAAAGACATTCCACAAATTAACTTAACAAGGCAAACCTGTTAATTGAAATGCATTCCAGGTGACTGCCTCATGAAGCTGGTTGGGAGAATGCCAAGAGTGTGCAAAGCTGTCATCAAGGCAAAGGGTGGCTATTTGAAGAATCTCAAATGTAAAACACTTTTTTGGTTACTACATGATTCCATATGTGTTATGTTATAGTTTTGATGTCTTCACTATTATTCTAAAATGTAGAAAATAGTAAAAAAAATAAAAGAAAAACCCTTGAATGAGTAGGTGTTTCCAAACTTTTGACTGGTACTGTACATATTTAAAACATAATCAATGATAAATGTCCATGGGGGTAGCCATTGCCATAGCTCATAGGGCTTGACGTGGAGCTATGGAGACATTTTCACACTCTAGAGTTGGGTTTGTGTTTTATGTAATTTTAATAGTCATTGCTATGTGAGAGATGTGCTGGGAGAGAGAGAGAGAGAGAAGGAAAGTGGGAGGAAGGCGTGCGTTTCTGCAGAACAGAATGTCAAGGCTCATAAGGTAGTCTCTCTGTCAGTTGGAGTAATCTAGTGCATTTGAACCAGGAGATCAGAGCCATTTTGAAAGTGAGCTTGACTACATAGGATGAAAGAGAGCAGACGGAGACGAAAGAGGCAGGAGGTAGAGATGGAGGAGGAGGTGGTTGGAGGAGGAGGGAAAGAGAGAGGAGAGGTGAGGAGAAAAATAGACAAGCTAGAGGGAAAGGGGAGGGAGCGAGGTAGAGGTAAAGAAAGAGAGGATATATGGAGTGAGAGCAGAGAGCTTCTCGTTCAGAGCCCAGTGTGGGTGGCTGCCCCTGCTCTGCTCCTGAGGCGTGTAGCAGGACAGCAGACCAGAACATCCCTACCTAGTGCTCCCCTGCTCCCGCTGAGCAATGACCCTCACTGAATCACTCCTCTCCTGTCAGTGGCGTGTGTGTGATGATCAAAGCTTTCTATACAGTCATTCAATCCACCATTTCACAATGTCCCCAGTTTACAAGATGCCACAGGCTAGGGCTGTATTTATAAGCTGACATACTGTCATATTTGATATGACAGTTGTCCCATCATCACTTCCAGGCTTGCAACTGGACTGAGTTATGTTGGGCAGAACATAATCACAACAATCATCTATCCCTAGATTAATTTTGGTGACGTCCAACAGAACACGGCCTCCAATTGGATGAGGAACTGTGGCGGCCTATTCCCCAGCTACCACCACAAAGTCCCGAAGGCCAAAGGATTGTAGCTCATATTATTTCCTATACTCCCACAATAAACGCTAAATAAATGCTCTCCCTCGCCCTCCATTTGGCAAATCTGACCATAACTCTATCCTCCTGATTCCACTTACAAGCAAAAATTAAAATAGGAAGCACCAGGGACTAGATCAATAAAAAAGTGGTCAGATGAAGCAGATGCTAAGCTACAGGACTGTTTTGCTAGCACAGACTGGAATATGTTCCAGGATTCCTCCGATGGCATTGAGGAGTACACCATCAGTCATTGGCTTCATCAATAAGTGCATCGATGACGTCGTCCCCACAGTGACCGTACGTACATACCCCAACCAGAAGGCAACATACGCTGAGCTAAAGGCTAGAGCTACCTCTTTCAAGGAGCGGGACTCTAACCCGGAAGCTTGTAATAAATCCCGCTATGCCCTCCGATGAACCATCAAAAAGGCAAAGCATCAATACAGGACTAATATCGAATCAGACTACACCGGCTCTGACGCTCGTTGGATGTGGCAGGGCTTGCAAACCATTACAGACTACAAAGGGAAGCACAGCCGAGAGCTGCTTAGTGACACAAGCCTACCAGACAAGCTAAACTACTTCTATGCTCGCTTCGAGGCAAATAACACTGAAACATGCATGAGAGCACCAGCTGTTCCGGATGATTGTGCGATCACGCTCTCTGCAGCCGATGTGAGTAAGACCTTTAAACATGGCAACATTCATAAGGCCGCAAGACCAGACAGATTAACATGACGTGTACTGCGAGCATGCACTGACCAACTGGCAAGTATCTTCAATGACATTTTCAACCTCTCCCTGTCGGAGTCTGTAATACCAACATCTTAAGCTGACCACCATAGTCCCTGTGCCCAAGAACACTAAGGTAACCTGCCTAAATGACTACCGACCCATAGCACTCACATCTGTAGCCATGAAGTGCTTTGAAAGGCTGGTCATGGCTCACAACACCATTATCCCAGAAACCCTAGACCCACTCCAATTTGCATACCACCCTAACAGATCCACAGATGATGCAAACTATTGCACTCCACACTGCCCTTTCCCACCTGGACAAAAGGAACACCTATGTGAGAATGCTATTCATTGACTACAGCTCAGCGTTCAACACCATAGTGCCCTCAAAGCTCATCAATAAGCTACAGACCCTGGGACTAAACATCTCCCTCTGCAACTGGATCCTAGACATCCTGACGGGCCTCCCCCAGGTGGTAAGGGTAGGTAACAACACATCCGCCATGCTGATCCTCAACACAGGGGCCTCTCAGGGGTGTGTGCTCAGTCCCCTCCTGTACTCCCTGTTCACTCATGACTGCACGGCCAGGCACGACTCCAAAACGATCATTAAGTTTGCAGATGACAACCGTGATCACCGAAAACGACGAGACAGCCTATAGGGAGGAGGTCAGAGACCTGGCCGTGTGGTGCCAGGACAACAACCTCTCTCAATGTGATCAAGACAAAGGAGATGATTGTGGACTACAGGAAAAAGAGGACCGGGCACGCCCCCAGTCTCATCGACGGGGCTGCAGTGGAGCAGGTTGAGAGCTTCAAGTTCCTTGGTGTCCACATCACCAACAAACTAACTTTTAAAAAAAGTATTATTATTTTAGCTAGGCAAGTCAGCTAAGAACAAATGATTATTTACAATGACAGCCTAGGAACAGTGGGTTAACTGCCTTGTTCAGGGGCAGAACGACAGATTTTTTCCTTAGCAACCTTTCGGTTACTGGCCCAATGCTCTAACCACTAGGCTACCTGCCTGGTTCAAGCACACTAAAACAGTCGTGAAGAGGGCACGACCAAACCTATTCCCCCTCAGGAGAATGAAAAGATTTGGCATGGGTCCTCAGATCCTCAAAAGGTTCTACAGCTGCACCATCGAGAGCATCCTGACAGGTTGCATCACTGTCTAGTATGGCAACTGCTCGGCCTCCGACCGCAAGACACTATAGAGGGTAATGCATACGGCCCAGTACATCACTGGGGCCAAGCTTCCTGCCATCCAGGACCTCTATACCAGGCGGTGTCTGAGGAAGACCCTAGAAATTGCCAAAGACTCCAGCCACCCTAGTTACAGATTGTTCTCTCTGCTACCGCAAGGCAAACGGTACCAGAGTGCCAAGTCAAGGTCCAAAAGGTTTTCTAAACAGCTTCTACCCCAAGCCATAAAACTCCTGAACATCTAATCAAATGTCCACCCAGACTATTTGCATTGCTCCCCCCTCTTCTACACAGCTACTACTCTCTGATGTTATCATCTATGCATAGTCACTTTAACTTGTTTGGGATAGGGGGCAGCATTTTCACTTTTGGATGAATAGCGTGCTCAGAGTGAACTGCCTCCTACTCAGTCCCAGATGCTAATATATGCATATTATTAGTATTGTATAGAAAACACTCTGAAGTTTCTAAAACTGTTTGAATGATGTCTGTGAGTATAACAGAACTCATATGGCAGGCAAAAACCTGAGAAAAAATCCAAACAGGAAATGGGAAATCTGAGGTTTGTAGTTTTTGAACTCACCCCTATCGAATACACAGTGGGATATGGGTTATTTTTCACTCCCTAAGGCTTCCACTAGATGTCAACCGTCTTTAGAACGTGGTTTCAGGCTTCTCATGTGAAGGGGGGCCGGATGGGAGCTGTTTTACTAAGGGGTCTGCCTACAGCCTCGTTCTCAGTCACGCGCTTTCACTTGAGAGGTTGCTCTCGTTCCAGTGCATTTCTACAGACAATGGAATTCTCCGGTTGGAACATTATTGAACTTTTATGATATAAACATCCTAAAGATTGATTCTATACTTAGTTTGATAAGTTTCTTCGACCTGTAATATAACTTTTTGAACGTTTCGTCCAAATGGACCAGATCGCGCTTTTGGATTGTTTACCAAACGCCCTAACAAAAGAAGCTATTGGACATAAATGGACATAAATGATGGACATTATCGAACAAAACAAGCATTTATTGTGGAACTGCGATTCCTGGGAGTGCATTCTGATGAAGATCATCAAAGGTAAGTGAATATTTCTAATGCTATTTATGAATAATGTTGACTACCCAACATGGCGGAGATTTCTCTGGCTGGTTTGGGCTCTGAGCGCCGTTCTCAGATTATGCTTTTTCCGTAAAGTTTTTTTGAAATCTGACACAGCGTTTGCATTAAGGAGAAGGGGATCTAAAGTTTCATGTATAATAGCTGTATTTTCATCAACATTTATTATGAGTATTTCTGTGAATTCATGTGGCTCTCTGCAATATCACTGCATGTTTTGGAACTACTGAATCTAACATGCCAATGTAAAATAAGATTTTTGGATATAAATATGAACTTTACCAAACAAAACATACATGTATTGTGTAACATGAAGTCCTATGAGTGTCATCTGATGAAGATCATCAAAGGTTAGTGATTCATTTTATCTCTATTTGTGCTTTTTGTGACTCCTCTCTTTGGCGGGAAAAATGGCTGGGTTTTCTGTGACTTGGTGGTGACCTAACATAATCGTTTGTGGAGCTTTGACTACAGCTCAGCGCTTTGACTAAAGCATTTTTGAAATCAGATACTGTGGCTGGATTAACGAGAATTTTATCTTTAAAATGATGCCTAATACTTTTATGTTTGAGAAATTTGATTTATGAGATTTCTGTTGATTTGTATTTGGCGCCCTGCAATTTTATTGGCTGTTGGCGAGGGGTTCCGCTAGCAGAACGGGGTTCCGGTCCTAGACAGGTTAATAACTCTCCCCACATGTACATATTACCTCAACTAACCGCCCCCGTACATTGACTCTGTACCGGTACCCCCCCTGTATATAGTCTCGCTATTGTTATTTTACTGCTGCTCTTTAATTACTTGTTACTTTTATTTCGTATTCATATTTTCTTTTAAACTGCATTGTTGGTTAGGGGCTCATAAGTAAGCATTTCACTGTAAGATCTACACCTGTTGTATTCGGCGCATGTGACTAATACAATTAGATTTGAATGTTGCAGTGGGGGACTCGTTCTCTCCAACATTCACACTTCTTTATCTCGCTCCGCTCCCTCGTTACCAGGGTGCCTCCCTCCTATCTTTCTTTCTCTGTGTGATTCTCTCTCTCCATCTCCCCCTCCGTCTCTCCCCCCAGTCACCAGAGGGACTATGCCCATGGCTTTGATGTTTCAGTGCTGCCTGGGCCAAGCCTCTCCACGCCCGGTTTATCCTCCCTCCTTTTCCCTATCCATCTTTCTTACGCAGACTCCCCTCTCTCTCCACTAAACTAATGTTGCTCATTCCTTCCATCTTACTGTCCTGATGACTGGAATCTATGCCACACATTCTCCCCTTCTCTCCTATATGCGTTTGTCTTTGTTCCTTTTCCTCTTTCTCCTTTGATCAGTGTCCCCCCTACTGTATATCCGTCTGCTGGTAGCCCTTTCTCTCTTTATTCCTCTATCAGTTTGTCTCCCTCTCTTTACATCTCTATTCCTTTCCCTTTCTCTGTCCTATATCTGTCTCCTCCCCCATTCTCCCACCATACCCAGCTTCCTTCCCTGACTCTTCAATAAGCTTTGTTTGCACTTCACTCCTCTCAGTGGCCTCTTAGAGGGCATGTGTCAGAAGTCAAAAGAAAAAGGCCAAACAACGTAAACCCCTGTATGATCGACCCCTTAAACACTGCTAGCCCAGCTCCATTCATCCCACTGGATAGGCCAAGTCAGATGTGAGGAGCTACAGGCTTTTTTAGAACCAGCTTGCTATGCTGCTTTTATATGCCCTGACATAAAGAGGACATTGAAAACACATGTTTGAACACTTTTAGGGGGATCTGTGGGGCTTTCCTCACCCTGAAGGAATGTTTTATCCTGGCATCCGCGGTATTCACCCCCCACCCCCAGGTACTGTGAGAATATTAACGTTCCCTATTCCCATTAAAGTTAATGTCGGAGGTGCACAGGGGGTTAAATAAGAGCACCTAAATGAGGTGGGAACACTCAGTCAGTCTCAGATGCTGAGAAGGGGGTCAATTCCAACTTGGTAACTAGATATCACACATTTATGAAAGTAATATAGCCAAACCCTATAAGGATTTTCAATTAATTCTGAGTTTCAGGTCAGTGTCTGAATGGAAATTGATATAGAACAGACCCAAACTTTCAAAGGGTAATGAATCTCCTACCTTTAGCGGCACATTCATTTGTATGCCACTTTGGCCTAAAAGTGTGCAATGAAATGTGGTAAACAAATAAACAAGAGGTGTGGCTGGAACAGTGACTCACCTGCCACAGAGTTGGGCCGGGGCATGAGGTAGAAGGGGATGGAGTGGGCCGTCTCCAGGCTCCTCTCTGGGATCTTGTTCAGGCTGTAGGTGGAGGCAGCCATGTTCTCATCCACGCGGTACAGGAACGAGTCTGTGCCCGAACACTTCTGGGTCTGCCACAGCTTCAGGCTACCCCGCGAGCCGTCCCCGTGCTTCCCCCCACCCCGGTCAGCATTCTCAGAGTAGCTGGTCAGCGTGGCTGTCAGATAAAAGGTAGTTTAGACAAATATAAGCCGTGTTACAGTTCTTTAGAGACTCTGCTTAGTTTAAAACTGATTAAGGCCCATGGAGCAAGAAGAGTTTACTCTTCATTCAATAACACACCTCAAAGTAAATGTTATAACAATAAGAAAATCTCCCAACAGTAGAGCCCATAAGGATATAAAGCAAACGTATTTAAATGCAGCTAATCCCATCACCTGGCTTTTCCAAAATGTAAAGAATTAAAACATGAGTATATCAAATTGTTACAGAAAACATGGCTTTCAGTGTAAACGTTTGGCATGCCAGGAAATACATGGGAAACATTACATAACTTCCACAAAATAAGTGAGCGTCTGTCCCTCACCGATGATGCCGCTGTCCCTGCTCTCCAGGGTGGAGGTGGGGCTGGTGATGGAACCATAGGCGCAGTCTCCGGAGGCGTGGTTCCCGGAGGCCCCTCCGGGGGGCAGCGTGGAGCAGGGGCTGCCTGCAGGGGGGGAGGCTGTGCTGCTGGCCAGGCTGGAGCAGGGGCTGATCCGCTGGGTCACTGACATCATGCCCTGGTAGGGAGGGAGGAAGGGTCAGGTCTATACTGAAGTACAGTGATACACCGGACTGCATCAACCCATGAGAAATGATCAGGTAAATTAGCCATGATTAAATGATGATAAGGCACAACCAGTTGACATATCACATGTACAAAGTAGCCTACACACACACGTGCACCCACACGCACGCACACACCATAGACCGACAAGACGAGAAAGAATGCTAGGATCAGCAATCATTGATACAGTCCTTGCCTGCCATATTATTCCAGTGCATGTGTAACCGTAGAGTCATCTCTTTTTAATATCTTTTGATGACTCATGCAATTATTTTCATGAGTGAACCATTTTTTGCAATTAATGAATTCTAATTCAGTAGAATATCAATACGTTTAGTGAGCCACGCAAGTAGAATAGATCCAGTTATACTTTGATCTATTGAGCAGGGGCAGGGAGAGAGAGAGGCAGGCCCACCTCCGGGCATGCTGGATTCTTATTCCAGACAATCTGTTCATCAATTATCCATGGCCCTGGCTCTAAATGAAAAACGAATTGATTTGGACATTGGTCATTTGAAAATAAATCGGGAGATTAGTCAGAATAGCATAGAAATTCACAGGAGACCAGGATGTGAGCAGAGGCGTGAGTGACTTCTTAGGGAAGGTTTGGCGCAAGACAGAGGGCATCCAAGTATGGAATGCTCCTTGGTCATGATAACAACTCTGCTGTGATTCGGATGTGTTTAGGGAGGCTCCGTAGAAATTAATATAGAACGGGAGGTTCCCTCCCACCTAGCCTACCCAGACTGCTTGCGTGGGAGTGGCAGGCCTCTAAACTGGGACTTGAGAAAACCAGGGCTGGGTTTTTGTTACCACTGCAGTTTGGCACGAAGGACCGAACCAAAGGCATACTGCTGAGCTGTGTAGAACAAGGGGTGCATCTCAATAGTCTAAACAAGCTCTCCTCATCTCCTTCCACTCATCTCAACAGATCAGAAAGACCGATAAAGGCAAAATGGGCCAGATCATTGCTGATGAAGGACATCAGAGGTGGAAGGCACTAGTTAAGGTGCACCCAACGTGTGAAGTGTGGAAAGTGGGTCAGGCTTTAAGGCGGAGTCGCTCCAGCACCGTTGGCTCTGCCATTGGATAGGCCTCTGTGGAGGCACACTGCTTAGACAAGAGGATGTGGCATGCGGCGGGCAGTTTTCACGACCGAGGTAGCGGTTTACCATCCCCTGGGCCTCAGCTGCCCTAGGTTACGGTATGTTGGTTCTGCTCTGCAGGAGTGAAGGAGAGCCTAGCGCCCCTCACTCCGAACTAGGTTATCCATAACTCACAGGATTGATCTTCACAAACATCTTCTGAGCCAGCGCATAGTGGTGTCAGGGGCCATTGAGTTTGCAGTAAACAAATGACGTAATCTACAAAATGGTACACTTGCTTCCGACGCTTAAGAGGCCTTGGAAAGTGATCTGCACATCCCACTGATTTGGGGTGTGCTTCTATAGCTGTGAGGTCCTTATAAGCTGGACCACATTGTGTGCTGGCCACCTACAGTAGTGACTATTGGAGTACCACTCATCTAGGGGAAAGCCTGCACTTTGTATCCTGATGCCATGATGGGTCTTTAAAGACTCCAAAGTATTGACAAACTAATAATAATATACTGTAACAGTGCATGACAGAAGGGTGTGTAACCTACCGGTCCGTGGTCGTGTTCGTCTATGCTCTTACTGTACTCTAGTGTGTGTGTAGTGTGCGTGTGTGTAACCTACCTGGCTGTCGTCGTGGTCGTCCATGTCGTACTGTGAGCCCGGCTGTCCCTCGTTCATCTTGTCTCCCAGTAGGAAGCCCAGGCGCGTCATCAGAGTGTTGGCTGCCTCGTCCACAGAGGGAGGGGGGCCCAGCTCCTGGCTCTCCTCACCTGGAGGGATGGAGGGAGAGATGGAGATGGGGAGGGAGAGCGAGAAAGGATTCAGGTCAACACCGCAGTACAGCGATACAGATACCAGGAGAAATATGTATTGATTGTATTGAAATATGCAGATTAAGCCTGAGGGGATCAATTCTCAATCCAGAACCATAATGAGGCAACCCCTTAATCTAGTCAAAGAGCCGTTGGCTTGCTCTCAGTTTAGTTGAATTGAAAGAATCATGTGCACTGCTCAACCACCAAAGACAACCACCAAATCTCTCACCACAAAACACACATAACTTAGAGATTAATGTACAGAGCTCATAACAATTCCCCCAGACACAACACTACAGTTCCTACAACAAATCCCCTTGGAGGAAGTTCCTGTCCCTTACACACCCTGGCGATCAATCTGTCCTTCACAAAAAATGTAAGCTATCCCACAATCCCCTGCGGGAGGACGTCGGGTGGACTGTACATCGATCCTACAGTATGTGAGAAGCAGAGGGATGGAGCGAGGTGAGCACAGAGTTGGGGAGAGCAAACTGGCTCTGGGACACTGAGGGAGACCGGAATAAACAGGGGAGGGCTTGGAAGGATTAAGAACCCATTTCTATTATTCAGACCAGGACCCCTCCACAAAAATAAGTCTGGGAGATGACTTCATTTCGCCTCACTGTTAAGGGGTCGGTCATGAGCATTCCAAGCACAATGTCTGCCACGTATTAGTAGCTTGTGTTCAAGTAGGAGCTGTCCCTGCTTCAATATCCCCCTCTTTCACATCTCTTAATGCTAAGGACAATCTGGCTAATCTTCTTGATTAAACAGCATGTTCATATTACAACAGGCAATCAAGTTAATGTGCTTAATCCTCTGTGATGTTATTTAACTAGCTGACAGGTGTATTAGCATAAACAAGCGTCAGTGTAGTCTGCACTCCGAGCCAATAGAAAACCCTAGAACGGCTCTCATCATCACTACGTGTTTAGCACCCAAATGAGGCAGCAGTCAGTCCAACACAAAGACGGCAGATGGGAGAGGACCAACGCCCCGTCTCATTGAAGGAGTGGAGCGGAGAGAAAGAAGGAAGAGAAAGAGGAGTAGGCTAGGTGACACTTTCTGCTGCTCTGACAGACATGTTGTTGGTCCTATGGGCAGGTCAAAAGGAAGTAGCGGAAACCAATAAAAACAGGAGACGGCCATCTGGACACCTGGTCCGTTTGACCTGTGGCCACCAGCCACCGCCCCTACACCACCACAGACCTTCAATTTGTATCAATGGAGACAACCCTGCGTGTCGACTACTCCGCTGTGTCAAAATAAAACCCCTCAACAATGGGCACACATGGCAACAGACAGACAGGCACTTGTTTATTCTAAAGGCTCAAAGCAAGCAAATCTAAGAAATACACCAGCAGTGGACATTCTAGAGTGGTGGGAGTGTTATTTACTTAACACATCATAGTACTGTCACTGTTGGAACACACACCTACATGCACACACTGGCTATAAAATGGCTGATTAGTCACCTATGCCTAAGAGAGGGATATGGCACCACAGCTGAGAAAAGAGACTGCATAGAATCATTGATCTTCATTTTAATGTATTCTCTCGACCTAAATATGCCAACTACAAGCACATAAAAAATAAAACAGCTCTTTAGAGATGATCTTTTCTTTCAGAACATGTGAGCCTAAAAATGGCACAGAATTGTTATAATAAACATATACAAATCCTGACAATACTGTATGATCACAGCTATCGTTCACCAGGATGAAACATATGGACCTGACAAAGAAGCACGTACATTACAGTGCTCTGGTGGGTCTCCTTTCTCTCCCTCACGCCACAGAATCTCACCCTGCTGAACGAGTACAATAATGCAGATGGTCGTCATGGCAACTATCAGTGCACTACGGAATATGCTCCTGGTTGCGCGAGGGCGTCTCACTCTTTCTTTCCATCTCTCTCCAGCTCTAGCCCTTTCGCACAGCCTCTCAAGACCTCTGTCTTTCTTCCACTGGTGGACTATAATTACTGCTGGATCCCACCACTGACACCATTATGACAGTAAATCTCTACAAGGCACATGGCTGGAAAATGTTGTTCATCAAACATGTCTGTTCAGAGGTTTCTCAAGCAGTACAGCCGCTAACGATGACATTCTTTATAACTGAATAGCGTTGGATCCTTACTAGGACGGACACTTAATGTCCCCCCCTAGAACAGAAGAGACACACACATGAACACACATCTATACTAGAGTGCGCTGTTAACCCCTCCTGGAGAGAGATGTAGACAGTGGCCATTAAATAGGTCAGACTGGCTGCAGGGGGCTGGAGACTGACGGGGGTTAGAGGTGGGGGGTAATTTCAGCAACAGGAATTTTAACAGGAGAGCAGGGGAGGTGGATGGATTTATGACTAACAGGTTATCCCTGTTTGAATGACCCCTGTTGCATTCATCTGCCAAGGAAAACACAGTTACAGTGGTCCCGAGAACACACTGCAGACTGGAACTAGCTTGTTCTGGGAAGTTTAGGCCAAGCTTGGGTCACTGCAAGAAACCTCAGAAATGGCAATATAGTGCATTGACAGAACCCATCCTCATGAGCTGCCCAACATTGTGCTAACTAGTGACTGGCCATGTCTGTAGTAAAGGGAGTTGGACAGCGGAGGGTCACAACAGCTAAATTAACTATGTTCTGTTGGTCTGCCATGACGCCCCCCTTTTCATCACTAGTTAATCCAAACAATAACAGCAGTAGCATCTCCTCAGCTCAGATGTTAAGGTCATTCCACTGTGGGATACAAGACCCATGGGGACCCCTCGTAAACATCCCAAAGTACCTTGGTCCCCGCCTCCTCCATCTCCCAGCAAGCTCTACTCTAACCAAGCATGGTTCCCGTAAGAGACACCGTTAATTATTTGTTTGTGTTTACGGCCAAAAAAAACCATCAGTTAGGTTGAGGAAACCTCATGCCTTCTCTCTCAGCAGCTGTAATGTGCAACGGTCTCAAAACAGGAGAGGCGATAGCAATTGGCTAAGTGGTTTTTGAGTGACGGCATATTAACCAATGACTGATTTGATATCATAGCTGGCAGAGGTGGTCAGGCTTCAACCCCAACATTTGAATGGCAAAGCCCCTGGAAAGTAGACCCCTCCTTCCAAGGCCAGTAGTGACAAAGCCTTTTGAAACAGCATGTGAAAAAAAGCTTACGTTGCACTGAAATAGAACACCCCACCACACAGCAGTGCATTTAATAGCTACAGAACGCTGACTGACGCTACGAACCCTTAATCTAATAATTTTATTATCATTCCTAAGGCACTGACACATTGTTTCCAACTCCTCTGGAGTAGGTTCCCAATGCTTAGCAATCATTACTGTTCTTCTACAAATCACAACTATCTTGTAACGCAACTGAAAAAAAAAGAAGAAGAATTGTATTGAAAATGAAATGCCATCATAGGTAGCAGTTTGAGTGGCGGGTCATCTTAACAACACATACTGAACTTGTTGGCAGGTCACCCATTGTTTGGATTACAATTTTGGTGGAGAGTCGGAGTTGATATTTTATTTTTAAGACAGACAGACGCAGACAGAGAGAGACAGACTTATAGGGGAGGTAA
Source organism: Salvelinus namaycush (assembly GCF_016432855.1). Classification (NCBI taxonomy): domain Eukaryota; kingdom Metazoa; phylum Chordata; class Actinopteri; order Salmoniformes; family Salmonidae; genus Salvelinus; species Salvelinus namaycush. The sequence goes on along the minus strand of NC_052347.1, from coordinate 10,790,685 downwards.
GATCACAATGCCCGTAAGCGCTATGCTCCGAAAGTACATGTCCGAAAATAAGTCAGCAAGCTGGTTTGAGTTAGTGGAGCTGCACAGAGTGGAGTGGCTTCAGAGGTTCTGGGGGAGGGTGGTGGTGGTGGAAGAGAGACAAGGCTGGGAGATGAATGAGATGGGTCTATCTGTATGGAGATCCAGGAATAGATACCCTCAACATATGTTGGAGACAGTATTAAAAGCAATTGTGGCGACAGTAACTTGAGCAATTAAACAATTAAATGCTGCACTTCCTGTGCCAGCAAGAGTTAACAAACCACCTATCATTTGTTTACAGTCATGTGTTACAGTTAAACTGTGTACTCAATATCGCACAAATGAACTGAAATTACATAAAATCTCAGTTCAATACAATATTCTTCCTTCTCTAGAGACACTATCCGAATTTTTTATTTTTTCTCTCTCTCTCTGAACACCATTTATGCTGTGATCTCCCTCCATTTATGTCTCCACATCTCCAACTAAATATCCCTTAATCGAGACGGATGACACCTCAGCCATGCCTCTGATCCATCTCTCATCGTGACACACACTCCACACAGAGGCATTCCAATGGATCAAATGTAATGAGCTGACAGAGGCGATAATGACGGAGGTCAAATATATGTTTATTACAGACAGATGCGATGCCTCCTCATCATCCACACCCTCCTGTCTCTCACTGATACCTTGCTCTGGTGAGGGGAGGAACGAGGCCTACGAACTACAGAACACAGTGAGCGGTTATTAGTCAAACGTGCTGTCAATCATTGAGTATTACTATGGATCGTCTAATGGAGTCAGGTGGGGAGAGAGAGAAAGAAGAGCTTTGAATGAGCTGCGATGGACAATGAGACAGCGATTGTCCTCATTCAATAACTCTCCTCTTCTTCCCTGTATTCTCACCTCCTCCTTCTCTGTCCATTTCTTGTCCATCACTTCCTCCAGTGTGGCCTGTCTCAATGCGAGGCAGCTCTGAGGTGTGCCCATGGGACAAACAGCAGATATCCAACAACAATCTCCGGAGTAACGAGGAGGCATGACCGACTCCTGCTGCCATAGCATCGCCTCCACAACCCTGTTCCCGGTGCCGCCGCAAACACTTTTGTCGCGAACACCTCACCCCTGTGCGGACACACGTCTTCCTCATTGACGCGGTGCAATCCATGATAGGTAAGAGTGTTGTACCCCCACAATGAGCGCAAAAGCAGCCCTTGCTAAAATGGGTCTGTATAGTTCCAGTAGTCTGATGTAAAATGAGCTGGGCTGCTTTGTCCTGGTTCTTTTTTCCTACATTGGAGCTGGGACGGGACGGTGGAGGGGGGAGGCGAGGCCTGCGCTGGCGGTTTGGTTGTTCTGTAAGGCTTCAGAGAATACCACAGGCTGAGACTTCAACAGAAATCATAAGGAGTCTGAAAGGGTTGGAGTCCAAACACCACAGAGCAAGGGAAGAAAGGAGGGAGAGGCCAGCCAGAAACCACCAAACTCATTCAGCGACCTCAGCATTGCTCTCTGCCTTTCTTTATGAAAAGGTGCTGTTAAAGTTGGGAGAAACGTCACACACACACGCGCTCTCTCACTCAGACAGATCAGGTCCTGACAGACCGAAGGGGTCAGGGTTACCAGAACAGTGCATATCCAGGTCAGTATTCTTTGCACAGTGAAAGCTCCAATTCTGGAATGGGAGGACCCCCCCCTCCCTCCCTCCCTCCCTCCCTCCCTCCCCTCCAAAAATGGTCCCACAAGCATACACATACATTCACAGAGAAAGACAGACAGAAAAAGGGCAGGGAGCCACAGATAGGAGAGAGGGAACCACTAACCAGACAGCGAAAGAGAGAGAGGGCTGGCTTGTGAAGAGGAGGACCAGAGCACAGATGGTAATGCTTATGGGAAGTGTCAACCCAGGCTGTGCAGGGGGAGGGTAGTTACTCTGTTGTTGAGTCACGGGGACGGTAAAACGAGGGGCCCAGGGTCATCACCCCTTTGACCTTGCCTCCCCGAGAGCCGTCTGCAGCGGACAAGGGGGTGTCGGAGTCAGGGTGGGTCATGTGTCACTTCTTTTAAGAGATGGTCAATCTGTCATCCCTGCATGTCTGGTAGGGTCAGTGAATGGCCTTGTCATGTTTATGCAACAAGATACCATACCTGCTGTTTGTTAGCTTTACCAAGACATCTATATCCAGCCACAACAGCTGCACTTACAGTAAGCACTGGGTGTCATCTGATGGAGTTTGCGTATGTGTATAAGTTAACACACAACACATAAGTACGGCAACTATAAATGTTGTTGCAACAAGCCTAGAGACAACTCTTGAAAACAAGTATAAAATTAGTAGGAACAGACACAGAATTCAAACAAAAATATGTTGTTTCTCTGCCCCCCATTGTGGGGATAACAAAGGGAGTAATTAGGAAACATGAAACTCAAAGTGAAAAGTTTAAGACATTTTAGTGGCAATTCAAGCATGCATTCCATTAACTGTGGTTTGAAAAACAAAAGCAACCAACTAAAGCATGTCTGTCTCTTTGACATGTGAAAAGAAAGGGGAATGCCCACAAACTATTAAGAATAGATGCTCCCTGAGTTTTAATGTAGCAGTATTCTGACCACAGCAGGTTTTTGTCCGGCTTTCACAATGTGAGAATAGTGGGAATATTTATAGATGGGACAAGTGATTACAAAGTGAGTCCTTCCACGGTTTGTTTCTTGACAAGCAGATGTGAAGACTGAGTTCACCGGGCAGCTTTTGGAGATTCCAGCCAGTACATCAAATCTTGGCCTATTATGTGGAGCTGGAGAGAGTTGAGAGACTTATAAGAGAATCACACTCTGGGCTGTGGGGAAGCTGTTTCAGACGAGAGTGTCATTTGGAGCCTTTATGTCTTTATGACAAACACAGCTTCCTAAGAAAATGTTTAAATGGATGAGGGAATAAAACAGACAGGAATATCAGCTAATGGTCAAAGCCCGTTCTCCTTTAAGCTTCCATTGGGCAACAGTTAGGAGACATCATCCTCTCCAGAATGATACAAGACGGAAGTATTCCAGTTGTGCTACTGCATCCTTTCTTCTCTCTCTTTCTAAAGTAACTGTCCAGCGTTTCCAGATTTCTATGAACTATGACCTATAATAATTCATTACAATGAGTGAAATAGTTTTCCTTCCTAAATGTTTTAACTAAGTTTGTTAAAAAGCAGCTTTCTGTGTTGGAAGGGTGTGGGTGTACCCCAACAACAGAGCGGTGTGGGCGTATACTGGTCATCAAAAATATTAATGCGAGTAGACTGCCGATTGGCCAGCTAATCCTCCTCTATGGAGGAAATAGTGAGCATTTTTGAAACTGTCTGTTTGAGATTTGAGGTGGGGTTTTTCTAATGTTTAGAAATTCAATTGATTGGACATGATTTGGAAAGGCCCTGCCAAGCCGCACTGCTTCTTGACACACTGCTCTCTTAACCTGGAAGCCAGCCGCACCAACGTGCCGGGGGAAACACTACAACTGGCGACCAAAGTCAGCGTGCATGCGCCCGACCCATCACAGGAGTCGCTAGAGCGCGATGGGAGAAGGACATCCTGGCCGGCCAAATCCTCCCCGAACAAGGACGACGCTGAGCCAATTGTGCGCCACCTCATGGGTCTCCCAGTCGCGGCCGGCTGCGACACAGCCCAGGATCGAACCTGCGTCTGTAGTAACTGTGATGCAGTGCCTTAGACCGCAGCGTCACTCGCGAGGCTCCGAATGCACTGTAAGTTAACAGAATATTAACTTTTAAAAGTCCGATTTTCACTGGACAATTACTTTAAGACATGTAGACTGTATGAATCCCTGAAAAATGATAGCGGAGTTGATCAGTGAACTCTGGAGTTTGACTGGAGATCTGCTCTTGGGTATACAACATTTCTCAAACCGTCTGTCTGCTGGGACGAGCTGTCATTCGTTACATGGGAGAACACCGCAATATGGTTTACCCCCGCCCCCCCGGGCAGGACTTCAAAGTGTTCAGAGCTCATATACTTCCATCATCCTTAGGCCAGAAAAAAGACAGTGAAATCTGGCATGAGAGCTACAGTAGTTGTCTGGGCAAGAGGAGCCACGCTCCTCAAAAGCTAACGAAGAACTATGTGCTGTTTCAAGGTCCCTTGCTTGAGTTTAGCTGGAGTTCAACTCCTTCCAGGGGTTTAAGGAGAGGTTCTGTGAGGTAAACGTTGCCAGAAAACTGATTGCAGCTTGAAGACAACATAGTCCTGTCATGTAAAAACACTACTCTTGGAGTGGGTGAGACAATTCTCCTCAGGATCCACTAAAAAGTGATACTTCCCCTAGCTTTTTAACCAACCAATGTGTTTACTGAGAGAGCACCGTGAAAAGGGTTACTTGTTTTCCAAGGAAGTGTCATTCTAGGATTAAAATCGTTCCTCAGGTTAGAACAGCATGGAGACGTCTTCCTGATGGATTGGCACATTCCTCCATGCTCCACTCTAACCAACACATTTCAAGGTGACAAATCCGGTCTGTCATCTTTGCTCTCTCCTAGCTTCAAGGTCTGGCAACGACATGTGAGAAATCTGTTTAATACTCCCAAGATAACATATTTAGTGTATATTCTCTGCAATAGCACTACCTCAATAACCTGCCCAGGGACTGCGGTTGAAAATTAGCCGGCTGGCTAAAACCGGCACTTTTACTGAAACGTTGATTAATGTGCACTGTCCCTGTAAAAAATAAACTCAAACTCATTATGGCTGAAGAGCTGAACAATCACAAAAAAGGAGATCTGAATGTCAGATGTTGCATTTCTATTTACATGGTGAGATATTTAGAGACAGAGAATTGGGTTAAGAACCACTTTCTGGCATGCAACAACAACTTACATAAGCCCACCGAACAGTGAATACACTGGTGCAGAGCACAAAGAGTTGAACCAGTCACATCGCAGGCACGACTACAAAAACCACTGCTAACAATGCTACATCCTTGTTCTCTCCTGGCTATTCCTCATTGGATGGAGATGCTAACTCTGCCCACCAGCTGTCAAGCCCAGAGAGAACCTCCCCATCGCCCCAGAACGCCAAAGGACACACCTTCCATTAAAGCTTATGCTTACAGTTCCCTTTGGTCTCCCCCTGGAGCACTCAAAGGAAGCCAATGAGAGGAAAGGAGGAGTGTGTAGGTTAGCGGATGGGGGCAATACGAGGGGAATTAATAAGATGGTGTAAGTGCATCATGGGCGTAGAAAATCCCTCCAGGGACAGATGTGACATTTCTCTGCGGCAGCACTTTCCAGGAAGAGAAGGGGCTTTACAATACCCTCCTCTACAGGGGGATGGGCTGTCACTATGATGGATTCATAAATCCTGCTAACCAGATTACAGAGTAAGAAAATATGTTTGTGAGCGAGCGGTCTGCACAGCACCCACAGGCCGGCCGAGTAGCGGGTCACGTGTGCAATCGTGCGTGTGTGAGAGTAGGATATTCCTTATTTGTGACTTCTATAGTCAAGACATAGTTGAGAGATGGATTAAAAAGCCAGTGTCTCTGAATAAATATGTCAGCATAGGTACATGTAGCCCAGCACATATTTTATCATATGTCGTGCATCTCTTCAATATAGCTGGAAGAGCGTGGGTTGAATCCATAATACACTCTAGGAGTAAGAGGAGTCTTGTCTTGATCATTCATTAACAGGAACTGGTGGGGTTGAATAGATTTCACAATTAGAACCTGCCATCTGCACTGGGCTACAGGATCAAATTAGCCACGAGACATGCTGAATGCCAAACCCAATGTCTTGAATCCTAAGAAACAACACTATGACAAAAACAAAGCACTTCATAAAAGCAGACGTGATGCTACTGTACCGCAAAAGCAACTCCACTTGTTTGATCTAGCATTGCTCATTCACAACGGCAGATCCCCAAAAAATGGCGGTGGTGGCCAGCAAATCTATCACAATCCCATCTACACACACCTCCGCTGTCACACGCTGACCCTTCATCTCCAAGAGGCCTGGGATGTGAGCCGCGGTAACACACGCCCCACATTCCATTACTGAGCCATTACTCGTGAGGTGGCTACGAGGTGAAGTCTCCCGCATTGGATCATCCATCAGGCTAGTTGACTGTGAGGGTCACCGCCATATTGTGTACTGGACTGTGCAACGCCATAATGGCCTCCGTAAATACAGTAGAAACACGCTCACTAGCATACATGCTACAGTACGAGAGCAGCGCTAACAAGCGAGTAGTCACTAGCGCCTGCTCGGTGATAGATGGCAAGTGCAGACGATTAGTCCAATGCTATTGTTGCGGTTATTATCCAATTAGCTGGCATGCTTAGTTGGGTTAACGTACAAGAGCAACTTTCACCAGCACAAGACATTCAGCGGGAATAGCTCTGGTAGGTCATATTACAAAAACAATAACAGGTCATATTGAACAGCCCTGGCTGGTACAATGAGAGTCATCATTTATGGGGTATTGCAGGGCTATGTAAACCGAACACAACAATAACAATAAGAAATGGATGCTGTGACAATGACATAGACGCTCTCTTAAATAGCAATAATGTTTACAGGAAACAAAGATGAAGAAAAATAATGGAAAACGGGGCAAACCTATTGTCATTTATGATTGGGCATAAATAGCACACTGTATGACTTCAATAGGACTTTAGAGGCCTGTTTCTATGGTTTTCTATCTCCAATAGGGTCCCTGGGAATGCAAGAGTAAAAAGTGTCAAGTTTAAATACCAGAATATCTACTGTGCATTTTGCAGATTTAGTTTCTACAGTGAGAAGACTAATTGAAGACTACGAAACCCTCATCGACCAAAGCAATAAGGTGAAAAATGGAAAACAGGCAATACTCCACAACACTCTGAAATACAGTGTTAGACTGCTGAAAAAGATGACAGATGACATTGTGATAAGACCCCAGTTGGGTATGACATCCACAGTGGCAAAATGACCAACACTAGCTAGGTTTCCATCCAATAGGTGACAGATTTGCATGCAAATATTCTAAACTCTGCATAAAAACAATATGCACATTTTCCCACCAGAGATGTTTCCATCAAATGGACTTGTTGCAGATAAAACGCTGTGCGTGATGACGTAGCGCACAGAAAAATAACTTTTGCAGTTAAATTCCCATGTACCCAATAGAAAATACAAGTTAAATGGGTTTTTATTGCATTTTATACTCTACTGATGTGTTTCCTAAAATGTGTTATATAGCGAATGTTCCCACTCTGGTTTTGGCACGTGTGCTCTAGCCATCAGCTTGCAGATACAGTGCGGGTATAGCCTACAGGATGAGATTATTATGGACCAAAGAGCTTGATTCGTTTTATTTGTCAAACGGCAGCCAATCATCGATGATCATGTCACCAGAATAAGACTCTGGATATTTATTGGAAAGAAGCATCAAGCTCACCACCTTTCACCACCCTGTCAAGTTCATCATAACTTAACTCATCTGTAGCCTAATAAACTGCCGAGTCGTAGTGGGAGGACCACAACATATCATCGTGAGAATCGAAGTTTACTTCGATATGATGGTTATTACATAAAAATATATTTAATCCTCCATTTCTCACATAATTAACTTTACCGACACAAACAGATCCCAGTTTGTCTAGCGTATTTTGTTTTGCCGACATTTGGAAAGTTTACTGACAAATTTATTTTCACGACATGTACTTTACTTGCATAAAAAAGGTTGGACGTAAACCTGCTTACTGTCTGCATTTTGTTCTGTCTGAGCATTAGACTTTAATAAAGAGCCCATTTCTTTCTTATTAAACCTCCTTTGGGACAGTCTTCTTTACATTTGACCGTGGCCATCTGGTCAGTCCATTGCTGCCAGTAGTATGTGTCACTGTTGATACATCTGAGAAAGAGTGACAGCTGCCCATGTCCCTGAGGGTGCCACTGACTTCCTTCCTCCGCGTGGGTTCTTCTTATGTAAGCTGTTTCCTTGACGACCGAAAGGTGCCTCAGAGTGTGTCCCGAGTTGCCATGACCGCCCACACCGGTTCTCATTGGCTTGGCTATAGGATTTCCCAGGGGAATACACCTGTGGGTTGAGGTGGTGGCTTCTCTGAATGTCTATTGACTACAGTATATTATCTTGCAAAGACCCAGACACAAGTATGTTTTCTATAAAACACACACGTACACACAGTCAGAGAAATATACATACATAAGACATGCAACAAACATGCAATTATAACATATTCAAATAAAAATCACAGCATCTCCTCACACACTGCCCTCCAGAGTAAGAGAGAGATAGAACGAGAAGAGAAAAGCAGACTTATTGGAAGGGTTCTCACCATTTAACTAAATCCTTCCCTCAGTAAAGCTTGAGAAAATAAAACCCAAATTTCTTCCGTTCTGCATGAATTGTTGACAAACAACCCTGGGAGAGGAGGATAATCAACTTTCCATTCAAACCAATCCTCAGCTCTGAGCAGCGTCTTTCCTCTGCTCTCAAACTGAAGCCTAATTCTGTGTCCCTTCACAGATGACGTGTGACGTGGACACAGAGGGAGTGAATGAGAGAGAGGGAGAGGAGTAGAGCATGTTTAATGGCAGTCACCTGACAGGGGAGGCGAGTGAGGAAGTGAGGCAGTAGCATCCCTCCAATCACGTCATACCCCCCAGCCGGTGATGGAGGGAAAGGTGGGGGGGTAGAAAGGAACTCGTCCTCTAAACATTCCTTTATTTCCAGAGCCTGCTGTCATTAGTGTGGTGGTTAGTGTGGTGGTGGTAAAAGAGTATGTGTTTGTATAGGGCATGGGTAAATGAGGGAGAGAGAGAATCAACAAGTATACAGAGCCTTCTGAAAGTATTTATTCCACGTTGTGTTACAGCCCGAATTCAAAATGGATTAAATCGTTTCCCCCCCTCACCCATCTACACACAATACCCTATAAGTGAAAACATGTTTAGAAATTTTTGCAAATGTATTGAAAATGAAATACAGAAATCTAATTTACATAAGTATATACACCCAAGTCAAAACACAGAATCACCTTTGCAGCGATTACAGCTAAGTCTCTAAGAGCTTTGCACACTTGGATTGTATAATATTTGCACATTATTCTTTTCAATTCTTCAAGCTCTGTCAAGTTGTTTGTTGATCATTGCTAGACAGCCATTTTCAAGACGATTTCAAGTCAAAACTGTAACTCATGCCACTCAGGAACATTTAATGTCGTCTTGGTAAGCAGCTCCAGTGTATATTTGGCCTTGTGCTTTAGGTTATTGCCCTGCTGAAAAGTGAATGTCTCTGAGTCTGTTGGAAAGCTGACAACCAGATTTTCCTCTAGGATTTTGCCTGGGCTTAGTTCTATTCTGTTTCTTTTTATCATAAAAGAAACTCCCAAGTCCTTGCCGATGACAAGCATGCCCATAACATGATGCAGCCTCCACCATGCTTGAAAATATGAAGAGTGGTACTCAGTGACGTGTTGTGTTTGCACCAAACATAACGTTTAGTATTGAGAACATAAAGTTAATTTATTTTCCAATTTTTTAGCAGTTTTACTTTAGCGCCTTACTTCAAACAGGGCTCCTGAACTTAGAGTTGCCATAACAAATGGGTTGAATACTTAGACTCAAGACATTTCAGTTTTACATGTTTTATTAATTAGTGAACATTTCTAAAAACATAATTCCACTTTGACATTATTGGGTATTGTGTGTAGGCTAGTGACAGTCTCAACGTAATACATGTTTTATTCAGGCTGTAACAACAAAATGTGGAAAAGGGCATATGAATACTTTGAAGGAAGTGGATGTCTAAATCCAGCAAAAGAAGTTTGCGTTGAACTTTGTTGTCACAGTAACAATGTGGAAGGCAGAAGGAAAGGGGGAGGTGTAAAACAGGGGGGGGGGGGGGGGGTGTGTAAAGGACAACAATTAGAGAGTAAACAATGCTGAACGCTATAGCCAAAGGCAGGCACAGGAAGGAAGGTGGGAAGAGAGAGCCGGGCAAAGATAGTTAACTAGAAAGTGTAATGTGGTTATTTAAGGAACATGACGGCCCTCTTAGTCTCTCTCATCATTCACTTTCCTCAAGCACTTAATCAGTCCCATAGCAATAGGTTATCTTTAGGGATTATTCCTAATAGACCACCACTGAGTAGAGAACATTCAAATCAAAATCCCAATACCATTTTTCCTTAGGTGGATGGCAACATGAAAATGGGAACAGCAGCATAGCTACATGGGGAGGCTCGCCCCACCTAAATTAGACTAAGGGGAAACACTGCCACGCTCTGGGCACCCAGGCCTGTGTTGAGTGTGGTCTGGCAGCTCCCAGGGGAGGAGAATGGCTAGGCTACACGGCGACACCATAGTGACCGACTGCCACCAACAGCGGGAGCACTCAAGCGGTCTGCGCCACACGCCTATTGACTGGCTGCCAGGCTCATAATTGAATCTCCAGCCCTGATTCCGCTCAGACACTGTTGGATTAGCGAACCGGCCGCTCCACTAATGGTGTCCGGGTGAGTAGTTCTCCCTGTCTCCTCATCTCTCTCCACCCACTATCTCTGAATCTCACACTCTCTACAGGTCTTTCTTTGTGCTCTCATTTCTCTCTCTTGAGCTCTTTTAGATACATCCTCTGTGCATCCATCCTTCTTCTCTAGCTTGAAGTAATCAAACATTAAGTAAAAAGGAGCTTCAGCTTTGTTTTCACCGATTCCAGTCATGTCAGGTGAGTGGTTATAAGATACCTCATGGAAGGGAGGTAAGAAGAATGATTTTTTTTAAATAGTCAAAACAATGTTGTTCTATCTCGGTTCTTTCTCCTCTATCTGTGTGTGTCTCTGTGTCAAAACAGAACCACAGACAAAGCCTTTAATTCAAGCAATGGGGTCAACTTCAGGGGCTAAGAGGTCAAAAGCCAATATTCAGTCCCTGGCAGGAGGCATCTTTCCCATTGATTGCCATCATTAGCGTGTCTTTGCACGCCATATAGCCAACCCTTTCGTTTCCAGGGTGAAAAATGCAGGAATAATGCCTCGAAAACATTTCAGTGTGAGACGGATAGGAAATCCAATTGGCTATCAGGATCCATCCATCTCAGCTGCCTGCTGGTGTCCAGTGAGAGCTGCTCCACTTAAAACCTCATCAGTAATCACTGTTTAATTCCCTCCCTAACAGGCCTGACCCAGGACAAAGACATTAAGAGATGATATTATCTTAAGTCCACCAGCGCATATTGGACACGCATGAGAGAATAAAGCTAGATTTGATATGGACGCATGGGAGGTAGTTTGAGATAATACGATTTGAGAATATGACTAGGCTATTTTATGTTTGTCAAACACAGATGGATACAGAAAGCCGTAGACAGATAAACAGACCTTGAAAACAAGGCAAAATGAAACTCCTAACAATGGCTACGACACAACTGCTCCATCTACAATGCATCCAATACAAAGTGGTGCTCGGCCCTAATATAGGCTAAACTGAAGACAATGATCCTAACAAGACCATTTCAAAACATTCCAAACGTCAAACAATCCCTATAGATATAGGATAGTATATGTACAACAAAACGACTTGAACAAATAAATACCAGATGAAATGAATGATATCTGTGACTGAGCTCTCAGGTCACATACTGTATGTTTATTAAATAATCAAACATACATTACTCGGCAGAGAAAGCCTTCCATGCCATAACAATCCTTAAACAGTTCATATCAGTTATGTATGACGCAGGCAGCAACCATTTCACGCACACTCCCACGAGTGGGAAAAGGTTACATGCAACACACAATATCACACAATTGTATTTTATTTAATGTTTATTTAAATAGGCAAATCAGTTAAGAACAAATTCTTATTTACAATGACGGCCTACCCCGGCCAAACCCTAACCCGGTCGATGCTGGCCCAATTGGACTCCAAATCACGGCCGGTTGTGATACACCCTGGAATCGAAACCAGGGTCTGTAGTGACGCCTCTAGCACTGAGATGCAGTGCCTTAGACAGCTGCGCCACTCGGGAGCCCCCATGACGTTTACAAAACATCATTGAAAACAAGTCATTGTAAAGAGGGAGAGTGTTTATGGGGGAAAGCCCAACAGAAACAACAGTTTGGAGTGGAACAATGCGTCTTGATAAGGGGTCAGGAAAAAATGTAGATGTTGGGTGCCTGCCAATACCTGGTGGATTCAGAGGAAGTGGAACAGGGGGAGAGAAGAGAGAGCTAGAGAGAGAGAATGTTGAAATTAAAGACATACATACTGTATATTAATATTCAGATCTGTGTCCTGCTCCACTTCCTCCAAATACACGTCACACCCTTCTTTGACATTCTCACACATGTTTGGTGGACAATTAAGAGTGCTTCCCACCACCGCAACATTCCCACCACATAATGATTCACCGGCTGTCTCGCCCTCTCTGAGGATGGATGGAAGAGGCAAAAGGGAGAGTGATAAAGAAAAGGGAAAACCCAGACTAGTACACCCTGGTGGCCTGAACAGAGAACTACACTGTGAGCTCCATCTTATCTTGGTGGAGAAGCTGTATTGAAAATAACTATCCAATTAGAGCCTTTCATCTTCACAAGCCTGTTGTGGTCCTCGCCTGTTTTGATGGCCAGCTTGTGAAATGGTGGACTGTTGCCATCTATGGAGCAGATTTCAGAGAGACGCCTTGTTATGTTATCTGGGCCAGACAGTGTCGAGGAGCGATGTCACAGTCGGCTTACCAGCCTCTTTAACAGCCACAGCTTCCCGCTGAGATGTAACATTATGCATTTCCCACAATGCAACCTGAACTAATCGGGGGTGGGGTAAGTGATGTAGGGTTATGGGGGCTAAAATGGAAGATGGGCCAACTCCACCCTTATTACGTTGAACGCTTATTTGTGAGAAGGATGGAGTATTTGACATGGATAACTTTTGGGCTTCTTGAAAGCCTCTTAACTATGACATTGCAGGGAGATGAGGAAAACAAGTTCAGACAAACAAGAACTAACAAGAGCTTCTCATGGAAATCCCTCACTTGAAATACCTCACATGAAAAACCAACACATTGCTATAATAATAATAATAATAATAATATGTACTTTTATAGTGCTTTTCCAGGACCAAATATGCCAGTCTCTTTGTCACACACTTTCCCACCTTTCAGTCATATTGCGATGCACCCTGCTATCCATAGACAAATACTCCCACGCCACACATTCACATGACATGCCATCAAAACCTCCCTCTCTCTCGCACATACACACTTCATTTTCTCATACACACCATCACTTATCCACTCCTATCCCCATCACACACACCATCTCTCCTCTCCCTCGGAATTACACACAGCCGCTCCCCTGGCATTAACCATCCTGGTGGGGGGGGGGGGGTATGAGTTTACCCCAGTGGAATGGTAAAGAAGAGGGGGGCTCAGCGAGGGGGTGACAGGTCCTCGTTCACCCAGTGGGCCTTATCTCAGTACCATAATGAGGAGTCAGCAGGGGGGCACAACCAGACTTAGGAGGATAGGCATCATACTGTATTGTGGGGACAATTCTCAGATAATATGAAAGTGTTGGTTGTGATATAAGGAGAGCAGCCCTCTGTGAATCTAATTGGTTCATCTTCAAAGGGGCCGGGAGCCACAGTGTGCTACTTGGATAGGATGAACTGGCCAGAAATGTAATTCAGTTCATTGTGACATGTCTGACTCCCGGGACCCTGAATACAGTTCAAATGGAGTTAGAATCAAGTGGGAGATGTCGTCAGCGTTAAGCAACCATCTTTTCACCTTCAATACCAAATTTACATGTAGCAGGCACAAAATAAGGCTCCTTGATACTTCTCGCTTTGTCCACGCAGTAGTACTGAACTAAGGACAGCAGTAAGTTTGTTTATGCCAAACCTCCCCTAGTGAGTCTACAGACCAAAACTGAACTAGGACCAGTGGTTGAGTAACTACCTGGGAGCCTCTTGGTGGGCTGCAGTCTCATGTTGAGGGCCTGGTGGGAGAGTAGGGGGGAGGAGGGCAGCGAGCGTGACACGCCCTCCATGATACGGATGTGCTGCATGCCCTCGGTCACCGGGAGAGGAGGCCCCCCGTAGTCGCCCTCAAACAGCCCGTCACCCTCTGTGGAGCTGCCGCCTAGGAAGGAGAGACAGAGAGGTGTCATATAGTCATGTATACTACATTCACACACAGCGACAGAATTTGTCATTTGACATCAACTACTGTTCACAAGAGACCTAAAACCAACACACTGACATATTACATTATCACCACTCACAATATAGTGCAGACACACACACATCGCTCGCTGACACATTTCATTAACAGCACCCTCAGTATCATCTCCGCCGTGTCAACACCTCCAGTTTTAGACACAGTTCAGGCTGCAGTTTCACCATACACGCTGGCAATCCTCTGCAACTGTCATCCTAGTGTTAACGGATGGGTCCATTTTGTTTCTCTCCCAGACAAGCACCTGCCTGTTGTCTGGTAGTGAAACAGCCAGCTAATTAGGATAGGGTAGGATAGCACAGCCACTAGGGATGCTGGAATGTCATCCTACGACATATTAAAGTGACAGAAAATGTCAGCTGGAACATTCAATAGGTCTGACTGTGTCAGATATCCAAACATAGCAGAAACTGATGATCGGTAAAAATGTATCCAATTGATCACGAATAAAGGCAAAGACTGAATGTGGCATTACTCTATCCTCCCTCTCCTTCTTTCTACAGCACACTAGATGTTTCCCCTGGCAAGAGCAGGTAGCCTAGTGGAAAGGTCGCTGGTTCAAATCCCCGAGCCGGCAAGGTGGAAAAATCTACTGTTCTGCCCTTGAGCAAGGCAGTTAACCCCCCAACAACAAATGCTCCCTGGGCACCGATGACATGGACGTGGATTAAGGCAGCCCACCTGCACCTCTGATTCAGAGGGGTTGGGTTAAATGCGGAAGACACATTTCGGTTGAATGCATTCAGTTGCGCAACTGACTAGGTATCCCCCTTTCCCTCATGTGACTGGACAGAATTAACATGAATAATGTCAGGGATCACAGTACTCTTCAGTCAAGAAGCACCTGATTGCCACCATATCAGGTGACAGGCACCTCAGACGGGGACACTGAAGATGACACCAAGTGACACTGGCTGATGACACCAGCAGCAGTGTGTCACACTGGAAACCCATGTGACACAGCACAAGGCCACACTAATGAACATGTATTAGTAGACAGGGAGAAGGGAAGGTGGGTAGCAAGGTGAAAACAGGCTGTGACAGACAATTCTATACACAGAGGAACAGCAGTTTGATTGGAATACACAGTACAGACGCACACACCACGCTTGGATTATGTTTTAGCAATTTGCGTCTGTTGATGTTTTAATTGTGTGTGATGTGACTAAGTGTGTGTTCAGCCGTGTGTCTGTGCTCGACTGTGCTAGATGTCTTTTCAGACTTTGTATGAGTCATCCTGTGTACAGCATCAACAACCTGCCACTCCCTTCCCAGAAGCCTTAATGCCTTTCACCTTCTCAATCTACGTCTGGATCTGTGCCTATTGGCTAACTCTAATCTAACCGCTTCTACATCACTAGGAGGAGTGGGTATGGTGAGGAGGGCTGAGAGAAAGGGGGTAGGGGTGGTGTTAGGGGGTGAAATGCCATTCTGGGCGTTTCAATTCACAGCCAATTAAACTGGTAATGTTATTACTGTGCTGCTGTAACGAGATATGCCACTAGCAGAGATCTCTATCCCTGATGATCTATAAATGGACACCCTGATATATATATAAAAATAAAATAAAATGAGAGAGCGAGAGAATGTGTGTGCTGGTGTATCTGATACATGTTGATGTGAATAGTTCTAGGTATGTTGGTGTGTGTCTGGATGTGACCTGACTGGTCTACACAGACTAAACAAGGCCATGTGTAGGTAGTCCTGCTGCTTAGTGTTTTCTATGGCTGCAGACAGACATAGTACGGCAGAGTGAGACTGCTGCTCAGTCTGTTCATCAGAGTAGCTCTTGCTGTCTGAGGCGGAAGTGAAGGTCTCCATTTCCAGGTAAAAGTTATTCTCTCTGCTTAATGGCACACTGTAGGCTAACTGAAGGCATGCTAGCAATACTGTATCGTCGTATACACACACACAACAGGCCTCCCGTCATGTGTCCCCTCCTAGCCCTCTGGCCCCTCTGAGACAGTATATCAGTCCCTGTGCCCGAGGCCTGAGGCAGAGGAGGGGGAATAAGATACGGATGATGCCGCTACGCCCTTCAATGTCACGAAAGGTAATCTGCCAGCCAGGGGAATTTGCAGTGCTGCAAAAGTGTAATAAAGAGCATAGCTTTAACCTTATGGGAGCCAAGTGTATCTTACCGGTATGTAACAGCAATGACTGTCTCTCTAGGGTGATGGAGTTAAAGGTATGGAGATATCACACAGATATGGGCGATGACTGTATGTACACTACACCATGCTAAATGTCCATGTTGACAGCACTACATAACCACCAGATGAATTGATACAATAGGCCACACCATCACAGAGATACAACGATGAGTTCCACAAGTTATTTTCTTTGAGATCGTACTGTAGATTATGAGCAAAGTGAGCCATGTGTCTGGAATGCACAGTGAACAGGGGAGGGTTGGTCCAGACACTTAGTATTGTATTTCTAGTGACAGAGATTAGAGTTAATACGACCCTGAGGGAGAGAGGGGGAAAGAAAGAGAAAGAAAGAGAGCAAAAACTGTCTTTAGTGTTTGAGCTCCGGTTGCACTCCTCTGGTTATGAAACAGTAGATGGAAAGGAAGGGAGGATGAGAGGAAGAGTGGAAGAGAGGAGGAGAGGAAGCTGTGCCCATCATGTTCTGTTATTTAAGGCTGCTACTACTGTAGATCTCTTCAGTACATCTGCATGGGAAGGTAAAGTAAAAGGGACCACATGCACACACACACACGTGCATCAGATGGCATCAGACAGGAAGCTGGCCTGTTGTGTTGAGCTCGTCTTCCGAACGGCTCGGCCTCCAAACAACAGATGGACCGAGTGGACGGATGGCCAGTTACACAAGAGGGAGGGAGGGCCATGTGGTGTGTGTGTGTCTCTGTGTGAGTGAGAGAGTGACTGAGTGAATGACGTGAGAGAGCGAGATATTGAAGGAGATGGGTGAGATGGAGACTACAATTTCCACCACATGCCCATGTCCGCAATTAATATAATCACTCTCTAACTTTACTGCGGAGGTAAAATGTCACACCCTTTGCGCCACATGAAAATGCCTTCTGGAGCTTCTCTCACAATGTGTAGGAAGAGCCTTAACCACCCGAATGGATGAATGCAGAGACATGATAGGAAATGCACCCCGTCACTAAATGACTTCAGAGTCCCAGGCAGGCAGCTCTAAGCCTGGGAGAGCAAGGAGGGAGCAAACTAATCACCAGTGAGAAATGCCACGAGGGAAGGAGGTAAAAAGTGGTAAAAAGTGTCACCGGAGCGGAACCGCAACCGACTGTGTGAAGGAATTCATACGCTGCTTTGATCAATAACCCACCACACAAATGGCAAAGGATGTCAGGGAAAATCGGATTTGCGGTATGACAGTGTTAAAACACTAGCTGTGACTGAGGTGTTTTCTGTCCTCTCAGGGAGATCAAAGGGACTCTAGAGTGGTGTGGCAGGAGAGCTTTCCCCCTAACGAATGTTCCAGGATCAGCTATATTATAATGTCCCTAATGGTTAGGGGTAAGATTTGAGGTTGTTTTATCTGATCCTAACTAGATAAGTGATTATGGGGAAATATTTACTTTGAGTGAATTTTAAAAGGGTGACAGTGGAAAGGACGTTCAGTCACCCTGGCAAATGACAGCAAAGAGTGAGCAGTTGAAAGTGGGGGAAAGCAGGCTAGTTTGTGAGTGTTTGTTCATGCATTTGATCATTTGGTTGCCTGTTTGTGTTGTGTAGCCTAAGCATTGTCACACATTTCCTCTTTTAGTATTGGTTTTGTCAGATGAATTTATGTGCATTAGAATTAGGCCTAGCTGACCTCCGTGTAATAGCATGAGGAGGACTACCAAGGCCCATAATGCACTGTGTTCCACACAAACACACTTTTTGTTGAAATGTAAGGACATTTTGGCATAATATCTTTTCACCATTAAACATACTATTTTCCCTAAACTAACCCTAACCTGGTTCCCCAAAACCCTAACCCTTAAGCTTAACATAGCATTTGAACAAATTCAGGACCTGATTTTTCAAAAAAGTTAGGTTTTCTACCTTTTCAGGACATTAAGGTGAAGTGTTAGGACATTGCGGTCCTGACACACACACACACACACACACACACACACACACACACACACACACACACACAATGCCCTGAAAACAATGACTCCACAGGATGGTGGAGTAGTGATAGAGAGCGGCAGAGATCTCAATTTACGAGAGACTGCTCACCTAATGAAAAATCACTGCACTAAAATCTGAGTACCGATCTGCCTAGTGTCCTTGAGTCTGAAATAGAGCGCAGGACAGGGGTTACAGCATCATCCCACATCATTCAACTCTCCCTCTCTGCTCTATTACCATAGCACGGGGAGAGCAGCATTGTGAGGCAGAGGAGGACAGAGAAAGAGAGAACGAGGGAGAAAGTAAAGATGAAGAAAATAAAAGAAACGTTGATCCTATCATTTTTAATTACCTAAACCTCACAGTTTAACAAATATTTCCATGTTGTCTATGGACAAGTTAAATAAATTATCTAGGCTAATTACCTACAATATGGGTTGACTGGAAAAGTTCCATACAAATTTCTCCTGTAGGTTTGATTATATCAGGTCCAGCATGTTGAAAAGCAATTGTTCTAGTACATTACCCCCCCACGCAAAACCCAGCAGCTTGGGTCCTAAGCCCAAAGCATGGCCTAAACTTGCTCTGTGTGGCCCTGCCCAAAGTCCCATTTCATGGGAACAACCACCCCAACACCAGCTGGGGGGGGGGGGGGGGTATCATGCTAACATCATAGTATAACACCATGGCTGCTAATGATAGCATGCTAACACCATAGCCAACAGTAGGACCACAGAGAGCCATTGGCAGAAAGTGGAACGCCATACGGTGCTCTGGCATAAAGCCACGTACATGACGCAACTCTCCCTAGTCACACACACGGCGCAGAGGGGGCGGTTACGACAGCTGCTTGTGTCATGGGAACACATGTTCCATCCTGTGTTGTCATGTAGCCTTCCCTAAAGGCTGTTGCCTATAACCAACCGACGTGCCTGGGAGCACTACCCTATGGCAGCCTTTCCCACATGGTGGATCCCAACCAATTACATTGGGTTGCAGCTTGACACTGGGCTGTGGCAGGAAGAATTGTTTGGTAACACTATTTTTCAGCTGGCACCTAGTAGTTTATTTACACACTTATAGTGGGGTATCAATGGTTACTTTCTGGCACTTCGAATAATTCAACATGCCTGGTGCCTCTTCACATCATTTAGTCTAGCTTAATATTCAGAGACATTCTCTAGTTCTCTCCACTTTGTCTGGTGAGACACACCACATGGATCAATATGAGAGCGGCCCTGACATCCACGAAGCGGACACATTACAGTGACAGGGTGTTCACTCACACTCTTAATTAGGCAATAAAGGGGCTCTGTGGAAGCCTTATGTATGACGTATTTACAAGACAGGTGGGATTCAATAACTGTAAATGTGATACTAGTAAACTGCAGGAAGTCTCTATTTGAAATGGGTGAACCCAACATTTGAATGAATTCCTCTAAGAAATGGCCAATACCGGCAGTAACCATACCCTACGTATGTGTACATCGTGTCTGAAAGTAGTCATTAATCAGACATGTAAAGTTAAAATGATTTAGAACTTAATAATAAATGCATGTACCAGTTATAGCTAGAGTATGCAAGACAATCTATTCTAATTATGTAGACTTATGAATTGTACTCTGAAGTAGGGGTTTACACTTAATGTATCCAATATGCACATTAGGAGTGAACCTATAGCTATTTGAACAGGGCCAGAGACCCCTGATGAAGACAAATGTCTGCTCTGACCTTGGTCTACTCTGAGCTGAAGGTGACCAGCTGTGTTCCTCCAGTTCCAAATCGATCCAATAATTTGTCACATGCTTCGTAAGCAACAGGTGTAGACTAACAGGGAAATGCTTACTTATGGGTCCTTTTCCAGCAATGCAGAGTTAAAGATGAAAAATTATAGGAGAAATAAATACAGTGACTAACGAATAATAATGACGAGTAAAAGTAACATGGCTATATACAGGGAGAACCTGTATCGAGTCGATGTGCAGTGGTACGAGGTAATTGAAGTAGCTATGTACTGTACATATAGGTAGGGGTCAAGTGACTAGGCAACAGGATAGATAAGACAGTAGCAGCAGCGTGTGTGGCGTCAGTATGCAGGTGTGCGGCGTCAGTATGCACGTGCTGCGCATGTTATGTGTGTGTGGGCATACAGTATGTAGTGTGTTGGGGTGTCAGTGTAAGTACTGTAAGTGTGAGTCCATAGAGTCAGTGCAAGAGAGTTTGTGCTAAAAAGAGTCAATGCAGGTAGTCATTTGAATAGCTATTTAGCGGTCTTGATAGTAGTCCCTCTGAGTGGGACACAGAGGCGATAGACCAGACTTATAGGGCCTGGAGTTTTTCCTAGCCGAGGGTTAGCTAGAGGTACCGTACTATAACCTTACTCGCCAGGCTTATTTTGTTACTTCAAATACTCATTATTTTTCTCTCTAAATAGAATTATACATGGGGGAAACAAGACCTGAGATACCATAACTAAACATACAATTCCAATCATCTGTTGTTTTCTCTTTGCTGTGGGGAATATTTGCCTGCTTGTTTGGAGCATGTGAGGAGCTAAGTGTTCCACATGGTTCCAGATGTTAAAGCCTTGTACAGCCTAGCAGGCATTATAAACACGCACTTCCAGTTGTGACTTGCTAAGGGATGCTAGTTAAGGTTTCTGTGTGTGTTTCTGGCCTGGAGAAAGAAGCAATGCTTGGGCGTAGTCTTGCGCTGTTGAATAATTCAGCGTTCTGGCTGGTCAAGGGGAGGGCTGTGTGTGCGTGCGTGTTTCTGGGCTGTGTGTGAACGAGAGCATGAGGGAGTGGGTTAGCCATCGAGAGGAGGAGAAAATAGAGGAGAGGAGACAAGACAAAACCCCGGGCTGTGAGCCACCACTCCTCCACTCCTGTTTTCTATCGTTTCTTTTTTGTTCCTCCTCTCTGTCCCTCTGTCTCTCATCAAGTGCTCCACTGGGCTCTCTCTCGCTCTCCAAACAAAGCATGCTAAAGTTCATCTGGTGGCATCTGCTACAAGCTAGGCTTTGCTAGCAGAGCACTGTTTATCCCACTTCAATGAAAACGACAAGGTTATAATAGGGCCCAGAGGTTTTCCCAACGACCTGACCTGTTCCTAAAAATTCACTGAGATGGAAGTAACCAGACATTCAGTTTAAATCGAAGGCATCTGTTAGCAACAGGCTAAAGCTAATGGCAGAGGTGTAGACAATGGCATCATGCAGTGTCATAAGATGGTTGCCTCAATGGACACTACAACATGTTGCTGGGAGTATCGATGAAACCATGGCTTAATGACAGGGGGAGCAATCCTGTGCTTCAAAAGGATGACATTGGGAGACATTTGAGCTTCATAGAGCTTCATGAGCCTGTATTGCTGTAAACAGGGGTGGTAAGTAGCTGATGAATGTTGTGAGAGGCTGTGTGGATCCACAGTGTGTGCTGCCTGCTGTGCTCAGCGGCAGGCATTGCATGATAAAGCCCATAAATCCAGCAGCGTCGGCATAATTCACTGGAGAAGGAGAAGAGGGGAAAGAAGAGGAGGAGAGGAGAAGCGAGTCACAGTGACCTTGTGTACCATGATGTTACATATATGGAGTTAGCGGGACCCAAGAGATACAATGTGAGAACATTAAAGCAAAGTTGGGACAACATTATTATACAGATGATATGGGACACGGACACAGTATCAGTGTAACAGAAGATAACTCCTCACAAAACCCAGACATAATATACTCTATGGGCATTTCAAAGTTCTAGAGTGGGATCTCTGTTAGTTCCGAAGTATGGCCCATTTAATACAGAGACATTGCCACAGTAGGCAAGGTAACCAATCTAGCCCTCCTCTTACTTGTATCATTGCACAACCAGTAAATCACCAGCAGAATCTAATTTTCATATTCACTCTGTTGTTAATGCTTACATATTGGATCCTAACTCTAAAAGTAGGAGAGATCCTACTCTGGAACTTTGAAATGCCGGTAGAATATATTATGTTCAACAATATATAGCAATCAAATGTTGAAATCAAAATACTACTCATATGACACCAATGTTTGCTTTGTAGCACCTAGAGATGAAACACTATGGAGTCTGGGTAAGGCCTTAATGTCATAAATGTGTCAACTTCGATAAATGTCTCAATTATGTCAAATATATACTACCATTCAAAAGTTTTGGGTCACTTAGAAATGTCCTTGTTTTCCATGAAAACATACATGAAATGAGTTGCAAAATGAATAGGAAATATAGTCAAGACGTTGACAAGGTTATAAATAATGATTTTTAATTTAAATAATAATTGTGTCCGTCAAACTTTGCTTTCGTCAAAGAATCCTCCAGTTGCAGCAATTACAGCCTTGCAGACATTTGGCATTCTAGTTGTCAATTTGTTGAAGTAATCTGAAGAGATTTCACCCCATGCTTCCTGAAGTACCTCCCACAAGTTGGATTGGCTTGATGGGCACTTCTTATGTACCATACGGTCAAGCTGCTCCCACAACAGCTCAATAGGGTTGAGATCCAGTGACTGTGCTGGCCACCCCATTATAAACAGAATACCAGCGGACTGCTTCTCAAATAGTTATTGCATAGTTTGGAGCTGTGCTTTGGGTCATTGTCCTGTCATAGGAGGTAATTGGCTCCAATTAAGAGCAGTCCACAGGGTACGGCATGGGATCGCAAAATGGAGTGATAGCCTTCCTTCTTC
This sequence comes from Salvelinus namaycush, assembly GCF_016432855.1. Lineage (NCBI taxonomy): Eukaryota > Metazoa > Chordata > Actinopteri > Salmoniformes > Salmonidae > Salvelinus > Salvelinus namaycush. The sequence continues at coordinate 10,767,597 of NC_052347.1, read as the reverse complement.
AAGATCCCTTTTACCCTGTACAAATCTCCAACTTTACTACCACCACCAAACCACCCCCAGACCATCACATTGCCTCCACCATGCTTGACAGATGGCGTCAAGCACTCCTCCAGCATCTTTTCATTTTTTTCTGCGTCTCACGAATGTTCTTCTTTGTGATCCGAACACCTAAAACTTAGATTTGTCTTTTTTCCAATCTTCCTCTGTCCAGTGTGTCTTCTTTTGCCCATCTTAATCTTTTATTTTTATTGGCCAGTCTGAGATACGGCTTTTTCTTTGCAACTCTGCCTAGAAGGACAGCATTCCGGAATCGCCTCTTCACTGTTGACATTGAGACTGGTGTTTTGCGGGTACTATTTAATGAAGCTGCCAGTTGAGGACTTGTTCGGCGCCTGTTTCTCAAACTAGACACTCTAATGTACTTGTCCTCTTGCTCAGTCTTGCTCAGTCCCACTACTCTTTCTATTCTAGAGACAGTTTGCGCTGTTCTGTGAAGGGAGTAGTACACATCGTTGTACGAGATCTTCAGTTTCTTGGCAATTTCTCACATGGAATAGCCTTCATTTCTCAGAACAAGAATAGACTGACGAGTTTCAGAAGAAAGTTCTATGTTTCTGGCCATTTTGAGCCTATAATGGAACCCACAAATGCTGATGCTCCAGATACTCAACTAGTCTAAAGAAGAACAGCTTTATTGCTTCTTTAATCAGAACAACAGTTTTCAGCTGTGCTATCATAATTGCAAAAGGGTTTTCTAATGATCAATTAGCCTTTTAAAATGATAAACTTGGATTAGCTAACACAACGTGCCATTGGAATACAGGAGTCATGGTTGCTGATAATGGGCCTCTGTACGCCTATGTAGATATTCCATTAAAAATCAGCCGTTTCCAGCTACAATAGTCATTTACAACATTAACAATGTCTACATTGTATTTCTGATCAATTTGATGTTATTTTAAATGGACAAAAAAAAAGAAGATTTACTTTCATTAACAAGGACATTTCTAAGTGTCCCAAAACTTTTGAGTGGTAGTGTATGTCAACAATCTTTTCTCCAAAAGGACTATTCTATGGCTTACATTTTGTGAAAATTCCCCAAATCATGGTCTTTTTTTGTCTGTGTTTCGTGAGGAATCACTCAGAAATGTTGTGGGAGTACAAGCGCAAGAACAGTTTGGGAATGTAATGTTTCTGCTGAGCCACTGTACTGTGTGGTGGACACTTATCTAACCAGCCGCCCCCAGCAAACACTCAACCATGCCCACCTTCACCAGCCACCCACTATACTCATTACCTGCATACTCTACACACTCATACTGGGCTATGGATTGGCCAGAAGAGAACAATACCATTAGCTGTATTTTCTCTCTGGGTGGTTAATGATGTGATGATTTTAAAGCAAGTCATTTCCTCTCTATTCAGAAGCCATCAGTGCTTCCCTGCTGCTAGGCATTAGAGCAGAGTTAAAGCAGAATAAGAAGAGCAGCAGAGAAACTTCACAAGCAGAGCAACCTGATCCCACTGTGCCCTGCCTCTCTCTCTCCCTCCCTCCCGAGAACCCAGAGTGGGCGAGATATACTGACAGTGGAGGGATGTGTGTGTGTGTTGAGGGGAGAGGCAGAAAAGGAGAGGGGGAATATGTGTGAGAATGAGAGTGTGGGACTGTGCATGGGAGGGTGACGGGTGTGTGTGAGTGAAAAATAATGCATGTTGATGGGATGAGTGTGTGTACGTGATTGGATGCGTGTGAGTAAATTGTATACCTTCCTAATATTGAGTTGCACCCTCCCCTCCCCTTTTGCCCTCAGAGTAGCCTCAATTCGTCGGGGCATGGACTCCACAAGGTGTCGAAAGCATTCCACAGGGATGCTGGCCCATGTTGACTCCAATGCTTCCCACAGTTGTGTCAAGTTGGCTGGATGTCCTTTGGGTGAAAGTGAAAAACCCAGCAGTGTTGTAGTTCTTGCCACAAACCAGTGTGCCTGGCACCTACTACCATACCCTGTTCAAAGGCACTTCAATCTTGTGTCTTGCCCATTCACTCTCTGAATGGCACACATACACAATCTATGTCTCAAGGCTTAAAAATCCTTCTTTAACCCGTCTCCTCCAAGTAACATCAATAAGGGATCATAGCTTTCACCTGGTCAGAGTCTATGCCATGGAAAGAGCAGGTGTACTTAATGTTTTGTATACTCAGTATGTGTGTGTGGGAGTGTGTGAGTGTGTAACGCGTCTGTGTGTAACGCGTATGTGTGTAACGCGTATGTGTGTGTGTGCTCTGCCTTTATCTGCAGGAGCCCTGTGCTGCTAGGGAGGGGAGGAAACGGCTACTTCGCATCATTAGGCTGCCCGTGCCTGCGACTCGCCAGAGAGAGAAATCATACATGCAGCTCACACAACTCTGTGTGAGAGACGTTCCATGTTCTACACACCCCAGCCCCTTCCCCGCCTATAACCTGTCACACCAGAGAGAGAGGGGGAGCAGGCGCATAATGGTCTGGAGCGAGAAAACCAGAGCAGTACATGAGGCAGAATCAGAAACCGAGAGAGAAGCATTTCTTAGCATAGAACCACACTGAAAAGATCAGAACTGTCAGTCATCCTGATTGACATCCAGTGGGCAGTGCTAGACTAGCTAGCTAGTACTCAGAGGTGTGTGCATCACAGAGCAGCTAAAGGACAGTCATCCCAGCAGTCTCAGCAGTAAACACGTACTTCTCTGAACCCGACCACAATTACTTGTCCCTTCTCTATGGCCCCTAGAGTCCCCCCACCCCTAGATTCCACCCTCCTATGTAAGTACCCTAGCCAGGTAAAGCTTGAGTCAGTCTCACCTCAGTTAGTAGAAAAAGTCTGCGTCTCCAGCTAGTAAAATCCTGTACCATGGTAAACTACTTGAAGGACGTGGCATAGAGATATGGCAATAGAGGCACACAAATTATGAGGAATAAAAAAGGAGAGGGAAGAGGAGGAGAGGAGTAAGAGAGAGAGAGATGGAGAGCTGTAGACAGAGAGTGAGCTCTGCAGTGTTGAAAGCAAGTGCCAGGTATTGGCCAACGCGTAAGAACACACACAAGGACAGACACACAGGAACAGGCAGGCGGGCAAACTCGCCCTCCCTCCTCTTCCTTCCCTCTCCCACTCGATAGCGGCAAGTTAGCTCGCTCTCCCTCTTCCCTCCCTCACACAGAAAACACTCGGAAGCTCTAAAAGGCGCAATGTCCTCCTTGAACAACCACATAAAAGCATCACACTCACAAAACACAGAAATCCTAATAATTATATAGACAATAGTACAGACACATACTTGATCCATGCATCCTTACGTAAGCCCACTCCGATACATAGATTGACCCACCCACACAGGCATAATCAAGTAAACATGATTATTCACAAAACAACTCGTCACATCAGAGGGAACGGTGTTTGTGAACACAACCTTCAATCCAAGTGAGGGCACATTCAGAAAAGCCGTGAATAGGAATATAGTTCTACTGAACTACAGAGTGGTAGTAGGTTAAAAAAACATATTTCCGGGTATCCAGAGGTGTTGAGATGAAATGCTATTTTAAAATGGGAAGCCTTTCCTTCCTCTCCAGGTCGCTCTTCCTCTGAACTAGAGAGGTTGTTTCTGTACAGGCACAATGGTGATGAACACACACAGAGTATGTCTGCTGTGAACCTTATACATTGAATGTGAGTATAAATGACAGTTCCCTTGCTTACAAAGTTTGCGCATGTGTGCATCTCTTTGATTATGTGTGTGTGTGTGTGTCTGTGCGATAACATGTGTTTTAGCATGTGTAGGTGAACAAAGTGAATATGGATTGCATACGTATCCATCTGTAAACTCCATGAAGAGTTCCATCCGATGATCTGAGGTGACACTTTCCCACGGGGCTGAATTCCAAAGAGGACAGGTTCACACACACAAGCTGATGGTGGAGCTTTATAGTGCTGTAAACAACCCTATAAACCTGTAATGCATCAACACCACACAAAGACGCTATTTGTGGAGTCTGGCCATGCGTAACCTACTGAAAACTATAGGCATCCTACCAGACCACATGATTACAAATGGTAGGTAGTTGGCATCAGAGTCAATAGTACAACAGCAAAGTAAACTGCCTAGCAAAAGGACTTAATCCTCCTAATCAGATCCTAGATCTGTGGTTAAGGGCAACGTCTACCTTTACCAATAGAGAAGGGGAATAACACTTTTACAACAGCAGCTTGTCTGGTCTCCACCTACTGAATCATCTACTATACAAGTTTGAATCACTTACACAACTCATGGAGACAGATCTGAATCATCTACAACACAAGTGTGAATCACCTATACATGAATCATGGAGACAGATCTGAATCATCTACTACACAAGTGTGAATCACCTCTATATGAATCATGGAGACAGATTTGAAACAAATCTACAGGGGTACCATTCGGTCAGTTTTCGCTAGGGCTTTTAAGACCCCTTTGCTACTGGTTGGGTGTGAGGAGGTTAGGGTTGATGACATTGATAAACCAGTGAGCTAAGTGAGACTGGGGCAGATCGTCTGCAGCCTCGGAGCCACGTGACACTGCGTAAAGCCTCGACTGGGGAAAGGAAGGAGAGATTAGGTCTCTAATGACTGTATCAGTCACATGGAGGGCTGGGTGTAACATCAGTCACACACTGGGCCTCCTGGTGCAGAGTTCCATGCCAGAGTCAGTGTCTGTTACTACTGAACTGAGTTTAGACTGGTTTAGAAGGGGAGACTCCTGGTGCAGAGTTCCATGCCAGAGTCAGTGTCCGTTACTACTGAACTGAGTTTAGACTGGTTTAGAAGGGGAGACTCCTGGTGCAGAGTTCCATGCCAGAGACTAGTGGCTGTTACTACTGAACTGAGTTTAGACTGGTTTAGAACGGGAGACTCCTGGTGCAGAGTTCCATGCCAGAGTCAGTGTCCGTTACTACTGAACTGAGATTAGACTGGTTTAGAAGGGGAGACTCCTGGTGCAGAGTTCCATGCCAGAGTATAGTGGCTGTTACTACTGAACTGAGTTTAGACTGGTTTAGAAGGGGAGACTCCTGGTGCAGCCTCTTTGGTGCAAGATTGTACCAGGGTAGAGACTGCCCAGAGAGGGCATTGTTAGCAGGGGAATATGCTGTACTAAGTCCTCCCATTTTATGTAGCTGGCACGGACTTTCATGAAACCCATTCTTTTACAATATAGTTTCTCTCTGTTGTAGACTGACTGCAGTGAGCAGTACACTCCTCTGTCCTTTCCTGTAGCTTGCTCATTTGGGGATTTGAGCGAGCTATGATGACCTGCCAAGTTACATAAGGTGATCCCTGTGTTGAAGCATCACCTGGTGTTTGAGAAGCATTCAGCTCCTATAATCCCCACACCCCTCTACGTTGTCACTCATCATTCCAAGGGATCTAAAGGTTCTACACACAAAGGTGGAAGGAAGGGTACCCCAGAGAGAGACTGATGTGATGTATGGGAGAAGAGGAAGGGTAGTGAGGTTGTCTTACAGCTGAGCCCCTCTGTAGTGTTGCAGGCGAGTAGGGCTGGGGAGGTAGAGACGGCTAGTGGGAGGTAGGAGGGATAGAGGAATGTAGGTGGGGGCCAGCCATTCCGCCAGATGAATGGAACCTGTCTGGATGGGCGTCCACCCAGGATCTGGGCAGTGGGCCAGAGCCTGTCAGCGGGCATGGGCAGGGAGACGGAGAGAGAGAACCATGGAGAGAAGCAGATCAGGGAGTTGGAGAGAAGCAGATCAGGGGAAGTGTGGACTGATAAGAGTGAGGTAGATAAACGCATTAGCGCCTGAGATTTGGTAGAGAAAATAAATAAAATGTGTCCAATAGTCTTACTACAGCCTCTGTTGGGCAAACACGAGGACACTGAATTACAAAAATCAACTCCATTAGCACAATCATTTAGAGGAGGATACGTCTTTGGATAAAATATCATGCGTTTGATTCAGACAATGTTAACATGGTGCACCTCAGAACAGAAACCATTAGTAGAGCTGCATGTCTTGGTTGTAAATCATACCTGCTTCAGCACCATCATTCCCACAAGTGCTATTTAAAGAGGTAAAGTAAATTCTGTGGAAAATAACCTCATCACCAAACGGGAAGTAATGAATGACCATGGTGGGGATGATGGGCGGGGACAGCCTGTCTAGTAACTAAGGTCCACAGCTGCCGTGAAAATCTCTAATTTTGTCGATGTGCACAGCTTCCTTACATAACGTGTGGCTCTGCGCCTGATTGGTCTCGGTTGCATGAGCCTCTAAATTTGATTGGATTTCATTGACGCTGCTGACAAAAAAGCTTGCAATTAGCAGGCGGTGCTGGGACAGGCACAACGGTCTTGGCTGGCAATGACAGTCACCAGAGCCATTGAGCGGCGTTAGCCAGCAAACTCAGATTGCTGCAGCTGACACACACACACATCCCCTGGTCCATCATCCGCATCCATACAAGCTGCTTAGCCATAGCACACCGCGTGTCCCAGTGCTGTAGTCGTATGCTGCATTTTGGAGAGGAATCAGCATCTACCAGAATGTGTATATAGTGGTATATAGTGGGTGACTACCTACCCCTTCTGAAGGGGTAGGTGAGGTGAGGCAGTTACTCTTGGGGAAAAAATTGTCTGACAACTTTAACACTGAGCTCTACAGCAGTGTAGAAATAACCATTGAATACAGAACTGCCTTGGCTTGTTCCAGTCTACACGTGTTATGACATGTCCTAAATGTTTACCGCAGTCTGTGCAGGGTTGGGAGATCACGTTTTTTTCCTCACTCTGCACACGATATTGCACCATGTTGCAGTTGGCTGTCGCTAACGTCAGCTTTGATTCTTATCCAAGAGGTTAAGGAATCTGGAGGCTAGTAACCATCAATCCCAAGGTGACATGTGTTTTCCAGTGTGGTGAGATCGTTCATGTTTACTTGGCAAGTGCTGGTTGCTTGGATTTAATTTATGCCAAACATATGCTGAGGATATCGAAAGGTTGCTGGATCGAATCACCGAGCAGACAAGGTAAAAAAAAAAATGTCTTTCTGTCCCTGAGCAAGGCAGTTAACACACTGTTCCCCGGGTGCCGATGACGTGGATGTGGATTAAGGTAGCCCCCCGCACCTCTCTGATTCAGAGGGGATGGGTTAAATGCAGAAGACATTTCTGTTGAATGCATTCAGTTGTACAACTGACTAGGTATCCCCCTTTCCCTTTCATTTGCGTACAGGTTGAGGGAGGCAGCATACAAACCCTATAATATGTCTTTGAAACTAACAAAATAAAAAAGGACATGGGAAGAGAGATTGCTAGTCATAAATGATTTGCCAGAACTAGTGGGGGGTCTTTTATATAAACAACAAGAGAAAAGCAGCAACTGCATCCCAGGGAAATGTGAAACAGACCATCCTTGGAGGAAAAAAGACTGCTTTACCAAGACCAACTTGTGGTAGTTTGGTGTCACGTTAGATTCTGTGTCACATAACAATCTTGTATTCTAAATGCTCCTCGATGTTGGCAGCAGTACAGCATTCTGGTCAACAGCTGGCTATGATTGAGCCCCTAACATCTCAAGAGAGAAAATGAGTAGACAGGAGTGCACCTCATCAACGCCAGGCTTGGTACATAGCCCAAACACCTCTGGCTCCGTGTCCCCCCCACCTCATCGCCCCCTGCCCGCTACCCTCTGCCAGCCCACGACAAAACCACATTGGCCTCTCCCACAGTGCATTACCTTCTTCTGTTTGAATTGGAATCTGCGATCTCTCTCTTTTTCAACAGTATTCCAAAAGTACTTTCTGCCTCAAGAGTATAAGGCCAATGAGTTCATTTTCGGGCCCTTCAACATGAGACTTCTGTGGTACACAGTCATAGTATCTTGTGACCTCTAATAACCTTATATTACCCTAATTAGCCCTCTATGGCCTTTCATAACCATCTTTGTTCTGACAAGACGAGTAACTGAGGAAATCCAAAATGGCTTTCTGGTAAAACAGATACCACAGGCTTTTACCATAACTACCCTGGATAAAGGGAGAGGTTATGAAACATGAAAACCAATGCTTCAGATTTAGAGCCTGGACTACACTTGCCGCTCTGAATGGACTCGCCCGTTTGCCGAGTCACGTTTCTCATTCTGTTTGGATGGAATGGAGGAGCTCTGAACACACTGGGGTGGCACTGTTCCGAGGGTAAACATAGTGTAGAGCCAGACACTTTCCTCTCAGCGCTGGCTTTAGGAAGAAAAACATATACACCCGACGAGTAGTGGCCAAGATCTACCACACCTCCCCACTGAGGTGCAGAACACAGTCATGACTGAGGTTGCACGTTGCCACGAAGACAGCCTTTGCTATAAGCAACTTCAACAACTTACAGGGACATGGAAATAAACGTAAGGTACTATCGCTGGCTGGACCCCTGCCTTGAAAACTTTTCTGGCCCTTTAAATGGTGGCTATTAGCGACCTTTCAGCTTAATTGAAATGACAACGTGTCAAGAGTGGACACAGTGTGGGTTTGTGTGGAACAGAGGGTCTCTTGACACTGTGGCATGGTTTAAAACACTTTGTTACTGTGTATTTGGTTGGCTCAGGTTCTCTCAGGAGGTCAGTTTATGAGCCTAAAGAACCTACTGCTACACTGTAGCAGATATGTACACCAGTGAATCTCGAGTCCTGAGGAAAAGCAACTCAGTTGATGATAAGAGTCCAATGGTGGTACAACTTTACTTCCTCAAGCCATTGGCAGTACTGTCCAACCTAGAGCACAATGTAACACATTTTACAAGTGATGCCTTTTCAGCATTCTAGTACAGTTAAATATTTCACACACACACACACACACAGACGGTCTAAGGCACTGCATCTCAGTGCAAGAGGCGTCACTACAGTCCCTGGTTCGAATCCAGGCTGTATCACATCCGGAAGTGATTGGGAGTCCCATAGTGCGGCGCACAATTGGCCCAGCGTCGTCCGGGGTAGGCCGTCATTTTAAATAAGAATTTGTTCTTAACGGACTTGCCTAGTTAAATAAAAGGTTACACACACACACACACACCAAAAAGTTATTTTGTTGGCATTTACGCATGTCTCCATTGTCAGTAAAACATAATCAAAACCTATTTATTTCACTTACTTGCTGTGCTGTTTCGTTGTTAATTTGTTCAGTCGTTTCACTCTCAACCAGGATTTCATCATACATGTCCAGCAGTGAAGTTTCACCTGTGTCTGTCCGTGGCCTCTCTTCCTCGGTGGCACTGTCACTGTGTCCGTTTCCATCTTGTCCAGCTGTGTATGTAACATTTCACGTTTCTTGTCTGCATCGAAGTAGCGGTGCTTGCACATGGCGTCGAGCATGGTGGCGACACAGTAAAGAGAGAATGCCACTGAATCGCTGGTTCACAGCCTGTGTCGGCAGTTTTGTTGAGCAGGCGTTTCAATGCCATGACAGAGGGTATCCCGTCTGCTGCAGGCGCAGTTTATGATCTTATTTCTCGAGTCAGTTGTTCGAATGGAGCTAGGAGTGTGTTCATGTTTCCAAATTTCAAACATTTTCTCAAATGCCATTGAAATGGCAGGAGCGGTATGACAAACAGCACAATCATGAGCAGGAAATACGGCTTTCCTCAGTACGAAATCCTTGTCGACCCACTGTGCTGTCACTCAGCATGCTCATGGGGCTGATATCGCTGGTCCAAATGTCAGTCGTGAAGCTAATAGCAGTAATGCTATTACTGTGTAATTCCGGTAGGGCAATATCTGAAAAATTGCGCACTTGGTAGTGTGTACTGGTGCTTGACCAGTCGGCGAAAGCCAACATCACCCACGACAGAGAACGGTTGATTGTCAAGGGCAATGAATCCCATTATCTTGGCGTTAATGGATTTCGCCTTTGAGTTGTCTCGCTGAAATGTTCTTACTCTTTCAAATGATGCTCGACTTCTTGACTGCTCAATCCACACATCAGACATTGTGGGCTAGGTTAGGAATGCTCTGTTGCACGTGTAGCACAACATTTTACGTGGCATCATTACGTCATGTACCTACGTTATATAGGTATGCATGTCAGCTTTGACATCGGTTTTGCACAGACGTTAAACTAGACATCGGGCAGATACTGTCGTTGGCATCTTTAACTAATATCGGCCGATTCCGATATGTTCACTGATGTATCGTGCATCCCTAATTTTTATGTTGCTAACATTTTGAGCCTGTAGGAACTACTGTAACGAAACTGCAAAACATGTCCTTGGTCAGACAAAGGCAGTAACAGAATCGTGTAACTTACATTCGTATAAAGTTTCTTCAAGTTAAAAGGAACGAATGGTGGGAAACAATCAGTTTCATGGGGACTGAAACCCTTTGTGAATGACCTCAAACCTCCGTTTCTGGGAGATGAGTAACTTGAGTAAGAGAAGAGAGTGTTTGGGGTGTACTGTATAGCTGCACCGATTTTTAGAGACGTGAACATAACCAGCTGCATCCCAAAGACGTACTTTACCAAGCTTCACACGTCTCTACTGATCATGTGGCACGCTCCACTCCTAGTCCCTGGAGAGGGTGCCATAGCTGTGTAGTCACAGGTATCTCGTTCTGAACTCAGCAGCAGTGCAATGCCTCCTGTACCGCGAGTCACGTTTTATCCCCCTAAAAAAAGCTAGGCAGACGCCAACTTGTGAAAGGAGGCAAGTGCTTAGGTTAATGACTTGGTTCCTCGCAGCAAAGAGAGACATCACTGGTAGATCTGTGACTTCAATAGCAGGCAATAACCACAGTTAGTAAGTCATATGTTGTATTATTGAAGCACATAGTTAAACTGTGAGTGGCAAGCTTTACACACATACAGACAGACACACCACATGCACAACACTGGTCAGACTGACTTACCACTGTTGCGATTTTTGCGGTTGGACTTGCCGCCAAGCAGCATCTTCAAGCTGTTCCTGAACATGACTGCACCGGTCTGCAGCGGCTATAGAGAAATCTGCAGAAGAAAAAGGGAGTGTTATTAATGTAGGCTATATTTACTGATGTTGGTTATTATTTGTTGTCAGCAGTATTCACTTGGCATCTAAAGCTGGGACCGAGAGACTGAAAAATAGCTTCCATCTCAAGGCCATCAGACTGTTAAACAGCCACCACTAACACAGAGGCGCTGCTGCCTACATACAGACTTGAAATCATTGGCCACTTTAATAAATGGATCAGTAGTCACTTTAATAACGTTTACATATCTCGCATTACTCATCTCATATGTATACACTGTATTTTATACCATCTATTGCATCTTGCCTACGCCGCTCGGTCATTGCTCATCCATATATTTATATGTATATATTCTTATTCCATTCCTTAACTTATTATTATTAAGGTAGTTGTTGTGGAATTGTTCGATTACTTGTTAGATAATGCTGCTCTGTCGGAACTAGAAACACCAAGCACTTCGCTACACTCGCAATAACATCTGCTAACCATGTGTATGTGACCAATAACATTTGATTTGATTTAAATTGCAAGTGGTGGGATAGTGCAAGGGGCAGATGAGGTAAAGATATTGCAAATTCCAGAAAGATCACCACAGAACAGCACAACGGTACAGAAGGTAAATTGTACTATTCTGTCACCTAGTAAATGGTTTTACAGAATTCAGGTACTTAACAAGAACAGCAATTTCTCACAGGTAAATTATTCATCCTCTTATACATACTGACATATTCGTAGTCTCTATGAGGATGAGGTGAATACAACATTAGCAGCCTGGTGGGGGAGATTTTGTTCCTTCCTGTGTGTTATAATAACTCTTCATTCATGAGATTTGTCATGCTTCACTGAATTACTTAAGGAATATTTTAGTACCTACGTCAAACAACGTTCACACCCATACAACTGATAATTACTGGTGTGTAACGTATAGGTGTACCTTTATTCAACAGGCTTTGAAATCATGTTCTTTTGTGTCTTTGTAATGTGCAAAGTAGTATCAGTGCATATGTATGTTTCTGAGCTTCTTTTTAGCTTGCATCCGGGTGCTTTTGTGTGAGTATATGAGAGAAAGACCAACAGAGATAAAAGGAGAGAGAGAAAAAGATTGTGTCCGCCTGCCTTTCCTTTCTCTTGCTGCCACGCTGCATGGTAATTAAGCAGGAGAAAGAGACAGTTGTGGAATGAGTGGAAACATTGGCTCTCCTCAAAGCAAATAGAGGAGGCCTAAAATGCCGCCTGAGCTTCGAACAGCAATCCCTTTACTAAGTATCGAGTAGACCCACGCGTTTAGTGTCTTGGGAATCTTTGGTACCACGCTGTTAAAATCCTCTGCTTTCTTCGGTCACATTACAGCTTTTAGAAAGAGCCGACTGTGGTTCCCTCTCATACTTATTCTCTTCAACTTCATCTTTAGAAAGTTTGGATTAGCCATTTTGGCTTTTCAGGTATTCTCTCGTGTTTGGCTAATGTCATACATTTTTCACACAAGGTGTCAAACATGGAGAACTACGACCACGCCTAATCCAGGTCGAGGCAGAAAACACGGCGCTTTTTGAGCCGACACTGGGCTTGGGCGGTATCCAAATTGTCATACCTTCATACTGACCTTGAGCAATACCTGGATATTCGGTAATACCGCCACTGAACAAGGGGCGCTGTTTTCAAACCCCACTGAGACTCTGTACTCCAAAAGGTTAGCAATGCTAACAAGTACATGTAACATCCCATAAAGAATGCTAACATTTCATACAGTCTCTTGACCTAAACTATTCAAGTAACTCACAGTTTGCTGCACGCACAAAACAAACTATTAGACCACAAGGCTCTTGATCCAGGAGGGGATTCTCTGCTGTTACCAAGCAAAGCTTGATTTTGGAAGAAGCTAACCACTAGATACTGTAGCTAACTAGCTATTAAATTAGCAAACCAAATGCAGAGCATTCAGCAAATTCTAGACAGTTAACTTAATAGTAGAAGATGTCTAGCTGGCAAACATTTAGTTGTGAGTTCCATACTGTAACTAGATCACCTGGCACAATGCTGTACAACAGTGAGTGACTCACAAGGCTCCAGTCTCTCGTCGTGGTGTGCTTGTAAACAAACACCATGTGACTGGGGACTAACGGTAAGCTTCATAATGAAAAATGATGTAACAGGTGAAATGAAGAACACAATCTTCTTTATTTCCTAAAGTACTGCACAAATTGACTGCAGGTATTTCCTTAAAAAGTAGCAACAAATATTGAAATGGATATAAAAATAAAAAAAATTGTTAAAGGTATTGAGAAATACCCCGGTATACGGTGTATCGACTAAGCCTATCCGACACACAACCAGTCCTGAGCTGAGCGCACACCAAATAAAGGCAATTAGCAGCAGGAGTGTTCCTGATATTTGAGGAAAACCAGAGACCTTTAAAAACTCTTTCAACTGGTGTCAGCCAGTCAGTGCCAGAGTCAAAGGGAGAGGACTCTGTTCCAGGGAGACTGTAGTTTCAGTTTGGCTTGGTGCTTTTGTGTTGTACGCTGGGGGGGGGGGAAGGTAACTGTACAGTAACAGATGTTCCATGTTAAAGCTGGGGAATGACTCAGCGAGACACTGGACCCTGTGGCTTCTTCTGGCAGCCCACGATGCCAAACAACATCAACAAAGACGAGCCAGCGTGAAGCTCCCCCGAACCTAGTCTCTCCTACCCTATCCTGTTCCTTTCTCCCTCCACCCCCACACCTGTAGCCTCTCTTTTCCAATGTTTTCTTCAAATCCTCATTTCCCCCCCGTTTTCTCACTCCAGTCAATCCTCTTTTCAATCTCTAGTGTCTGGTTTCTTCTAGACACGGTCTATTCATCTCCTTCTTTCTCTTTATCCTCCATTCCGCACTGTTTCTAAATTTTTGCTAACAGTGCATGTACCCTCCATATGTCTGTGTATTTCAACTGTAACTCAGACCCCCCTCCCTTTGTCTCTCTCTCTCTCCCCCACAGGGGGTCTGTGGCCGTGGTCTGACCGCAGTCGGCTCTCCCTGGTGCCATTTCCTGGAAGCCTCTGCTTCGCCCCTCTACTTTACCACCACCCCCATGACTGTAGCAGCGTGACGTGGCAGAAGAAATAAAAACCAACAGCCTCCTTCACTTTGACTCCATTAAATCGGTTCGATACAATCCAGAGTTCCTCTGGTTCACTCTCTCTGTGTCTAAAAAAACCCGCACAGCGAGCCAGATCGGACTTAAAGCACAGCGAGGGTGACTGGCTTAAACAAAGGCAGCCATTCTGAGCCGAACAGACTTCCTTTAACGTTTTTATCTCGACGGGCAGAGCTACATCTTCATTCCCCGCCGGGAAGTGTCTGTTCTAGCAGGTGCCAGGTATAGGAGGGAACTCACAATGAGCAAAACAAATTTTTCTACACATGTTCAATTAAACGAGCAAAGCTAAAAGGAAGTTGATAGCAGTACATACTGTAGTATATATATGTGTGATTTCATTACTTTAAATGTAATTTGCATTGTGCATTTACTGAGTCATTTGTCAGTCTACTTAACCATAGGCCAATGTCTGAACCCCTGTATATTATGTACATTACAATCGCCTAGTGCCTTTAGCGGCACGTTGGTCAAGGTATTAGTCAGGCCTGATTATGGCAGAAGCCCAGCAAATGCAACACACATGGGTTGGTGGGTGGTAGGTGGAGAGAGGGAATATCTACACATTTTTCTCATACAACAATCCAATGACCCAGCCCTCCTTCCCTATCTCACAGGGGAAGAGTGGGGAGAAAGGAGGGAAATTACTTGGCAACCTCCAAAAGAAGCACACTGCTTGAAGCCATTCAGAAGCACTTCACACAATCCTCCCGTTACAAGAACACTACCTGGTGCCCCACAGGACAAGCACACCTCGACACCTCCAAGCGCCGTCTAGGCTTTAAGTCAACTGCCATGTGATGTCATGGTCCTCCTAGCCAAGTCTATGCCGTATGTGTTGCCTTTTCTCTCCTCTTGCCGTTATGCTCTTCATGTGGGGAAGGAAAAGGGGGCCCGGGTGCCCACTGGAGCCTGGTACTGTGTAATTAATGAGCCGCAGCGTGGCGGCGCAGCCCTCCACCATGACCTTACACAGCAGCTTCACGGCTTACGCTGACAGCGTCAGCAGAAAAACAGGCCCGGCATCAGGGCCTGTCAGAGACGGGCACCTGTCGTCGACAAGGCTACAGGGACTAGAAATGAGAGCTGACGCTGAATCCAGATTAGGACGCGATGTGACCTTATCCAAATGGCATAGCATCCGAGAAGAGAAGGTGCTAGTTTGACAATCTGTCCCAACAAGTGAAAAGTTAACAGTGATACATTTGGGCGAGTGAAAATGAGTGGCTGGTAATTGACATGCAAGGAGAGTAGCAATCTAAGACCATAACCAGACTGCTTGTTTGTTTGGTAGCTTGAACACACAGGTGTGTTTATGTGTCTGTTTGCAGTACAGAAGGGAGCATCTTCCCTGAAAGCTCAGCAACATGCTATCAGCAGCCCCTTCTTCCCTCCCCTTGGAGGCCTGATCACAGATGCAAGGCATATGTTCTAGAAAATGGCGATTGGAGGCTGAACCTTCATCAACGCTATTGTGTGTTCACTCAGACAACAACCCATCCACACAGCCCATACTGAGGGGCACAGAGCATCCTTGGAGCTGAAAGAATTGTCTAAGACTGCCCTAGAACTGGGCAGGGTTTATCTTTCCAGTGCTGCATGGCCTGCTCAGAGGCTTACTCGCGTGCTGCAGTAGCACCAACGGCAATAGACCGGGCTGACTGTGTTTTCACCGCTGCTCCATAGTGCAATCAATACTGTTATTCTTTAGGATTTGCTGCTGCCACAAAACATGGCTGATATGGGTGTGAAAAGTGAAGGGAGGTGTATAGTACTACCACGTTGGTTGAAAGGGTACATATTTTAACAGGCCTCTGTAGAAAACTAAGGGGGGGGAGGTTTTAGAAGTGGTCATAATTATCCCTGTTATCCTAACAAATACACTTTACAACATCAACATCCACTAATCACGCTCAGAGGCCCATCGGAACCGTCCGTTTAGGCAGTCATTAAAGTTAGTCATTGTTGGTTTTTCAACATATCTGCTCCTTTACGACATCACAAAGGCCACGGCAAAACCATCAGATAACCTGTATGATTGAAGATAGTTGTAGGGCATTATGTGCCCACCTGCAACCATTTTCGAATGATAATCAAGGGACACTGTTAGCATGTTTACCTAAAATATATTTGAAAAAGAGTTTCAGCAGCAAAATCACCCCTCGTTCCAGACTAGACCCCCACAAAATAAAGAAACAAAAACAACCCATCCAACTCCATGGTAAAATCCCCCACTTTAACGGACAAGCAGAAGGAGAGTGGCGGGAGGGATGGGGGCTAAACCTACATAGGGTCCGTCCCTAAGCTGCCACGCACACTGGCAACCGCTCAGATGTCCATTTCAGTCGTGCCGCTGCACCACTTTGGCATTCTGGAGACCCTGCCCAGAGTGACTGCTTTTCGGAGGGGGGGGGGTAGATTTTCCCCTCACACAGCCTTTCAGATTAGGCTCAACTCACATCACATCTTTCCCACTCTATACCTGATTATGGAATTCTCTGTTCCTCTCACACTAATAGGAAAGCGCTTTAGAAGAGGCTAGCTGAGGGCCAGACAATGCTTCGCCTGACACCACCTATCTCTCCCCCCATGGAGAGCTAGCGGTCGATACCACTGCCTGGTTTGAACAGTTGGCTTACTGGCTCGCCGATCATTACCTGCCTGCCAGTCAGGCATAGCGAGCTCTACTGCACTCGAAAGGTGAGGGAAGAGAAAACAAGCTTTAAACTTGACCGAGTGAGGGCAGGGACTCCTGCAGAACCGCAGGGACTTTGAAGTAAACGAAAGTAATGGAATGGATGGTATTGCACAACGAGTTCACATCAGGCTCACTACAGTACGTTTTTCAGTAAGGCTTTGGTTTTGGAGAATAGTAATAATTTTTGAACGAGGTATAAAACATGTCATACATAGAGAAGGTTTACAACCCTGAGACAGGATCCCCCATCTCTCCCTTTAAAAAGTTGCAGTCCTGCCCCGCTTTCTTTGAGTACGCTGGATGACTTGATGCTGAACTCAGAATGTCCTAAAAATATGATTCTTTCCAGTCTGAGGAGACTAGTATATCCAAAACTATTAAGAATAAGAAGAAGCACAGGGAGTCCGCACAAAAGCCAGTGTGCTGTGAAGTGCACACACATTTGCTTCCTCCCATCAGAGTAGGCTACATCTCTGATAACACCACATTTATACAGGGCGCATTAGTGGTGACTAACAATCACCTCTAACCGATGGGATGAAAGCTTTTGGTTTCAATGCTGCAATTGCTCAAGAGAGAAAATTAGTTTCAGCTCAAGGATTCCATTTTCCGAAACTCTATATAGCTCTTATCTCAGAGTTGGGAGGCACTGAATAAGACCTTTATACTCCAGACTCAAATCTGACTTCTATAACAGACTGTGGAGCATTGTGTTTATCGGTCTACAAGAGCTGAGAAGCATTTATGATAATCCGCTATCATGGATCAGGGGCTAATGTGAATATATATGATATTATCAAAATTAAATGGGTCCTCCCTGGTTGAAGAGGAAGTTTTAAGCCATGTGATTTTCCTCGTGGAGATGAGCCCTGAAAGCCTATTTTTGTGGTTGAGTGCTACATACTGTTGTCTCAGTGAAACATATAGGCTAATTTAGCTTAGTTTATGACTAGCTGGATCCCAGGGACTCTGAAAATAAAAGTCATGATCTTGCCAGTATGCTGCCTGCATCACAACCTTGCATATTGCTTTGACTATCTATGCTCTTGTAGTGCTCTGTGCAGTACTCCCTTTTAAATCACATTTCCTAAACAGATATCTAACTATATAGCCTAACTAGCTAGCTTACCTGTCCTAAAACGGTGTACCACACAAGCACAAGTGATTCAGAGAGACTGTGACAGCAGTGGGAGAGAGAGTCAGTGTGTGTTGCAGTACCCAGCTGCTATCTCAGCATGACCGTCTCACACTGCCAATCCACTTCCCACGGCAGAACATAGGGAGTACAACAGGAGTGTTACAGCAATCTCAAGTTGTTTGTTTTCAACAGACCGGGAGAGAAGCACCGGCTCATAACATTAGAGGGGGAGGAGGTAGTGCAGTATGAAGCTTTACAGGAGGCTTGGTAGAAAGCCAAGAAAGAGAACCAGCATTAAATCAACTTAATACACTTACTCTCCTCGTCCCTCCTCTCATTCCTCTATATGAATATGTTCATTACAAATACAAGTTATGAAAATAAATTACCTCCACCATTTTGATGGTGTTAAATTAGTTCATTGTGAAGGCAATCCAAAACAGTAAATGGTTTAGTGTTACAACTGAGAGGAGTAGTTCAGGATAAAGGAAGTAACAAAGGACAGCCTCCACAGTGTGCTGTAAGTAGAGGCAGAGCGTGTCAAGGCCGTGTGTCAGGTTGTGATATCAGAGATCCCCATGACAACAGCCTGGCACTGACACCATTCATTTCTCTCTCCAGGGGGGGCCTTTTTGAGCTCTGAAAACAAGATGTCACTGTTGACCTCTCGCCCCATGAAAATGGCAGGTCATTGTTATGCCCAGGAGGCACTGTGGTGTGTCGTATGATCTGTTCCCTTTGGAGGGTCTCGCATGTCGCAACATGACGCTGTTTGCTTTTTGAGCTCATGGGTTATTCTGTTTCTATGCACTGAATGGGGTGGGTGTCATCGGGGGGTGTACAGACACTTTAGTGCAAAGGTTCAGGTATTTTTCAAATGGGGTCCTGCTGCCTCTTCTCCTTTATCTGTCATCTTTGACTTGCGCACAAAACCAAACACGGATGATGAAGTCATCTTATCGTTATCCCAACGTAAATACAATTGAATACAGAATCAATGTGCTGACGTTTACACTAGAATGCAATTTAAATCTAATCTTAACCTTACTGTAGCAGTTACTATACACATCTTTGCGGAGAGATATGATGGCAGAGAGGCCTCAACTTGCATCGACTATTCTACAATACAGGGCTCCCCAACTAGGTGGGGGACTGGGGGAGTTGTCTCTGTAGACTAGAGCATACTGAGTTGTGCAGGCTTAATGGAGAGCATGCGATCAAAGGGTTCACTTCTTCAAAAATAACTGAGTGTGCTTGTTCGGTTAGGTTTCAAAGAGCTCCAACATCTCTATCCTTTTGATTTTTGTACATTTCACATAATTGCATTCCTGCGTCCAGCCCAGCTACAGCCGCTGTATAACATGTGCATGCAAAGTTTCAGTTTGATCTGCATTGCTGAGAACCATCATAAAAACAAGGATGTCAATTAACCAAAGTTATGACAACAATAGCAGTAAGGAAGTGTCTAAATATAACTTGCTTCATCTAATTAGAAGACACTCTACTGTATCTTTTTGGATATTTACGGTCTTTTGATGACGGCTCTGAAGAACGCAGACATTTTCCATTGTACTAACAATAGCTGAAGCGAAACACATTTACCGTACCACACTGGTACGAATGCTCTATTTTATTTTAGAGGAGATGAAGGGAGAGAAGAGCCTGAACAGATTGAGATTCTGCCTTCTCCTCATCGTGTCATCAGGTTTCACACCTCCACCTTTGAAGCCACTAGGTGGTGAATGAGAGCCCACAGGCTTGAGGACCACACTGGAACAACACATGGCCCTCTACTGTTATTCTGCGGGAACCTCAAACAATAAATCAGCTGCGGGTGCAGAGTCCAGGGAAATGGGAGGGGAAACGAAGAGCGGTAGAATTTACAGTACTGGTCATAGCACCATTTCCTGTGTTTGGTTTTTGAATGAGCTCTGGGGAGGATCAAGGGGCCCTGATCCAGTGAGCAACAGTAAAGCTGATAAGAGAATGTCATTTTAGAGGGACGTCAAGTTGCTAACGGCAACTCCAGTTTCTGCAATCTCATGTTGATTTTCTGGTAAGTAGCCATGTGTAGTCTGAATTAGGAATGTGACAAATAGAAAATGTTCCTTAACGTTTAAACTACTATTATTTTATTGTTTTTCCGTTAAAACGATATGACATTTTCATAAAATTCCATGCAAATTCACAATGCAGCTGCGCTGCTACCAGCAACAGTTTGGGTTTCACAGTGCATCCCCTTCAGATGGTTAAGCACTGCACCTGTACTACCATTAATGTACCTCAGTTCCACCTCCTAAAGTTTAAATTTCTTTCTCATTTAACTTCTCAAAGTATTCCCATACAGGACTTCGCTGCTGTCGCTTGCCTTTCTCTGCCATTTTTCCAAATGTTAACGACGATGACGTAGTGGTAGAGAGTCAACGCCAAAATAATTGTTTCCTCGACTCTTGCACGTTGACGACTCCCATTTATAAGTGTCAAGATTTGATAGGAATAGGAATCGACTCCTAAGATGTATTATTTTTTTAAACGGAGGAGACTGAGTAGCTGCTGTACTTCCAAGAACAAACACTTGCATCTTTAATAGCGAGCTAGCAAGGGACAGGAGAGAGGGGGGAAGGGCACAGCATAGGCAAGTCGTACACCAGGCAGACAGTCATAACCGTGTACTCGGCCCATCTATCGGCAATCAAAAGTTGTATGTTGCAATAGTACAGGTGCAACACTTAGCTCTCACAGTCACACATAGCATCTGCGCATGTGCCCGGGTTAACTTGACGCCATTCACAGCGTGGTAGCCTGGGCACCAAAACCCTGGAGAAGTTGACCTCGCACTTCAACACTCTTAGTTGTGGAAATTGACCCACTGAGGTTTACTTTCTACATCGACTTCATATCATTGAGTGAGTCTACCTTTAGATTACACAACTTTCCCCAGGCCTTTATAGCCTATCGTCTAGTTAGGCTATGACACATAAAATATTTTTTGTGATAACTGCTTTAATTTTGTAGGGGGGGGGGGGGGGGACTAAAAACAGTTTTTCGGTTAGGGATTTTTCTTAACATTAACAATTCCAACTTCGTTTTAACGTTTAAAAAGTTCACACCCCTAGTCTCAACGCCTTCTAGCCAGGTAATGATGTTAGTACAAGACCAAGGACTTAGAATAGGCAGTTTATCTTCCAGCATCAGTATCACATCCTTCCCCAAAGCAAAGGTATTGGTGAGACTACAAAAAACAAAAGGAGGGCTGGGAAAAATGTCAGCAATATTGGACATTCCAGCTCCTGATGCTCCAACAGGAAGAACTCTCGTAATCCTCCTGCTGTTGTAATTAAGTCATACTTTGGTAGATGACAATGTCTGACAGTTGTAATGACATTATCTTCCTGCCGAAGCATTTCATGTGACATGTCAAACCCATTCTTTACTCACAGGGACACGTCATGTCAGCACGCAGCTTTCTGACACCATCGTTCTCTCAGTGACAGCATTGTGCCCCTCATGCCCCCTGAGTCCTGACATGGTAGCAGCTGACTACTGTAGCAGGCGGAGGGGAGCTGCTTTTTGCTCCCCAACCTTGTGAGGTCTCAGAGTAATCAGTTACAATGGCAGGAGAGCAAGCCTCTGTGGCAAACAAAATGGCAGGGGGTGGAAACTGAGAATGTCTTGGTTTAATACGTTTTGATGGGTTTGTTCTGCGCTGCTGTTTTCACCACGGGAAGGCTCGTGTTGGGAAGATGCCCCGCCGTGAATACATTTCCGACTGTGGAGACATTTCATGACAACCCAAAAAAAGCCTCTTTACACCATTCTTGTGATAGGTTTCTCACGCCACAAGATATTGTATTGTCCTCTCTTTTCCTTGCAATGTGAAAGCAGTGCATGTCTGACAGAGCATGAGCTGGTGCATTTCTACAAAACAGTGGATGGCAGTAGATATAGATGGGCAGAAGGGGGGCAGGATGTGTTTATAACACGCTTACCGTGGCACAACCTTTCGGCGGAATACAAATACGCCAGCAAGGCAATTCCAGGGGACGATAATGATTGTATTCAAACTGAAACTCTAATTATAATGCATCAGTTAGCGACAGTGGATGGTTGCATAGCAACAGTGGTACCAGACTGCTATAAAATGGAGGGAGATACAGGCTACACTGTATATGAATGTGTGTGCATGTCCATGTCTGTAACAGGTTTGTTTAGCAAGAGTAAACACACCAGATGAGAACCAGAGCCATATAGAGTTAGGCCAACTTTTAGAATTTTGAATGTTGGACTATTTCTAGACATTCAGGGACATAGCATTGTTGAAATATTCCCCATGTAATGTTAATGGGGCACTAACATGGCTGCCATAAAATGCTGAAGTGTAATGTAAATGCATAATAATTAAGAAAGCACATTGGCCCAACTTTCTATATGGCTCTGATAAAAACTATATTTTCCATTACTAGGATAAGAAATTACATTTATTCATGCATATATGTATGTGTTCACCCATCTATCCATGTACGTATGAGACACCCTAATGACATTTTTCCTTTCAGGTTCTGAACCGCTAAAAACTTGTGACCGACAAACACTTATAGCCAATTGAAGTAGCTAATGAAGTGTAGGCACTTTCCAAGAAGTCTCATTCCTTCTCTTTGTGTGGTGTGCTCTTTTGTCTCTCTCTGTTTGTTTCAAATCCACACAAGTTAGTTCCATTATCCCTGGCCATCCACCTGAATCCTGAGTGCTGCTCCAGGTCTTTAGAGGGGAGTAATTCCTCTGACGTGCTTTTGTCCTCCGCTTTGCATGACAAAGGACTGCAAAATCACAATGGGATTATGAAAGGGAGAGGACAGTGTTTTATATAGGTGTGTCTGGCTGGGCCGAGGGGCTGGGAATGTATTGAAACGGACAAATGAGAGATTCTGCAGCGCAATCGTTTTTTTGGGATCGCGCGGATCACTTTAATACTCCCACCCACACAGCTGTGTGCACTGTACACTCACTGGCACATTAAAGTGCACATCGATCCACACACACAAAATCATGCCTAAAGTATCAGGTTAAAAACACACACAGACCAGACCATTCTCAAAACCCCACTACGACGTGCTACCTTGCAACACTCAAAATCGATATAACCTTCGATTTCCAGGATGGGGGAAGCCATTTAAAGCTTAGTCTGTACCACCCAGACAAGATTGTTGCTTTGCAACATTGTCTTCTCAGCCAAGCACACAGCTAAAGAGAGTTCGAGGAATTATACCATTAAACATGCTGTCAGGATGGCGCAGCGATAAGCTTAAACCTACCATCGCCACAACACAAGGGTGAAAATCAGAGATCTATCAATCGTACAGGAAGAAATTCAGATACTTTGAGTACAATTAACAGATACAACACGGTGCCGACGTCGTTGGCAGGAGGTTGAGAGCTTTAGACACTGTAATCCTGACATAATGCATTCAGAATTGAGCCTAAGTGGGTGAAGGCCTGGCGCTGAATCAAACTGCTGTGTGTGTTTTCTTTACCTTTCACACTGCTAAGACCCGGCACAGCTGCCTCTTTGATGAGGCCATTCCTCTAACACACAAGGACAGGATATCCTTCAGGAGAGTGGGAGTATGGCAGTGTGTATGTGAATGTATGGGGGGGTCTGAGGGTATTTTGCGCTCCCTTATAATACAGTCGGTCAAGCGGATGTAGAACATGGAAGTAAAGACCACGTCCTAAAACCAAATCGGGAAACACTTGAAGGTTCCCCGTACTCTGATCTCACAAATACAATAGTGGTGTAGTGAACCCCTGGATTAGACATCATTTAACAGTATTACTGTATAACAGTAATGAGACAGAAAGCATTAATGGCTCGCAGTAATTTACCAGTACTAGATTATGTAATCTAGCTCTAAGAAAACAAAGAAAGTAAGACTTAATTGTTTAGTCAACGAGGATGTTAGTTTTGTGAAGACGCAAGCGAGTTTATAGGCCGTCAGTGGCCTCAAGGTGATGTGTGTAATAACTAACCTGGAGTAACAACCCCCCACCCCCCGTGGCTAATGGCCATGGCCATGGACAGTCACCAGAATCAATGCATCATTTTCTGAAGCCTGACCTACTTTATTTTCTTCAGGGAAACCAGCAGATCCAGGGCTATCGATAATACTGTCTTGATTCATTACACCAGAACAAAAAATATATATTTTCCCCAAGACAACCAGGGGTTTGGAATAAAATGTGGAATGGGCCTTTTATCATCTGAGTCGATGTATAATGTGATTTGGTCTAGCAAGATAAATGGGCAGCAGTGTGCTGTAGTGACTAGGGAGAGGTAAACAAAAAGCTGCATTTTACATTATGCTGGGTCAGCACATTCCCTGAGGGCAAAACCGGATTGAAATAATGTAATTCCAAACCGTGTCTACTGGGATACTAGTCAGTAGGGGTGGTGATGTTGGGAGGCAGTGCAAACAGGTCCTTTTAGCCAGGCTGTCTGGATTGACACAAGCCCCTGATAGAAAGGATAGGACAGGAGACAGGTAGACAACCTCATTGGATCTGACCATAGCGGCAGTAAATGTCTGCTCCCTTTCAGACTCCCCAAGTGTCACTTGCTTTATCCTCAATGTGAAGGTGTGTTTTGGTGGCTCAGCTGTGATCTATTTAGCGGCTTGACTTGTTGAGCCAACACCCTGTTCCAGCTAAGCTAGACCCGGCCGAGCAAGGCAAGGCCAGCAGCACTGGCCAGAACAAGATAATAATATCATCAGCTGTTATCAAAGAATGGCTCGACTTACCACACACTTTGGGCAATATAACTCCATTTAGCATTGTATGGTTTTTAGTATTCCTCCGTTTAGATCTTTATCTGTAAGGCGAGACGGAGCACGGCAGGGGAAATTCTGTGCCATATGTTCAGAACTCTAAGCAGTCTGGTGGTAACACAAAGCGTCTTCAACCACTAAAGTGTCATCAAGACGTCAACACAAAACCACTACCACAAAATGTGCTATAAAACGCCTTATTCCAGCATATGACAAAAGAGGTTGATAAAGCACCCTGGAGTCTGGCACCATCCAGTCTAGCACCCTTTGGCAGAGCACAGCACTATCAGATACAGTAGCAAAGTAAAAACCACCTACACTGCGCACATTACAGTGCTATGGTATGTATTGCATTGACAGCTTGTAAAGCCATTTGGCAACATCTTTACCCCTGTCAGAGTGGCCCTACAGATGGAGATCAACAGATCTGCAGTAGCCGAGTCCTGTACTGTAAAAACAGAGTGAGATTGATTGCTGCACTGTAAGTGTTTCATTAAAAAAGATCAAGGATAATACATTGCGTGTCACTATGTGTCCCTCACAACCACACCATAACTCCTGTGGGGCTTATAGAATCCTATCATGAAATGCTATAATGTCACCAACAATGAGGTGCAGATGAAATGTGACATCGCCATGGAGATGTCTCAGAAGTGTGCAGACAATAGAACATTACATTTTCAGCCAGAATAGTTTTTGTTGTCAAGCGCGTCATTAAAGACGTAGGCCCTGTTATTACAGGCTTAGCAGTCTACACTCGAAGTACAAAGAACCGTAGTGGATTTGAAACAGAGAGAGAGAGGAGAGAGGAGAGAGGAGAGAGAGAGCGAGAGAGAGACAGAGAGACAGAGAGAGATGCTCTGTGTATAACCCATAAGAGTCTAAGACCTGTCTAAGCCGGGGGTACTACTAAGCTGTATGGAATCGTTGCTATTTGATTTGGAATTTTAAGACCCCTTGAAGTATCCCCAAAAATATAGAAAAAACAAACTTGATGAAAACAAATGTTTGGCCTAACTGCTATTAGCCCATACAAACGCATTGAATAACAGATTCACTACATGGAACAACAGTCCCTCCCAAAAATCTAAAGGAAGTTTGTTCTGAAGTGTCTGTCCTATATCTGAAAGTTCAGGAAACATTGTTTTTTAGTTTTTTTTTTTTTTACATGTATTTAACCCCTTATTTTTGGCACTAAACAAACTCTTTAAATGCTTCCAAATTCTAAATTCTACCTCAGATGAGTCTTGTGAGCCCTGTGGACGTCCTAGACTCACGTCCTCGTGAGAGTATCACCTTTCCACAGATGGCTCATATTAGTGTGTAGGCCAAACTGTTCATACGCTACAGACGATTTTGTGAGAAGACCGATTTTAGGGATGTCTCATGGTCTGACAAACACCACTCTAGCTCTGCCACCTTTCACCGCAGTTGCATAAGTGCGACATAGGCAGATGTGGTGGATTGAGATGCATCCAATGTAAACTGACAATTTTTTATTATGCTAATTATATTTCCACGGGGGAAAGCAGACATTGACCTTAAGGTGATAACCTACCATCCATGACGCCTGTAAGATCGCCCCAAAAAGATTCCCACAACACTTGACATGAGTGAGAAACTAGGTGTATAGCAGCGTTAGACCCTCATGCTATACTGTATACCAGAATATGAACTGATTTACAAGAATGTAAAAAACCTTTAAATGAATAACTTATCAAAGGGAACCAATTTGAGGCAGTTTGCGTGGCATTATAGCCTGTATTCATGTAATGTCAGAGTAGTAAATGGAGCAAGAGAGGGCTGAGAGAGAATTTTTTTTGGGATGCAAGTGTTGTCGATAATGTGCAGATCGGGAGCTTTGGAATACAGAGGACCTTTCTCATCACTGCTGTGTCTGTTATTACGGTGACGATGGAATCTGTCAAATGTTCAGATGCTAGGCTACTTGCTAATTATAACATTGGAAATACTGTAAATGTCTCGTCTCATTTGAGGATGACTTGGCATAGAATCTCTTCCCTAGCCGTTCTGTAATCAGAGAACAATGGATGCATCATTTAGACGTAAGTCAGTCTGATGTGCTCCTCCATTAGGCCTTGAGCCAAAGAAGAAATGCAAGGGTAGAGAAGGGTCTGTAGATGGTTCCTACAGCCTGGTAAAGGTCGTGTCCATTCCTTGAGAGACATGTCAAACCCTATCAGGAGGATGAGTCTTCTCTACGTGAGACAGCCTCCACTTTGGCTATGGGCAAAACTCTTGAACCCAATGGCAGTGAGCTCTGGAAAGGTTGTGGTTGCGAGGCGAGTCCTGGTTAAATGTTAACTATTTCAGGCATCCCAGAGGTGAAGTAGAAGACCGAACCTTCAGCCTGATTGCAGCAGAACCACATGAGTGTGTGTATTTCAGCAGCTTAAACAAATGACTAGAGGTCGACCGATTATGATTTTTCAACGCCGATACCGATTATTGGGGGACCATAAAAAGCCGATACCGATTAATCGGCCGATTTTTTCATTTATTTGTAATAATGACAATTACAACAACACTGAATTAACACTTATTTTTACTTAATATAATACATCAATAAAATCAATTTAGCCTCAAATAAATAATGAAACATGTTCAATTTGGTTTAAATAATGCAAAAACAAAGTGTTGGAGAAGAAAGTAAAAGTGCAATATGTACCATGTAAGAAAGCTAACGTTTAAGTTCCTTGCTCAGAACATGAGAACATATGAAAGCTGGTGGTTGCTTTTAACATGAGTCTTCAATATTCCCAGGTAAGGAGTTTTAGGTTGTAGTTATTATAGGAATTATAGGACTATTTCTCTCTATATGATTTGTATTTCATATACCTTTGACTATTGGATGTTCTTATCGGCACTTTAGTATTGCCAGTGTAACAGTATAGCTTCCGTCCCTCTCCTCGCTCCTACCTGGGCTCGAACCAGGAACACATCGACAACAGCCACCCTCGAAGCAGCGTTACCCATGCAGAGCAAGGGGAACAACTACTCCAAGTCTCAGAGCGAGTGACGTTTGAAACACTATTAGCGCGCACCT
Organism: Salvelinus namaycush; assembly: GCF_016432855.1. NCBI lineage: Eukaryota > Metazoa > Chordata > Actinopteri > Salmoniformes > Salmonidae > Salvelinus > Salvelinus namaycush. The sequence goes on along the minus strand of NC_052347.1, from coordinate 10,739,721 downwards.
CGCTAACTAGCTAGCCATTTCACATCGGTTACACCAGCCTAATCTCAGGAGTTCATAGGCTTGAAGTCATAAACAGAGCAATGCTTGAAGCACAGCAACGAGCTGCTGGCAAAACGCACGAAAGTGCTGTTTGAATGTATGCTTACGAGCCTGCTGGTGCCTACCATTGCTCAGTCAGACTGCTCTATCAAATCATAGACTTAATTATAACATAATAACACAGAAATAAGAGCCTTTGGTCATTAATATGGTCGAATCCGGAAACTATCATCTCGAAAACAAAACGTTTATTCTTTCAGTGAAATACGGAACCGTTCCGTTTTCTATCTAACGGGTGGCATCCATAAGTCTAAATACTCCTGTTACATTGCACAACCTTCAATGTTATGTCATAATTACGTAAAATTCTGGCAAATTAGTTCGCAACGAGCCAGGCGGCCCAAACTGTTGCATATACCCTGACTCTGCGTGCAATGAACGCAAGAGAAGTGACACAATTTCACCTGGTTAATATTGCCTGCTAACCTGGATTTCTTTTAGCTAAATATGCAGGTTTAAAAATATATACTTCTGTGTATTGATTTTAAGAAAGGCATTGATGTTTATGGTTAGGTACAATCGTGCAACGGTTGTGCTTTTTTCGCAAATGCGCTTTGTTAAATCATCCCCCGTTTGGCGAAGTTGGCTGTCTTTGTTAGGAAGAAATAGTCTTCACACAGTTTGCAATGAGCTAGGCAGCCCAAACTGCTGCATATACCCTGACTCTGTTGCAAGAGAAGTGACACCATTTTTCCTAGTTAAAAGAAATTCATGTTAGCAGGCAATATTAACTAAATATGCAGGTTTAAAAACATATACTTGTCTATTGATTTTAAGAAAGGCATTGATGTTTATGGTTAGGTACACGTTGGACAGTCCTTTTTCGCGAATGCCACCGCATCGATTATATGCAACGCAGGACACGCTAGATAAACTAGTAATATCATCAACCATGTGTAGTTAACCTCTCTTGGGTAGGGGGCAGTATTTTCTCATCTGGGATGAAAAGCGTGCCCAGAGTAAACTGCCTGCTACTCAGGCCCAGATCCTAGGATATGCATATTATTAGTATATTTGGATAGAAAACACTCTGAAGTTTCTAAAACTGTTTGAATGATGTCTGTGAGTATAACAGAACTCATATGGCAGGCAAAAATCTGAGAAAATCTTAGGTTTGTAGGTTTTCAACTCTTTGCTTATCCAAGATAGTGGAAATGGTGTCATGTTGCACTTCCTAAGGCTTCCACTAGATGTCAACAGTCTTTAGAACCTTGTTTGATGCTTCTACTGTGAAGTGGGGGCGAATGAGAGGGGATTGAGTAAGGTCTCTCCCAGAGTGCCACGAGCTGACCATGCGCGTTCATGTGAGAGTTAGCTTGAGTTCCATTGCATTTCTGAAGACAAAGGAATTCTCCGGTTGGAACATTATTGAAGATTTATGTTAAAAAGATCCTAAAGATTGATTCTATACTTCGTTTGACATGTTTCTACAGACTGTAATATAACCTTTTGGACTTCTCGTCCGTACTTTCCGCTGCACTTGCACGCGCGAGTTTAGATTGTGTACTGAACCCGCGAACAAGGGGGAATTTGGACATAAATGATGGACATTATCGAACAAAACAAACATTTATTGTGGAACTGGGAATCCTGGGAGTGCATTCTGATGAAGATCAAAGGTAAGGGAATATTTATAATGCTATTTCTGACTTCTGTTGACTCCAACATGGCGGATATCTTTTTGGGTTGATTTGTCGTCTGAGCGCCGTACTCAGATTATTGCATGGTTTGCTTTTTCAGTAAAGTTTTTTTTAAATCTGACACAGCGGTCAGAGAAGGAGAAGTGGATCTAAAATTCCATGTATAACACTTGTATTTTCAGCAACATTTGCGACTATTTCTGAAAATGTATGTGGCTCTCTGCAAGAACATCGGATGTTTTGGAACTACTAAACATAACGTGCCAATGTAAACTCAGATTTTTGGATATAAATATGAACTTTACCGAACAAAACATACATGTATTGTGTAACATGAAGTCCTATGAGTGTCATCTGATGAAGATCATTCATTTTATCTATATTTCTGCTTTTTGTGACTCCTCTCTTTGGCTGAAAAAATGGCTGTGTTTTTCTGTGACTTGGCGCTGACCTAACATAATCGTTTGGTTTGCTTTCGTCGTAAAGCCTTTTTGAAATCGGACACTGTGGCTGGATTTACAACAAGTGTATCTTTAAAATGGTGTAAAATACATGTATGTTTGAGGAATTTTAATTATGGAATTTCTGTTTTGAATTTGGCGCCCTGCAGTTTCATTGGCTGTTGACAAGGTGAGACGCTACCGTCCCACATCCCCTAGAGAGGTTAACTAGT